>NC_066585.1:283730012-284083586 GCF_024323335.1 Lathyrus oleraceus
ACTCTAATTTGGAGTACCAAATGAATTATGGCTTGATGAACTTGAATTGAGTACAAACTTTGATTGTTGATGGGGGGAGACTTTTGTTCACCTTGAGATGTTTATGATCATACTAAGCCATGATTGACCCATTCACTGAACTTCTTGATGCCAAAACCCTATCTTGCAAACAAAGAAAAACAAGACTAAGCCTTGATTGATCCATTCTCTGAACTTCTTGATGCCAAAACCCTATCTTACAAACAAAGTAAAACAGGGCATATATATTTTTTGTATTTTTGTGGGGTTATCAGAGCATACGGGTATACCCAAAAGTATTTGATTACATTGATGTTATGCAGATGATACAAACGATAAGGGATCTTAGTGGGTGAAATTAGGATATTACAGCTGCCCCTATTTAAGTTTCATCCATCCAGAGATATGAAGGTTGAAATCTTCATCTCGACGAGATTTTAGAGACTTAAATATTAAAATGCACAATTTTTGACCCTAAGATACCGCAATGATGCTTATGATATGATGTGAATGCAAGACTCTGAATTCCATGGGTAATGATGCCACATGAGACACACTACTGTAGGAGAAACCAAGCAGATAGAAGAGGGACTAACACCGGGGAATAACACCAAAGGTTAACAAACTAGGGAAAGTGCTTAAATGAATGAGGATAAAATTAACACTCCACCAGGGAACAAGAACATAAGTTCTGATAATTGAGTGAGAATCAACTTCCAATATTGGAAAAAGGATCCAGTTTCTTCTTTAATAGACTTTCATTTGAGAAAAGGGTGATCACTAAATGGGAGATGGGAACCAATGACTCCACCGAGGATCTTCAAAACAAATTTCTTAAGTGAAGAGAAAAAGGAATCTCGTCAAACTTCTCTAGAAGGAATTTTTCAGAGAGATGGCCATTTGATGAGAGGATGATTTTGATAACGGACTTACTGGGGAAACTTCCATTAGTCGTAGTTAACTTCACCATGGGGAAGATAAAGCAATATTGATACTTTTCGATAAACTTCTCTGACGGGATTTTCCCGGAGAGGTATCCATTTGAAATAAGAGTAATTGATATGTTGATAAACTTCAACTAGGGAATGGACAAACTTCTCAGAGAAGAGACTTCAATTTGTTGTCGGATAAACTTCAACCATGACCCGGGTTGTATGCCACAAACGAGTTTCCATTTCTTCTTTAATCAAGTATTCCACTTGAAAAGGATAAATAAATTTCAACAAACTATTCGGGTTCTATGCCGCGAATGAGTCTCTATTTCTTCTTTAATAAAGACTTCCTCTTGAAAAGGGTAAGTAAACTTCCCCAAACGATTCGGGTTGTATGCCACAAACAGGTCTCAGTTTCTTCTTTAATCAAGACTTCCTCTTGAAAAGGGTAAAAGAGCTCCAACAAAATTCTCTGACGGGAATTTTCTGGAGAGATAACCATTTGGTGAAAGGACCTCACCAGGGATAGACAAACTTCTCGGTAAAGACCTCAGTTTGTCATCCAAAACGAAACAAGCTTCTCAAATAAAGAGACTGCCAATTGTTATCGAATAAATTTCCACACGATTCGGGTTGTATGCCATAAATGGGTTTCAATTTCTTCTTTAATCAAGTCTTCTACTTGAAAAGGGTAAATAAACTCCAAAAAACTTCTCTGATAGGAATCTTCCAGAGAGATAACCATTTGATGGAAGAATAAAGAAGTTGATACATGTTCAAAACTTCACTGGAAAGAGACAAACTTCTCGGAAAAGAGACTATCATTTGTCATTCGAAACAAAATATGGGAACAAAACAAACTTCTCAAATAAAGAGACTGCCACTTGTTGTTAGGTAGGGATTTCAAAGAGAGTGTTACAAGAACACTGCTAGGGAAACAAAATTTGTCTTTGATGGGGAACCATAAACAAGTTTTTCACGGGGGATCGAAGTATTTTGAGGTGCAAAATAAATGTACCATCAATCTGGGTTTTTACAACCTAGAGAGATTCAATATCAGACCTGTCAGAGATCAGGTTCAATCCAGGAATAAACTGGAGAGGATAGTCAAACAAGGCTCTTCTTAGTGAGGAATGATCTCAAACTGGGTATTCATCCTATCCTAGTATGGAAAGGAGAGCTAAATCAAAACCTTCACGAGGAACAAACTTAGTGGGGATTTAGAACGGGTATACACTTTCTGCTTAAGGTCGAAGACTTTCCTGAAGAGAGGAGATATATATCACTTGGGGGATAAACATAGCTAAGTTAAGTAAAGCAACACAGAGGATGCAATATGAATATGAATTATAAATTTAATTACGCATGATGTATATGCATGCGTGAATGCGTGTTATGTTTATGCGGACAAAATTGGCAATAGTAGATGAACTGGAGATGAAATAAACATCTCAGTACAAATTAACACTTGGCTAATCTCAACAGGATGGAAACCTCACTTGAGATAAAACAATGAGTCGTCAATGGAGTAAAGTTTTCCTTTAACCCCAATCTTCTCTAGGGATATTAACATAATGGTGCCAAATGGAGGAAAGGTCTCCTAAAGGAGCAAGAATCATTCGTTGCTACAATTCCATTAGGAATAATAAAGACATTATTTTAAGAAAACACTGAGCTCCGCACATAAGGATCCAACCTTTTATGGGATTACTGTTGACATTCCTTATTATGTTCATAAATTAAAAGAAACACACATGCACTTCTTAAAAGCAAGAAGGAAGTAAAATAAGAGTTGCAAATAAATGGATAAAGTCTCGATTTTTATTAAAGGAATGGTAGTCTGCCAATGGCAGGACTCCATGGATCCTTTTACAAAGATGAAAAATGGTAAATACAGGAAAAGGCTACATTAAAATGCAATGGCCATTATTCCCCCTATCAACATTGAAATCCATTGTATTTGAACTTCTGGTGAGAGTAATTTAATTGAGAAAACTTTGATGGGTGAGGTCGCTTTAAATTGATCAAGTTTGGCCTGATGTAGTTACTTACCATAATCCCTAACTTTTGCCTAGATTGCCCCTTGCGGGTGTCAATCTACCGGGATAATCATTTTCTATTTATGTCTATAACTTTTGCCTTCTCTGTACACGCGAGGTCGCCTTCTCGGAACACGCGAGGTCGAACCTTCTTATCAAAAGCTTTCTTCATCCTTTGTTGATACAATTGACCATGGCATAAAGTCGTCATCCTTTTTTCTTCAATTAAATTCAACTAATCGAATCTACTCTGACACCATTCAGCCTCAAACATTTCTGCTTCCATCAAGACCCTCATTGACGGGATCTCAACCTCCACGGGGAGCACTGATTCCATGCGATATACAAGAGAGAAAGGGGTTGCCCCAATTGAAGTGCAGACGGAAGTACGATACCCATGTAGAGCAAAAGGGAGCATCTCATGCTAGTCCTTGTAAGTCAAAACCATTTTTTGGACGATCTTCTTTATATTCTTATTCGCAGCTTCAACGACCCCATTCATCTTGGTTCTGTAAGAAGATGAGCTATGGTTTTCAATCTTGAATTATGCACACATTTCTTTCATCATCTTGTTGTTTAAGTTTGATCCATTATCAATAACAATCTTACTTCGAACACCATAATGGCATATTAGTTGATTCTTGATATATCAGACCACCACTTGATTGGTCATATTGGCGTATGATGCAACTTCAACCCATTTGGTAAAGTAATCAATGTCCACCAGAATGAACGATGGTCATTCGAAGCTTTAGGTTCTATCGTACCAATCATGTCAATTTCCCACATAGAGAAAGGCCAAGAAGAGGAGATAACATTGAGAAGAGTTGGAGGCACATGAATCTTATCAGCATAAACCTGACATTTATGGCACTTCTTCACATATTTGCAGCAGTCAGATTCCATTGTCAGCCAATAGTTTCTTTTGTACAACATGTCTTCATTCAGAAATAAGGTACCAACCAACCTTTTAAGAGTCTTCTTACCTTTGTTTGATCCCCTAGATGGGTATTCTTGTCTTTGAATAAAGCATTTAATATCATGATACCATGGTTTCTCATCAATGACCTCTTCTGCATCGAACACATGAGCAGGTCTGTCAAGGCACATAACATTTATTGTGGGCACATCATTCCACTAGTTCACAACAATCATGGAGGATAAAGTTGCCTGAACATCTGCTATTTGATTCTACTCACGAGGTATATGATGAAATTCAATTTGGTTGAAGAAAGTTGATAACCTCCTCACATAATCTTTGTAAGGAATCAAACCAGGCTGACGGGTTTCCCATTCTCCTTTGATTTGATTAATCACCAAAACTGAATCTCTATATACATTCATAATTTTGATTCTCAAGTCGATAGCCTCTTCAAGACCCATAATGCATGCTTCATACTCTTCCATGTTGTTTGTACAAGTGAATGTAAATCTTACGGTAAATGGAATATGAGAACCGTGAGGAGTGACAATGACTGCCCCGATTCCATTTCCATAAGCATTAACAACTCCATCAAATATCAAGCCCTAACGGGATTCTGGATACGTCTATTCACTCGGCAACAGTTCATACATTACATCCTCGTCAGGGAAGTCAAATTGAATGGATTGATAGTCGTCAATTGGTTGGTGATCTAAATGGTCAGCCAAGATACTTCCTTTTATTGCCTTCTGGGTTGGTACTCAATATCGTATTCTGACAACAACATCTGCCAACGAGCAATTCTTCCAGTTAAAGAAAGCTTTTCAAAGATGTACTTGACTGGATTCATTTTTGAGATCAACTAAGTAGTATAATTGAGCATATATTGGCAGAGACGACGGGAAACCCAAGCTAAAGAGCAACAAGTCTTCTCGAGCATAAAGTATCGAGACTCACAATCTATGAATTTCTTACTCAAATAGTAAATGGCATGCTCCTTTCTTCCAGTTTCATCTTGTTGACCGAGAACACAACCCTTGGAATCTTCTAATATGGTCAAATACATAATTAAAGGTCTTCCATCCACTAGAGGAATCAAAATAGGAGGCTCCAACAGGTACTCGTTGATACTATCAAAAGCTTTCTGGAAGTTTTCAGTCCACACACAACCTTGATCTTTGCGAAGAAGCATGAAAATTGGCCCACAAGTAGCAGTCACGTGAGATATAAATCGGGATATGTCATTCAAACGTCCGAAGAATCCTCTCACTTATTTCTTTTTTATTGGTGCGGTCATTTCTTGAATAGCTCTGATTTTATTAGGGTCTACCTCAATACCTTGTTGATTGACGATGAAGCCTAGGAGCTTTCCTGAACGGACACGGAAAGTAGATTTGTTGGGGTTCATACGGAGCTCGTACTTCCTCAGACGTTGAAACAACTTTAATAAATACTCAACACGCTCCTCTTCAGTCTTGAACTTAGAAATCATGTCGGCCACATAGACCTCAATTTCCTCGTGCACCATGTCATGAAAGAGTGTCGTCATGGCTCGTTGATTGATTTCCCCAACATTCTTCACACCGAAAGGGATCACCCTATAGTAAAATGTTCCCCAAGGTGTAATATATGATGTTTTCTCCCTATCTTTGGGTGCTATTCTGATCTGATTGTAACTAGAGAATCCATCCAGGAAAGAAAAGACCTTGAACTTGGCAGTGTTGTCGACCAACATATCAATATGAGATAAAGGTAAATCATCCTTTGGACTGGCCTTGTTCAAATCTCTCTAGTCGACACATATTAGAACTTCGCCATCTTTCTTTGGATCGGGCACCATGTTGGACAACCATTGAGGATACTCAGATGTAACAAGAAAACCGACATCAATTTGCTTTTGAACCTCTTCTTTGATCTTGAGAGCCATGTCTGGGCATGTTCTTCTTAACTTCTGTTTAATCGGCAGACATTATGATTTTAACAGCAAATGATGCTCCACAATATCAGTATCAAGACCTGGCATGTCCTGATAAGACCAAGCAAACACATCTGTATATTCTCTGAGAAAATCTATCATTCTCTCCTTGACATCCGGGACAAGCAATGCCCCAATCTTGACCTCCTTTCTATCTTCTTTGTAACCCAAGTTAATCACTTCTATTGACTCTTTGTGAGGCTGAATGACCTTTTCTTCTTGCTCAAGTAGCCAGGAGATCTCATTTGGAATCTCTTCATCACTCTCTTCTTCGGCCTCAAATACGGGTAAATCAAAGTTGGGAGAGGGCATAGGGTCATTGCTTTCAATGGGTGTGACATTGATTAATCTGGACACAATGATTTATGCTTGTTTTTTAGGATAAAAATAATGGAATTTGCATGCAGATATTGAAAGTGATTTTTGTTTGTTTGTTTTAGGTTACCATTTTTCGAAAGGCAAAAAGTAAAACAAAAAGGAAGATAAAACGAACATTTTTATTAATGATAATGGGATCTTGAAACAAAACCCAACAAAATACTCTTACGTCTTGGGCAGAACGAAAGGAATTTTTGAAATGACAATAAAGTATTACTTAGAAACATGAATAATTGTAGGAACATCAACGACTATCCAATTTTGGCAGACCATCCCATGCGTCACGAAGCTCTGTGCATCCTCTTAGGGGTCTTCTTCAATGACAACATTTATCTTAAATTGAGTAGGGTTGATGAATCCTCCATTCTGGAAAGTTTCTTGAATAGGACGGAGAACTGCGTCTTATTGAACATCCTTTGAAGATGTAGGTGAGAAGCCAAGGCCCTCACGAAATTTGTTTTCAGGGAGACTCACAACTTGTCCCCATCCACCTGCTGAACCATCTTTGACTAACTGTCGTGCATCATTGAAGGAACAAATGGAAGCTCCATTCTATTGTATGTTCTTGTAGGTAATATATAGAGTTTGAAACTGGGTTCCAACCTCGTCCTTGGCATCGACGAAAGAAAATGATGATATGTGGCTCACCACTAAAGCTTCTTCTCCATATATTGTGACTAACTTCCTTTTTCTTACAAATTTGGGCCTCTGATGAAGAGTTAAAGTGACAATCATTGCTTCATGGATCCAAGGGAGACCCAACAAACAACTGTAAGAAGCATGGATATCCATCACTTGAAAGGTGATTTGAAAGGTATGTGGGCCAATGGTCATGGGGAGATCCACTTTACCGATGACAGTCTTTCTAGAGCCATCAAAAGCTTTGATAATAACCCCACTAGATCTCATAGGAGCTCCTTGAAAAGTTAATCTAGACAAAGTTGATTTTGGCATGACGTTGAGTGAAGAACATGTGTCTACCAATACACCAGATAGATAATCAGTAAGGAAATTCATGGAAATATGCAAAGCTACATTGTGATCCTTGCCTTATACTGGGAGTTCTTCATGACTGAAGCTCAAATTGTTGCAGGCAGTTATGTTGACGACGATGTTGTCGAATTGGTCAATCGTTACATTATGGTCGTCATAAGCTTGCTCGAGAACTTTTGGTAGAGCCTCCCTATGAGCCTCGGAACTCATTGGCAGGGATAAAACAGATATCTTGGAAGGGTTTGTAGGAGCTGGTCCACAATTTTGTATTCGCTCTTCTTGATCAATCTCAAAACCTCATTGAATTCTTAATTGATATTAGTTATGTTGGGCTCTTCTACAACATCATGTGTATTGCTCATAGTTGACATCTTAACTTGCATTTTCTTCCCAACTAAAGCTTCAACATTTCTTGGTGGTACCATAGTGAATACACGCCCGCTTCTTGTGACACCACTTACATTGGAAATGTTAACGACAGAAGACATAGAGGGTAGAGGAACCTCCTTTCCATCTTTGATCATGGTTGCTTGGTACTTGTAGAGTACGACTTTGTCATATTGGTACGGAGTTGGGCCTGGTAAGTAGATAACCAAAGGCGACTTTGTAGAGTTGCGATTATCGAATGTGATCTCCAAGGGTTCGGGAATGTTGAACTGAGGGATTATAACATTTAAATTGTTCTAGAGATTTCTGGGGTGGACAACGGTGATAGTTCTTATGTCCAACCATTCTTGTATATCCTGTCGTACAAGGGGACATGCACCTGGGTTTGTCGAGCAAACTTCACAGGTGGTATAATCAGGTGATGGAATAAAAAAAGCCGAAACAAACTTTTGTGCATCTCAACCAAAGATCCTCTCATAAATCTCACATCGTAGACTTAGTAATTACCTTGACAGCCTTCAACCATATTAACTTGATTGAAGTTCCGGTTTCTATAAACTCGGACAAGCCAGTTGTCTATTTCTCTTTTCAAATCTTCCCTTAAAATGCGACAACCATGAAGATTTGTACGGAAAAGTCCATAAGCTGCATAGTTGTGTGGCGTCATATAGATAGCTCACCAAACTTAAGGTGCATCTCAACTAGATCTCCCTCTAGATAACATACATCTTAAACTCTGAAAGTATCGGGATAACCTTCCACCATGTTGATAGAAGCTCCTCCATGTTGAGGTAGGGGATTGACTTATAGATTAGGGTTGACATCTCTGAAAGACAGAATGCCGCTTTTGATCAATCTTTGGACATCAGACTTCAAGCCATAACAATTTTCTAGATTGTGTACGGGTGCCCCTTGGTGGTAGGTGCAAAATTGGTCAGCTTTGTACCAATACAAAAGTTTTTCTAGAATAAGGGGAGGAGGTCTAGTTTGAATTTGTTTCTTGTCGACCAAAAATAGGAATAATTTTGTGTAAGTCATAGGTATCAAATCAAATTGCGGCCTTCTTTGAACTTTATTATTATTCTATTATGGATGAGTCTGTTGCTAAGGCCATTGTTGTGGTTACGGGATATTCTGCTGGATGTATTGAGGTTGTTGTTGTGTAAATTGTGGTTTTTCTTGTCGTTGTTGAACTTATGGTTGAGATTGTTGTAAGAACTGTGATTGGTAGGCTGGAGTTACCGCTACAATATGTTGTTGTTGATATCTCTGCCTTGGTCTTCTGTGTACCACCGTACTAGCGTCTTGCTCTTTCTTCTTAGGGAACCCAACTCCGAACTTTCTGATGCCTCTAGATGAACCACCTTCTTTAACCAATCGTCCCTCACTGACACCTTCTTCGAGATGCATCCCCATATTCACCATGTCAATGAAGTCACTTGGTGCACTCGCTATAATTCGTTCATAGTAGAAAGGAGTTAGAGTCTTCAAGTAAATCTTAGTCATTTTGCTTTCTTCGAGAGGAGGACAAATCTAGGCGGCAACCTCGCGCCATCTTTGTGCATATTCCTTAAAAGTTTATTTGTCTCTATGGGACATAGCTCAAAGTTGATCTCTATCAGGCACCATGTTGACATTGTACTTGTATTGCCTGATGAAAGCTTCGCCTAGTTCATTGAATATGCAGATATAAGCACTATCCAAGTTCATGTACCACTTGAGAGCGGCACCAGTCATCTTGTCTTGAAAGTAGTGAATTAGCAAATGGTGGTTGTCAGTTTGAGTGGATATTTTTCGGGCATACATAATTAAGTGGCTTCTCAGACAAGAATCCCCTTTGTATTTTTCAAAGTCAGGTACTTTGAATTTGGCTAGTATTTTGACATTTGGCACAAGGCAGAGATCATGAGCATTCTTCCCAAATAGATCTTTTCCCCTAAGGGCTTTAATCTCTCTTTGCATCTCGGTGAATTGATCTTGGAATTCATCCATTTTCTCATATGCTCCCATACACTCACTTGGAGTGGCGTGAAAGATGGGCTCTTCTTGGTATGGAGTAGTGTGTATCATAGGAGGTGGTACCGACATGACAGTGATCAGTGCATTTTGATGCACATTCTTCTATATTTATACTTATGCATTTCCATGTTTTAGTTTGATTATTTTTCCCTTTTAATGTATTTTTATAATTTATCTTATTTTTACACTTATTTGTTTGTCGCAGTTTATTTTCAGCATTAGCAGTCTGCACGAATAAATTCATAACTGGAGCTAGGAGTATCAAATCGAGGCGTGTTACCAGTTGTTGGAAAGCTAAGAGAAAGAGCTACGATTTTCATGAAGAAATCAGAATCTAATTCGGACTGTAGCATGTTTAAAAAATTAGTTGAGCCTTCAGCATTAGATTTATATTTTGTGTTGGGTTATTTAGTTTGGGTTTGGGTTATGTTTTGACCAAATTAGGGTTATTCTACTTTTCCTATAACCTAAGCAACCGAAAACAGTACAAGGTATCACTATTCACGAAAATTTGAAAGCTTGTACGAATTCCATGGAGAACTAATCCCTCTGATTCGATCTGCCGTAATTCAGGTTCCAAAACTTGAGCTTATTATAATGTTAATTTTAGTTTAATTCCTTTCAATGATATTTTGTGTTCTTGTATGCTTAATTCGATTGCATGAAATATATTGATTCAATTTGGTTGATTGTATGATCCTAACATAGGCACGTCACGTTTGCTTAATTCGTTTTTGTGTCTGATCAATCATGTTTGCTTAATCCATGAAAAACTTATCTCGTTTGCTTAATTCAGACAATAGGATCATACATCTCGCAAACTTCATCGCGCTTGTCATTGAGTTTGTATCCAAATAGGAATAGACAATCCGCTTAGGGTATTAAAATTATATTAATCGATGATAGTAGGAACTGAATCGGTAGATTGAATTATTTCATAATCACTTATTTCATAACAACTTATTTCAAGAATTGCTTTTAATAATCACTTTTTCTTAATCGAACACCAAACCAAACAACCCCCCCTTAATTCGATTTACCTTTGGATAATAATAATCAAGAATCCTTGTGAGAACGATATCCGAGTTAAAATTATCGTCGTACTACGTTTTTGAAAAACACTCGTTTTGACCCACGCGCGACAGCGGATCAAATTGGTGCCATTGTCGGGGGTTCTTGATTATATTAATCGTTTTTAGAGTCATAGGTTTAGTGCCTATGCGTCTAGGTCCTAGATTCCTCACGGTTCTGCCCAACTCGCGTTTTAGAGTCCAAAAAGTGAAAAAAAAAATCGGTATTTGGGAAAATCGATATTTCCCAAATTCCTCTTTTTTTCTATTTTTTATGAATTTTATACTGTTTTCACAGAGTCGAAAAAAATCAAAAAAAATCTTAAAATTCTAATTTTAAGTCATTAGATTAATTTCGGTGTTAGTTTATTTTTCTGAATTTATTTTAATCATTTTCCTTCATTGTGTTTGTTTTTGACTATGGATGACCAAAGAACTTTAAGGCAGTTAGCTGCCCCTGATGTGAATTATAATGGCCTGTGTATTGAATATCCTGATGCTAACACTCCTTTTGAACTAAAATCTGGTCTAATACACTTGTTACCCAAGTTTAGTGGTCTTGCAGGTGAGGATCCACATAAACATCTCAAAGAATTCCAGGTTGTGTGCTCTACACCGTTGAGGCCTGAAGGAATAACTGAAAATCACATCAAACTTCGAGCTTTTCCTTTTTCATTGCAGGGTGCAGCAAAGGATTGGATATATTATCTCGAGCCAAATTCAATTGCAAGCTGGAATGCCCTGAAAAAAGTGTTCTTAGAGAGATATTTTCCTGCCTCCAGAGCTGCCTCGATAAGAAAGGAGATTTGTGGTATTAGACAGAGTAATGAGTCATTAACCGAGTATTGGGAGAGATTCAAACACTTGGTATCCAACTGCCCTCAACACCAGATCACCGAGCAACTACTCATCTAGTACTTTTATAAGGGTTTGATACTGATGGATAGGAACATTCTTGATGTTGCTAGTGGTGGAGCACTTGTTGATAAGACTCCAGCTGTTGCCAAAGCCCTTATTGAAAATATGTCCCTTAATTCTCAATAGTTCACTACTAGAGACAATTATGTGCAAAGCAAAGGCGTAAATCAAATTCAGGTTTCTTCCAACAAAGCTTTAGAGACCATAATTGATGAGCTCACTGCCTTAGTCAAACAGTTGGCAGTAGCAAAACCTTAAACAACAACAGTGTGTGGTATTTGTACTTCTCATAAGCACCCGACCGATACTTGTCCTATTCTGAGACACGAGTCCATTACTAAGTTGCCTCATGCTTATGCAGCCAACCTTTACAATCAAAACAGGTACAATAATACTCCTGACCTGTCCACCAACAAATACCATCCCAATTGGAGGAACCATCCCAACCTTCGATATGGAAACCCACAACAGAACCCACCTCAAGTCGTTGACCCTGCACCTTCCGGACCATCCTTAGAAGATCTTGTCAAACAAATGGCCGCCAACAATCTCCAATTCCAACAAAGGACCGATTCTAGCATTCAGACCTTGAACACGCAAATGGGACAACTTGCTACTCAAATAAATAACATGCAAGCCCAAGGGTCGAACCAGCTTCCAGCCTAAACAGTTGTCAATCCAAAGGATTCTAATGCTAATGTGAGTGCGATTTCATTGAGATCTGGAAAGGTTACAGAAACAACCCCTGAAAAAAATAAAAAAAAATTATTGAGGTAGCATCTGAACCTGAACCTACTCCATCTGAACATGTTTCATCTGAAAAAATTAAAGAAAATGAGTATGTGCCACCAGTCCCCTTCCCACATAGAGTTCTGAAAAATAAAAGAATTGAGGAGGGAGACAAGGAAAGAGAGATATTGGATGTTTTTAGAAAAGTTGCGGTAAATATTCTGCTTCTTGATGTAATTAAACAGGTTCCTAAGTATGCAAAGTTTCTGAAGAATTTATGTACAAATAAGAGGAGGATTAAAGGAAATAAGAGAGTTAACTTGGGAAGAAATATTTCTGCTTTTATTCAGCCCAAGCCTTCATCTGAAAAAGTTACAGGCGAGAAAAATGTTTCAGCCACCACTCAGCTCTTGCCACAAAAGCAGAAGGATCCGGGAACTTTTACTGTCCCTTGTACCATCGGGGATAGTAAATTCGAGAATTGCATGCTTGATTTGGGAGTGGGCATTAATGTTATGCCTACTTATATTTATAATAATCTTAACCTTGGTCCTTTGCAACATATAGGTTTGATCGTCCAACTGGCGAACAGGAGCAATGCACGCCCGACTGGCGTAATGGAAGATGTCCTTGTCGAAGTTAACGATTTAATTTTTCCTGCAGATTTTTACATTCTGGACATGGAAGGAGAGACTAAGACAAGCAGAGCTCCCATCATTTTAGGCAGACCGTTCACGAAAACGGCGAAGACAAAAATTGATGTTGACGATGGAACCATGTCCATGGAATTTGGTGACATTGTCACAAAATTTAACATTTTCGATGCATTGAAACACCCCTTGGAAGAGCATTCCATTTTTCATATGGAATTGATATTTGAGCTGGTTGAGGACACTTGTTCTGATTTATTTTCACTTGATTTTCCATCTTTATCTGGTTTCAATGATATTTACTCATGTGTTGATTGTACTGACACTAACCTTTATGTTGTGTGTGCTGAGATTGATGTTGCCTTGCAGCCTGATACATTTCCTACAAGTGAAGTTGTTGCCAATGAAGTTGTTTTTGCAGTTGATGCTCTTGACATCCCGGCTTCCCCAAGCATTCCATCCATCGAGCAACCCCCGTTTTTAGAGCTGAAACAGCTCCCTGAAAACCTGAAATACGCTTATTTGGAGACTAATGAAAAACTCTCTGTTATTATTTCTTCTAACCTTGATTTCGATCAAGAAGACAAGCTTTTGCAGGTTTTAAAGAAGCACAAGAAGGCAATCGGGTGGACATTAGCCGACCTCCCAGGTATTAGTCTGTCGATGTGCATGCACAGGATATTACTTGAGGACGGAGCGAAAATAGTAAGGCAGCCCCAAAGGAGGCTTAATCCTTTGATTCTTGATGTTGTGAAGAAGGAGGTAACCAAACTCTTGCAAGCAGGTGTCATTTATCCTATCTCTAACAGTAAATGGGTAAGCCCAGTACATGTTGTACCTAAGAAATCAGGACTCACAGTGGTAAAAAATGAAAAGAATGAACTTGTTGCCACTAGAGTTCAGAACAGCTGGAGAGTTTGCATTGATTACAGGAGATTGAACCAGGCTACGAGAAAGGATCACTTTCCTTTACCGTTCATTGACTAAATGCTTGAACGGCTTGCTGGTAAATCACATTACTGTTTTCTTGATGGTTTTTCAGGTTACTTTCTGATTCATATTGCACCGGAAGATCAAGAGAAGACCACTTTTACTTATCCCTTCGGTACTTTTGCTTACAGGAGGATGCCTTTTGGTCTTTGCAATGCTCCTGGAACTTTCCAGCGATGCATGATTAGCATTTTTTCTGATTTCATTGAAAATTGCATGGAAGTCTTTATGGACGATTTCACTGTCTATGGTTCCTCTTTTGATGCATGCTTGAGCAATTTAAGCTTGATTTTAGAAAGATGCATCAAAACTGATCTCGTTTTAAATTATGAAAAATTCCACTTTATGGTTGATCAGGGAATTGTATTGGGTCACATAATTTCAGAAAAAGGAATTTCTATTGACCCTACTAAAATAGATGTGATTTCTACACTGCCTTACCCTTCTTGCGTTCGCGAGATTCGTTCTTTTCTTGGTCATGCAGGTTTTTACATGCGTTTCATCAAGGATTTCAGCAAGATAGCTTTTCCGCTGACAAACTTGTTGAAGAATGATGTCACTTTCAACTTTGATGACAAATGCAAACAAGCGTTTGACTTCTTGAAGAAAGCATTGACCTCCGCTCCCATAATCCAGCCACCGGACTGGACCCTCCCTTTGGAGATTATGTGTGATACGTCTAATTATGATGTTGGGGCTGTCCTTGCACAAAGGGTTGACAGGGTTGCCCATGTTGTTTACTATGCTTCTAGAACTTTAGATTCCGCACAGTCAAATTACACTACCACTGAAAAAGAACTGCTAGCTATTGTTTTTGCTCTTGATAAATTCAGATCATATTTGCTAGGTTCTAAGGTTGTTGTTTTTACTGACCATGCAGCATTAAAGTACTTGTTGAAGAAGCCGGATGCAAAACTGAGATTGATTCGGTGGATGTTGTTGCTCCAAGAATTTAATGTAGAGATTAAAGACAAAAGTGGAGTTGAGAACTTAGTGGTTGACCACTTGAGCAGAATAGAGAGATATGCATATCCTTTTCCTATTCCCGATGACTTTCCTGATGAGCTGCTTTTTCTTTTGCATGGGATTACACCTTGGTTTGCTGACATTGTTAATTTTCTTGTTGCTGGTGTTTTTCCTACAGGTGCATCTAGATCACAGATTCACAAACTCAAGAGTGATGCCAAATATTATGTTTGGGATGATCCATATCTTTGGAAGTTTGGTAGTGATCAGGTAATTAGGAGATGTGTCCTCGACTATGAGATTGAATCCATTTTGAAATTTTCTCATGCATCTCAAGTCGGCGAACACTTTGGTCCGCAAAGGACTGCAAGAAAAGTCCTTGATTCAGATTTCTATTGGCCAACTGTTTTTAAGGATGCTTATGAGACTTACCGCACTTGTAAAGAGTTCCAGGTAGTAGGTACAAACATCACTCGCAAGAGTGAAATGCCTCTGCAGCCTATGCTTTTCTGTGAGGTATTTGATGTATGGGGAATTGACTTCATGGGTCCCTTTCCTGTATCATTTGGTTTCCTTTACATTTTGCTTGCTGTTGATTATGTTTCAAAGTGGGTGGAAGCTATCCCCACTAGGACTAATGATTCTAGAGTTGTTACAGATTTTGTCAGGTCTAATATCTTTTGCAGGTTTGGAATACCACGAGCTATCATAAGTGACCAAGGCACTCATTTCTGTAACCGCACCATGGAAGCTTTGCTCCAGAACTATGGAGTTGTGCATAGAGTCTCTATTGCATATCACCCAAAACTAATGGGCAAGCTGAGGTCTCAAATAGGGAGATCAAAAAGGTTTTAGAAGAAATGGTACAGCCAAACAGGAAGGACTGGAGCCGTCGTTTAGAAGACGCACTTTGGGCCCAAAGAATAACTTTCAAGACACCCATTGGGATATCTCCTTATCGACTTGTTTTTGGTAAGGCATGTCATCTTCCTATTGAGATAGAACACCGTTCTTGTTGGGCAGTGAAAAGTTGTAATTTGGAGATGCAACAAGCAGGTATTGAAAGAAAACTCCAATTACAACAGCCGGAAGAGCTTAGACTAGAGGCTTATGAAAGCTCTAGGATTTATAAAGAGAAAACTAAGCACTTCCATGATAAAATGATTTCTAGGAAGGAATTTTCTGTGGGCCAACAGGTTTTACTGTTTAACTCCCGCCTTAAGCTTATGGCTGGGAAACTTCGATCCAAATGGATTTGCCCTTTTGTTATTACTAATGTTTTCCCTTATGGTGCAGTAGAAATAAAAAGTGCAGGTACTAACAAGACTTTCAAAGTCAATGGGTAACGCTTGAAGCTATTCCATGAAAGTTCAATGACTGAAGATGTCAGCATAGAGGAGCTTTCTTTGGAAGCACCTAACTACCCTGCAACTTAATCAGGGAGTCTTTCTTTCCTTCTCTCTACTTTATTAGTAATGTCTTTTCATTAAGGGCAATGCTTATTTTAAGTGTGGGGGAGGGAAATCGTTTGTTTTCCTTGTTTTTGTTAGTGTTTTGTTTGTTTTCAGTCATAAAAAAATAAAAAAATGCATCTTCTTGACTAATTTGATATTAGTTTGCGGAGACTTGGGAAAAATTCACAAGATCGGTATCGTCTTAACACCGTAAGTCTCCTGCATATGGAAATTAATTCGAATTCTTATTATGTTTTAGCCTTAAATTCTCATTCTCTGACAGCTCTTGAGTAATTTATTTCAGCAGTCAGCATCATCTCACACACACTCTACGCAGGGAAGCCGATGAATATAAGTGAGTGTTCTGAAAAAGAAAAAAAAGAAAGAAAAGGGAATGCACCTTCTAAGTTTGGTGACCCTCGCCCGGTCACTTAACCCAACGGATGTAGAACCTTCAAAAAAATATATTTGAAAATAAGACTCGTTGTCAGTTGGTTCAGCGGTTTCTGGTGTTGAACTTGGTAGGGAGGATTACGGTCCGATCCCCCGCAACTACAACTGAGTAAGCAAAGGGTTATGCCACGTAAGTACTAGAATCCCATGCAAAAAGGATCAGAGTCACTAACCGGTCGCCTTGTTATGGGTGTGTGGAGATAACGGGCTTAATGTGATTGCGCCTGAATGAAAAAGAGCAAAAAGAATGATGAGTAAGTTAGGCTTTAACATAATAACATGATTCGAGTTTATTTGTGTATTCAGGAGGTTTATGACTGCACAATTATGGATTAGTGTTCCTACGATATCCTTAGTGTGCAAGATTAGTACCTATTGATGCAAACTTAACCGAAGAAGACTTGTAGCCTAGGATGAGTAACTAATGATGTGTTTGTGTTTTCTTTGTTTTATTTTAAATTTTGCTCGGAGTGCAAAAGTTCAAGTGTGGGGGAATTTGATCAGTGCATTTTGATGCACATTCTTCTATATTTATACTTATGCATTTCCATGTTTTAGTTTGGTTATTTTTCCCTTTTAATTTGTTTTTATAATTTATCTTATTTTTACACTTATTTGTTTTTCGCAGTTTATTTTCAGCATTAGCAGTCTGCACGAATAAATTCATAACTGGAGCTAGGAGTATCGGATCTAGGAGTTCTACCAGTCGTTGGAAAGCTAAGAGAAAGAGCTGCGACTTTCATGAAGAAGTCAGAAGCTAATTCAGACTGTAGCATGGTTGAAAAATCCGTTGAAGCCTTCAGCATTAGAGTTATATTTTGTGTTGGGTTATTTAGTTTGGGTTTGGGTTATGTTTTGACCAAATTAGGGTTATTCTACTTTTCCTATAACCTAAGCAGCCAAAAACAGTACACGGTATCACTATTCACAAAAATTTGAAAGCTTGTACGAATTCCATAGAAAACTAATCCCTCTGATTCGATCTGCCGTAATTCAGGTTCCAAAACTTGAGATTATTATAATGTTAATTTTAGTTTAATTCCTTTCAATGATATTTTGTGTTCTTGTATGCTCAATTCGATTGCATGAAATTTATTGATTCAATTTGGTTGATTGTATGATCCTAACATAGGCACGTCACGTTTGCTTAATTCTTTTTTGTGTCTGATCAATCATGTTTGCTTAATCCATGAAAACTTATCCCGTTTGCTTAATTCGGACAATAGGATCATACATCTAACAAACTTCACCGCGCTTGTCATTGAGTTTGTATCCAAATAGGAATAGACAATCCGCTTAGGGTATTAAAATTATATTAACCAATGATAGTAGGAACTGAATCGGTAGATTTAATTATTTCATAATCACTTATTTCATAACAACTTATTTCAAGAATTGCTTTTAATAATCACTCTTTCTTAATCGAACACCAAACCAAACAACCCCCCTTAATTCGATTTACCTTTGGATAATAATAATCAAGAATCCTTGTGAGAACGATATCCGAGTTAAAATTGTCGTTGTACTACGTTTTTGAAAAACACTCGTTTTGACCCGCGCGCGACAGCGGATCAACAACAAGCATTGTGGGAGCTTCAGGAGCTTGTGGGCGGTAAACTTCTGGTACAAAATTTGTTGGTTTTCCCCAAGGGAAATTGGGGTGCATTTGATACTGAGGAGTGTTTACAGGTGCCACAGAAATGGGCGTAGACACGACCTCTGAAATCACAGTTCTTTGAATAGGCTCTAAGGGTGGCTGATTATGAGCAGCCACTAGCGTTTCCATCATTGTTGTCAGTCTCTCCAAATTTATTTTGAGTGAATTAACTTCTTCCATGAGTTCATGGTTTTCCTTTTTAAGTTGTTCCATCCTTTTTTGACGACTAGCTCGACTGTTATACCGGTGAAATAACTTGTCTATTGGAATGAAGGACAAGGATAAGTCTCGGGAAGGCAAAAAAATGTAATGTTTAGAATTATGCATGATATGCAACGCAAATGTATTTTAAGGAGTTTTAATAAACATAATTATTGCAAACATCATAGAGAGAAGCATTACTCTTTTGATAGCCAAAAACTCATTTCATTCATATCGAAAAGATTATATTTTTTTTGAAGTACACTTTCAAAAGATACAAAGAAAGTAGCTAGAATCCTAAGGAAGTTACTGAGAAGAATATCCAGTCCCTCTTTGTAGCTTCCTACTAAGCTCTTTGATTCAGTCCTTCATTTGAGCCTTTTCAACCACTAGCTTGTCAACAATCATCTTCCAAGCGCCTGAAATAGGAGGATTATCTGAACTAGGAACTGACCTAATGCTAGAGGAAAATAAATCCTCTTGCACCTTTCTTTTCTTGTTAACAAGCTCTTCATCATTCCTCTGCTTCAAGTGTCTTTGAAGCTCTTCATTCTCTGCATAGACGATTTGATACTTATTCTTCCAAGCATCCCTTTCTTGTTGCATCCTAGTCAAGGCAATCTTGAGTTTCTCCGGGTCAGTCATGAAAATGAGAGAAGGTTCTTTAACTGTTAAAGACAAAGGCTCTTGTCGAGGATAAGGTATTTTCAAACTGACGGCCCCAGCTTGCACCCATTTGAGATAAGGCTCCAAAGAGACGCAATCTATCTTTTCTAGAACTTCTCTTCTTTTCTTATAAACATGGCGCCAGGCATGCACAATCTTTTCTTTGAACGTTTTGTTATCTTCTCCTCCCTTGAAAAATAAACTCTCTAAGAATATGGTCTTGGGCTTGTCCTTCATTGGGTATCCAAATTGATGGCGAGACAATTTCGGGTTGTAGTTAATGTCTCCCTTTGTACTAAGAAGAGGAACATTAGGAAACTCACCACAACTATCAATAATTGTCACCCCTTTATAAGCACGATCAAACCAATCAATGTCAGAATGAGTGAGAGACATAATCTTTTGTGACCATAGCAAACCATCCTTAAGGTCCCAAAAGGAAATAGATTAAGGCAAGTGCAAAATAAACCACTTGTAGAGCAGAGTTGTACAACATGTGATCATTCATCCTTTATGAAAATTCCTGAGATGGACTGAATGGTAAACATCTGCAACCAAGGTAGGAAATGGATTTTCAATTAAGAATATTTTGATAGCATTAATGTCAAAAAAGTCGTCAACATTAGGGAAGAGGACCAATCCATAGATGAGCAAGGCAAGAATAGCCTCAAAAGCGTCCATACTCTTCATGCTAGCAAAATAAATAGCTTCCTCTATCAAGAATTTAGCAGGAATGGACAAATAAAGTCAACAAACAAACAGACAATACATGATTAAGAAGTCAACATAAGATCTTTTCCCTTGGATTAGTGCATAAAGACACATAAATTGGTAAGACATGAACAAGATATTTGTATGTTTTTTAGGCATGATAAACATGAACAAGGCATGACAAAGGTTCACATAACATCACAAGTATGAGATACATATGCAATCATTATGGGAGTTTATGAAGGAAATACTTGAATGAGGAAATAAATAATTACAAGATACAGATATAACATCACAAATTGGGATAAAATTACAAGACCTGATTTAAACAAGTCAGCATTATTCGTCACAAGGGTATCAAACCACATAAGACAAGTATCATAATCAAGATATATGGTTATCAAGCAAAGTTGTGACAAAAAGACATTCAACACATGGATCATATGAACATGGTGTGGACAAAGTAAACCCTAAGTGGATCACTATGCATTCAAGTCACACAAGAGGCAAGAACATGTTAGGGACAAGTTTAAACCTAAACCTTAATCATGGAATGAACAAAGAACAAGTAAGTTGAAACGCTAATCAACTCCTAACCATTCATTCAAACATATTTTTCATGGTGAATCAATTAAGACAAGGTATGAAAGTAATCAAGTTTAGCATGTTAAGGAAAACAATCATCATTTAAAAGAGTGTGCTATAAATCATACAAGTTTTCAACATCAAGAACAAACAAGAAATAAATCAATTAGGAGCCCTAAAGACATTTAAAAGCACATGTTTCCCTTTAAAAAAAATGTGGTGAGATAAAATAATATTTTGGGATTTTTTTGTAATCATCATAAAGTAGACATTCTCATGAACATATGGCAAAAAGAATGGGTCAATAAGGCTAAGGGATCATGAAGTTATGGATTTTTGAAGTTTATGAAGAAAAATGGACAATTAAACAAAATGAGAGAAGTAAGCATTACATTGGCCAGGTTCGAACCCACACTCTTGGGGTTACATGCGTTGCTTGAAAAATAAAACAAACCTATAGACTAGTGCATGAGGGATTCGAATCCCAGGCCTTTTGGTTACAAGTGACTTAAGGCACACGCTTCTACCACTGCGGTGACTACACATCCATTTATTATAACACAAAGAATTATATATATTATATAATGCGCCATATTTTGAAATGTCAACACCACATCAACATCTTCTTCAACCTCACGCTCTCTTTCTTTTTTTCGTTTTTTTCTTTCATCATTTTTCCAAATTTTCTAACAAACATATCTCTCTCATTTCTCAACCATTTTTCATGAAAAAAAGATCAAAATTGCTTAGAAAAATATAAGGAACACAATGGTAGGATAGGTTTTAGCTAATACTCAAAGATGAAGATGCACGAAGTCCAAAACCAGAACTGAAACTTTAGGTTTCATGCAACTTAAATTCACATAAACAGCAAGATAAATGGCATGTGAGTTAATGATGAACCTTAACACAATAAATGTTACATGTTTGCTTCAGAAATCACATGGAAATGATGCATGTATAGTGAGTTTCGAAGTGAAAGAATATACCTATTGGACCAAGGTCTAATTCCTCTTCAATACGACTTCCGGCTACTATTTGATGCTTCTCCTAATGCTTATGAACTTCCAGAAGATGATTGAAACCCTTGGTTGGTAGAATGCACGAGCAAAATGAGAGAATAAAGGTTAAGGTTGAAAAGTTCTTAAGAATGGAGTTTCACTTGGAAATCTTGGTGTATGGATAACTGAGGATTTGTCCTCTATTTATATAGATCCTTGAGGGTTCAAGAAACCTCAGATATCACAAAATAATCGTGGCTTGTACTTCATTGCTTGCTTGGTTGGTTCTTGTATAACTCACCAAGTGGGAAGCATGGCAAAATCATGGCAAAAGCAAGGAGTTCATGGAGTGTTTTATGTTGTCCTTTCTGAAGCATAGGAGTTGAGTTGACATTTGGAGTTGGTATGTATCAGATCCAAATACATTTGGGAGCTCAATCATGCTTCTTGTTGGATTAAAGCTACTTTATGTAAAAGATGGAATAGCTCATTTTGTATTGGTTTAGTTACTTGGATAATAACTCAAAAGTGGGTGAAATATTTTGATTAGGGGGGATATGTTAGCAATAAGTACATGTACTTGTGGATTTGTTTGGATTTGTAAAGTACTTTGGCTTGGAATTCGACCTATGAACCATTCCATGAGGTTGTCTTCCCAAATTCGATTCTCTTAGCTCAAGCATGGGAAATTATTGCTCTTATACATTTTGGAAATATGGAATCATGATCTAAAACTTTCATGTTGATCACTTTGCTTGAATCAGCTGGGATCTTGGTGAAACATTGGCATAAAGTTGGTCACTTGACTAGGTTAGCATGCTGGAAATTTCACTAAGTGTTTTATTACTTGAAGAGTAAACAAATCCTCTACTTCATGGCCTCATTTTTCTCATCCATGCATTTTTTAGGGTTTCATCACCTAGGACAAAGTTTAAATATGAATCAAGCCCTTAAATTTGATCATTTTGGAGCAAATAAAATGGTGGCTTGGATCACAAGTTATGGCCTTAGAAAGTTGGGTACTTGGACTTGATTTTTAGGGACTTAATTTTTTTTCCAAATTCTCCATTTTTGCCCCTTTTGCAAATAATCTTTATTTTCTTGATTAAAATTGATCAAATGACTTCATTGATCATATTTTCATGATCCTTGACTTGAAAAGTCCATAGTTGACCAATAATCTTAAAAGTCAAACTTTGACTTTAGGCATTTGTTGACTTTTCATCAGTTGAGTTCAAAACTTTTATTTGTTCACGAGCATAACTTCCTGAGCCATTTGAATTATATGAGTGGGTTATGAGGACAAATTCGATGACCTTGGATCATTCCTCAAGCCATAGGATCATGCTTGGGTCAAAGAGTCATCATTAAGCTGACTTTGACCAAAAACCCTAATTTGGAGTACCAGATGAATTGTGGCTTGATGAACTTGAATTCAGGTGAGTACAAACTTTAATTGTTGATGGAGGGATACTATTTATCACCATGAGATGTTTATAATCATACTAAGCCTTGATTGATCCATTCCCTGAACTACTTGATGCATGTAAGACTCTAATTTTGACCCTAAGATCCCTCATGTTATCTCATCATTTGCATTGGCTTTGGGATCACACCTTGACATCCTCCTTACCCCTCATTCATTGGGTTTGCATTGGAGAGATCACCAAGCACATTTGATTGTATCATACTCTATTTTTCTTTGTTTACTAACCAAAATACCAAAAATATGTCTATGTATAGCTTTGTTCCTTTTGTAGGTAGTGTGTGCATCCACCAATGCCTCATCAAGCTCACAATTAGGGTTTGAGACCCTCAGTGCAAAGGAATCAATCAATATATGGTTAACATTGGTTCTTGACATCATATATGAATCCCCATAATCTTCACTTATCATTTTGATCAAGAAATCATCAAGAGTTTAAAGCTTGTTTGCCTTGGAAGCCCTAATTCATCTAGGTATCTTGTGTGACTTCCTTAGCAAGATTCTTCAACATTTGACCAAATATATCAAGGTATACTCCATATTACATCATCTTATACATATATGATCCCTCATCACAAGAGAAAGCCAACGGGTCAAAGTTGGGGTTCCCTAGACCCTATCTCCTACAATGTTTGTCATATGAAAATGATTCCAAGATAAACATTACTCTTCATGGCATTCCAAACAACTTTAATATTGAAATAAATATCTATATTTTCTTTGAATGTCATTTTTTATGGTGAAAGATTATATGTCATTTTGTCTGAACCCTAGTTAGGAGGTCATCTTCCAAGGACCATAACTTGCTCAATTTTTATGATATGAAATCCATTAAAGTTCCATGATTAAATTCAAGATATACTTTTCAACCTTTATGTTTGGAATAATTTCAAATTCAACTTGAAAATTCATGTGCCAAGAGGAAACATTATAGGTCATTTTGTACCATTACCATTGAACAAGTGATATTCCTCAACTTCTAAAATGCATAACTCCTTCATGCCCAATCTAAATGAGGTCAAACTTGTGACCAAATTGAAGACGTTTGAAAGATCTACAACTTTGATGAAGGAACTTTTTCTATTTGAAGTCCATAGCAAAAGTTATTCAAGGTGGAATAAATGGACATTTGAATTAGTACTTAGAAAATTTTCAAATATGTTTGATTTTCCAAACTTCCACCTCAAATTTAAACATGATCCAAGTTTCAAATGGAAAAGTGTTCAACATGAAAGTTATTCTCCTTTATCTCATCTTTCCAAAAAGTTCAGGATCATCCCATTTGGATCAAAATTGAGGGACTTGCGCATGGCTCCTTTGTTGGGTTAATTTTGGTAAGATTTGGATTCAAATGATCATTCTTCTTTGCATGTGTTGCACCCCAATTTGCCCTCTATTTTTAACTCTAACCAATTTTTTGTTTCACATTCATTTGCATCATCTTCATAGCATAACATTTTTTTCTGTCTTAATATTAGCCGGAATAATTTCTCGGAATTTACAAACAGACTGGTCAAATTAACTTTTTAACTGTGCCTAAAATTAGTCAACGAAAAAATGTCAAGTTTAAGTTTGCAAATGTCGGTAACATTAATCTGCGGTTCACGTGGTTTAATTTGACATGCTAAAAATATTTTTACGACTATTTTTGGTCATATGTTGATCAGTCTGAGCAGTTTAAACGGTCATAATTTTTATTTCAAAATCCGACCAAACGCTGAATTTTTCCGAGTCATTTATTTCGCGCTGATTATGTTGACCTGTTCATTTTATTTTTTCGAGCATTTTGGTGCCCGAATTTTATTTTTTTGAGTCTATTTATTTTTATATTGGGTCTAGAATAAATAAATAGGTTAATTAGTTTTTATTTTAATTTTAACTATTTTAATTATTTAACTTTATTCAGTTTTTAATTTATTATTGGGTTTCAAAATAAACTTAGACCCATTATCATTAACCTAATTTGTTCCTATATATATTTACTAGCATGACTGATAGAAGGAGGCAAAAAGACAGAACAAAAAAGAGAAACTGAGAGTGGCTGATCTATACCATCGTACACACAGTTTGGTAATAGTTTATATATGATATATACTTTATCTATTTTGTTGATATATTTGTTACTGTCTTTCAAATACATGTTCATATGTGTGACTGTGTTATGTATTCCAGATACATGCGGTTTGGTTAAATATATATATATTTCTATTTTATGTTATAATTTGATTATGTTTTCGGATCGGATCGTGTCAATACGCCGTTTTCACATATACGTGTATGAGGCGTGACATTTGTGTTATCCGATCCAGTTGCGATGATCGCAATTTTGCGCTAGCAACGCCGTTTTTTTAATTCATATTTTTTTCTGCACATTTTTTTCATAACTAACTACCCTGATTTTTCCTAAACCCTGACAATTTCGCCACAAACTCTAAATTTCAAACCTAAAACTTTAACCGTGTTATTTCCTCTAAACCATAAACCTTTTCTTAAACCTTAACAAACCTTATTATTATTTCCTATTTTCGCTCATATTTATGTTATTCATACACTGTAACTGCTTCGCCCTTGTAATATTTTAAGTTTTAACTTGTAATATTTTCAGTTTTACTTTTCGCCATCTTTATTATGTAACTGCACCAAAGCGTTGTAATAATTAGGGTTTTTTCTGCCATTTATTTTCTGCCATTTTATTTCTCTGCCATTTATTTTTCTGCCATTTAAATTCCTGTCATCGATCCTATATTAACTGCGTGGTTTAGTAATGTAGGGCATGAAAACCTACTAAATTAATTATTTAATATTTTTCTATAACCTTTATATTCTTTTGTAAATAAATAATAAATACTAACTATTTTAATAACTTTTTTTATTACTTACTTATAATAATAAATCCTTATATATTTTGTAAATAAAATCTAATTGACCATTTTTCTAATTGAATAATAATAATAAACCTATTAATCTAATAATTGGATATTTTCTATAATCTTTATTTATTTTGTAAATAACTAACTTAATATTTTTCATATAACTCTTTTATTTTATAATTTGTACATTAATGTATTTTAAATTCTTTTATTATTACTAATTTATTTTAAACTCATATTTTTCTAATAACTTCTAAAAAAATCTAACTTGTTTAACCTAAAATAATTTCTTTTAAAATTCTAACCTTTTTATTATCACTTTATTATTATTGTTATTTTATTGCTTTATTACCATTGTTTATTTATTATTTTATTATTATTTGCTTTTATCTATTCTATTTTTGCTTCATTATTTTCCTTATTTTAATTTTGTTTTATTTATAATATTAGGAACAAATGTATAGGTTGTAAATTTATTCTTTCTCGCCTGATTATTATGTATTTGTCCCATAGCCATGTAATAGTTTAGGAATTTATTTTTCTTGCTTTTATTTTTGTAAATATTTATTGCGTGGTTAGTAATTTAGGGAGTGTAAAAAACTAATTGTAAATAATTGAACTTAGAAAATTAAATTCAAGACAAATATCTGAAAAATAACACTCACACACGTAAGTCGATCTTTGATCGCCATCTGTACTTCCTAGGGTATTCCTCTTGGTTGCCTTCTTTAAATGGTCAAGTCCCTCGAAAATAGGGGTGTCTTAAGCAAAGTCCCTTCAAACAGAAAAATCATCAAGTCCCTATAAACTTAAAAGATCAAGTCCCTACGAGGTTGCCTACGATATAATGATCTTGTCCCTTCGGTAAATATGATGATAGTCCCTACGAGTTGCTAAAGACACCCCTTATGTTGCCTTCATTGACCATACGATGACCCTACGCCCGTCCCTTAAACACATCCAAGGTAATGACTACCTATTCCTTAATAATAGGGACATTCTTACCATTGAAAGAATATACGAGAACACGAAAGACTTAATCTAGGGTAGGTATCTCATAGTTACTTGCTCACACTTTTCAAAATTACTTTTACACCTCACAACTTCTAAACTAGGCTTTGTATACACCCATACGAGGGTCATTACAAAGTACTTAAAGAAATTTTTCTAATCACACACTACACTCTTGCAAACAAACAAAGTGAGCTAAGTAACTAAGAGCCCATGGATAACCATGGATATAAAGGGTGCTAATACCTTCCCTTTGTATAACCTACCCCCCGAACTCAAAATCTTTTTAAGGTCTTTCCTGTTCTTTTATGTCCTTTCCTTTTGGATAAAATAAAAGTCGGTGGCGACTCTTGCTATCCGTAACATTTAACTAAAGTCAGTTCTCCCACCGTGTTACAGAACTGGCGACTCTGCTGGGGATTTAATAAAAGAGGGGTACCCTTAGGAATTAGATCACTTTAAAATTGTTTGCCTTGTTTGCTTTATACTTATCTGTTGGGTGCTCTTATGTGTGAAAGACCCTAACCCGGATCTAGTGTACCTTAGGTAAATGGCAATAGACCAAGGAAACTGTACGGCGTATATCGATATGGTTGATCTGGTGGCCATAGTTAGTGTGACTTCTTGGTTGGTGCTTATGTTCCTTAAGCAAGTTGAGGATAATATGAGGTTGCCATATGTTGTCAATACACTAACTGACTTTTAGAACCCTGGTCATCCCATCTTGGCCTTTAGAAAGTAGTGAGATAACCGGCTTTGGTGAAGACTGAAGTTGGTTGATACTCGATACTACACTCATTGAGATCCTAAACTTGGAGGGTTTTGGTTGGCAAGTAAGTTGCCTACTGAACAACCACCCTTGTGAAGGATCAATGATTTTGAGATCCCTTAGAACCTGGTTACTTTTGTAGGACAGGATGAATCAACTAAACTTCAGGGGAGGGTACTTACCTTTAAACCTCATGCAAGCCTTCAAACCTAGGGTTATTGTGTGACTTGTTTGTGTGTGCCACATGTTTGTGATTGAGCTTAACATCATAGCATCATCATGCATCATAAGCATAGCATTTTCACTAACCATTTCAAGGACCAAAGGATTTATCTTTGTTCTTTGTTGCAGGTCATGGCTTCTGCTCGTAGGAATACTATCCGGATCAACTTTGTAGGAATACCTCCTAAGCTTAAGGAATTGGTCTCTCAAGTTTCTGAAAACTCCCAGTTCATCAAGAGGCATGGTCACCTACTGGATCTAGTCACTTCAGGGTTCAATGAAGACATGATGAGTGTCCTGTTTCAGTTCTTTGACCCTAAACATCATTGCTTCACATTTCCCGACTATCAGCTGGTTCCTACAATGGAAGAGTTCTCTAAGCTTCTGGGTATACCTATTCTTGATCAGAAACCCTTCACAGGCTTGGAAAAAGAGCCTAAACCTGAAGTCATTGCTGCAACCTTACATTTAAAGAAATCAGACATTGTCCTAGAAACAAGGAGTGGAGTTAAGGGTATTCTTGCTAAGGTATTGATGGAGAAAGCTCAAGTATTCCTGAAGGCTATGAGTTATGATGCTTTTGAAGAGATCTTAGCCCTATTGATTTATGGCTTAGTACTGTTCCCCAATCCAGACCAGTTCATAGACGTACACGCCATCAACATATTTCTGACTCGCAATCCAGTACCTACATTACTTGGAGACATCTTACACTCTCTTCATACCCGTACTACGAAGGCACGAGGAACTCTGATGTGTTGCATACCTCTATTATCTAGGTGGTTTATTTCTCACCTTCCTCGATCAGTGATGAAGAATGAACAAGGGTTCAGGTGGTCCAAGAGGATTATGTCACTTTCTCATTCAGATATTCATTGGTGCTCTAGATCTATGGAGAATGTTACCATCATTGACCGTTGTGGGGAGTTCCCTAATGTGCCACTTCTTGGCATAAGAGGGGGCATTACTTATAACCCTTCTTTAGCTCTACGTCAGTTTGGTTACGCTCTGACTGATGGTCCTCATGACATGCTTATTCAGGGTATTGTGTTCGACTACGACAACGATCTTCAAGGTTACCGTCAAAGGTTCATACGAGCATGGGGTAAAGTGAACAAGGTTGACAGCAAGACTCTGGAACCCAAGTACACTATTCCTATGGAACCATATCTCAGATGGGTACGATCTCGTGCTCAGACTCTTATGATGCCATATCCTGCTATCCTGCCAGTTACCATGGAGCCTGTTGCTGAAGGAGATACTTCTTACATCATTCTTCATCCAGACATGCCCACTGACATGGAAGAGTTACAGAGGTCTTGGATCCAGTTGAAGGAGCAAAGAGATACTTTTGAGACTCATTACAAGGCAAGTCAGGAAAGAATCCTGGAGCTAACAAAACAACTTCACGAGGAGCGGAATCTCAACTCATACCTCAACACAAAGAGGAAACGTCCATGGGAGACTTAAAACCCCATTTTTTTTATTCATTTCATTTTTATTGTAAGCCCAAGGGGCAAACAAGTTTATTACTAATAAAAGTTTACTTTTTGGTGGTTTAAACAAATTTAAATCCTACGGTCCTTGAAAACATTGCATAAGCATCTACATACCATATTATTGCATCACAGGTTTCTTATGAACAGGTATCTTATCTTCTCGCTGTTTATTTCAGCAGAAATGGCTCTTGAACAGACTGTCAAAGATCTCCAGGCTCAGAATGCACAATTCCAAGAGTTGATTCTGAACTTGTCCAAGGGGCAAGATGAGTTGAAGACATTGCTGGCTAAGAAGAAGAAGAAGACTAGAAGATCAGGAGGCCTTATCAATCTAGGAAGAAGATTCAGAGGCCCTATCAAGACAAAGGAACAGGTTGATGATTATGAGTCTGAAAATTCTGAGAAAGAGGGAGGTAGTCTCCATGATACTATGGGAGATTCTGATTCTGAAGAAAATTATTATCATGACCCTAATGAAGATAAGTACAAGATGCTGGTGGGTAGAATGAATGCTATGGAGTTACAAAAATCTTCTGGGCTGGATTTTGAAGATCTGAGTTTAATATCTGGAGTGGTTATACCTATTGGTTTCAAGGTTCATGCTTTTGTGGTGTATGATGGTGTCTCATGTCCCAAGCTGCATTTAAGATCCTATGTCCGGAGGATTCAACCACATACTGCTGATAAGAAGTTATGGATTCATTTCTTCCAAGAGAGCTTGTCTGGAGCTCAATTGGAATGGTACTATCAATTGGAGAGTGTCAATATCCGTGATTGGAATGATCTTGCTGAGGCCTTCTACAGGCAATACCAATACAATGCTGATTTAGCACCTACTCGCATGCAGCTACAAAGCATGTCAATGGGTGCTAAGGAGAACTTCAAGGAGTATGCCCAGAAATGGAGAGACCTGGCTGGCAGAGTTCAACCTCCTCTGACTGACAGGGAGCTAGTGGATATGTTTATGAGTACGCTGAATAGTCCTTTCTATAGTCACCTCATTGGAAGCTCATCATCTGGTTTCACTGAGCTGATAATGACTGGAGAGCGTGTGGAAAGTGGCATAAGAAGTGGTAAGATACAGGTGGGTGCCTCTTCATCAAGCACTGCAAAGAAGCCCTCTAGTGGAAAGAAGGAGTCTAATGCTGTGTATGGTCAACCTGGCCGTAACAGAAGTCACCAATCCGTAGGAGCAGTTCACATTTCTAATCCTACTCTTGCAACACCAGAGCTACCACAAAGTAATCAACAGAAGCCTAGAAGACAATTCACCAAGATCAACATGTCACTGGCCCAAGCCTTGCAACACATGTTGAAAGGGGAACTCATTACTTTGAAGGACCCTCCTCAGAATCCTAATACTTCCTCTCCTCGGTACAATCCTAATGCACGATGTGCCTATCATTCTAATTGTCCGGGACATGACACCAACAATTGCTGGGTGCTGAAAAATAAGATTCAAGATATGATTGAAGCTGGGGAGATTGAATTTGACCCTCCTGGGACTCCAAATGTGTTTACTGCTCCCATGCCCAATCATGGGAAGACTGTTAATACTGTTGATGAAGTTTCATATGTTTCCTCAGTAGCAGATGTGACTACTCCCTTATCTATTATCAAGAAGAAGCTGGTGCAGGCTGGATTCTTTCCAGGTTGCAACGAAGACTATTTTTATTGTGCCTACAAACCTGATAGCTGCTGGAAGTTGAAAGATGGTATTCAACGCCTCATGGACAATTACACTATATTGTTTGAGAGAACTCCTTCTGTGGAAAGTATGTGTGAACACCTAACTCGAGGTAAGAAGTTTGAAGATGTGGATATGGTTGATAAAGTGCCAATGAAGATTACCTCCAAAGGCCCTGTCAAGATCACTTCCAAGGGTCCTATCAAAATTACTGCTGAAGGCCTGGTGAAGACTGTTGCTGAAGTTAGAGTGCCTCCCATGATTATTACCACTCCTGGCCCTATTCCTTATACTTCTGATAAAGCTATACCCTGGAATTACGGTTCTGATGTTTATATCCATGGTGTTAAGCAGGAACCTTTGACTGATACACCTGTTACTGATGATAACCTTGATGTTGATAATATTGCTGGATCTAGTAAGATCACCAGAAGTGGAAGAATTTTCTCTCCTCCATCTACCTCAAAAAATACAGTTCTTCCAACTACTACCTCCACTTCTGAGCCAAGTACTGATGCTCGAGGCAAAGGTCCTGTGGTTGAACCTGTGCAAGCTGAAGCACCGACTGCTGAAAATCTCTCTAAACAGATGGAAGAAGTGCTGAAGATCATTCGTAAGAGTGATTATGATATTGTTGACCAGTTAGGGCATACTCCCTCCAAAATTTCCATGTTGTCTTTGTTGCTGTGTTTTGAGGCTCATGCTAAAGCCTTGATCAAATTCTTAAGGACTGCTCATGTACCAAATGAAATTTCTGTGGATCAATTTGAAAATTGTGTTGCACATCTGACTTATGATAATGGGTTAGGTTTTTCTGATGCTGACTTGACTCCTGCCAAAAGAAACCATAACAGAGCTTTACATATCTCCATTGAATGTAGGGGCACTACCTTGTTTCATGTGTTGATAGACAATGGCTCTTCATTGAATGTACTTCCCAAAGAGGTTCTGAACAAGCTCAGTCCTGAAGATGCTGTGTTAAGATCAAGTAATATAGTGGTGAGAGCCTTTGATGGTTCAAGAAGACTGGTGCATGGAGAAATAGATCTCCCGATCAAAGTAGGCTCTCAAGTCTTCGATTCTACCTTCTATGTAATGGATATTCATCCTGCGTACTCTTGTTTGCTTGGGCGCCCCTGGATCCACGGGGCAGGTGCTGTGACCTCCACTCTACATCAGAAGTTGAGATATCCAGTGAAGGGAAAGATCGTAACTGTTTATGGAGAGGAAGAATATATGGTCAGTCATGTGAATACATTTAAGTATGTTGAAGTGGAAGGTGAATATGTTGAGACTCCTTGCCAGACATTTGAAGTAGTTCCTTGGGTCGTTCCCGCTACTGAAGCTCCTCCTGTGGTTAAAAGAGTTCATGTGGTTACCAGAGCACCTCCTACAATGGCTTCCCTCAAAGATGCTAGAGTTATGGTTGAAGAAGGTGGTTGTACTATTTGGAGTCAGCTTCCCGACATTCCTTACAAGTCTGACAAGTTTGGTCTGGGTTTCACTGCAGAGTCCTAGAAGGTTGTTCGTCGTGCTCGTGTTGTTCGTATCACCAATCCAAGGAACATGAAAGATCAAATCAATGATGTGGGTGACTATAATGAAGACTACAATCTGGATAACTGGATTTTTCCTACTGTGGGTGATGGGCTCAACAATTGGAAGACTGAAGACGTTATTCCTATCTCCTATAGTCAGGAGTAAATACTATTACTGTGTTGTTATTTTTAACAATTAAACTTTTAAGCCTTGTGCCTTACCCGGGGCACAATGGTATGCTTGTTTCGGGATGTCATTTCATTTGCATGCTTCATTCAATAAAAATCAATGGACGTTTCGTTTTCGTAAATATTGGGCTCTTTGTTTTTCTTTTATTTTATTTTCATCAGCTATGTGTTCTTACACACACCCACATCACTAAAATGCAGATCCTCATCCACTCTGGATCTTGTTGATAACAGTTCTACTATTGCCAATTATAATTTCGAGAATCCGATCTATCAAGCTGAAGATGGAAAGGATGAAGATTGTGAAGTACCTGTAGAGCTTGCTAGGTTATTACAACAAGAAGAGAAAGTTACACAGCCGCATGAGGAATCAATTGAGGTTGTAAATCTGGGTACTGAAGTAGACAAGAAAGAAGTCAAAATAGGAGCAGGCTTGGAAAACAGTGTCAAAGAAAGATTGAGTCGGATGTTACGTGACTATGTAGAGGTTTTCCCTGGAAAAATCAAGAGATGATATGGAATGATGAATGTCAAGAAGCTTTTGACAAAATCAAGAAGTATCTCCAAGAACTTCCAATTCTTATGCCACCAGTTGAAGGAAAACCTCTAATCATGCATTTGACCGTGTTAGAAAATTCAATCGGGTGTGCTGGGGCAACATGATGAGTCTGGTCGAAAAGAGCATGCAATATACTACCTTAGCAAAAAGGTACCGACTGTGAGACAAGATACTCACAGCTCGAGAAAGCTTGCTGTGCTTTGGCTTGGGCTGCTCGCCGACTAAGACAGTATATGTTGAATCATACCACTTTATTGATTTCTAAGATGGATCTTATCAAATATACATTTGAGAAACCCGCTCTCTCCGGAAGAACAACAAGATGATTGCTGAACTTTGCACGCAGTTCAAAATAAAACACCATAACTCTTCTCCGTACCGGCCAAAGATGAATGGCGTCGTGGAGGCTGCTAATAAGAATATTAAGAAGATTCTACAAAAGATGACTGTTACTTACAAGGATTGGCACGAGATGTTACCATTTGCTCTTCATGGTTATCGTACTACAATACGTACTTCAACAGGGGCAACCCCATTCTCCTTAGTCTATGGTATGGAAGCAGTTCTACCCATTGAAGTTCAGATCCCTTCCTTAAGAATCATGAAGGATGCAGGCTTGGATGAAGATGAGTGGATTCAGACTCGACTCGACCAGATAAATTTGATTGATGAGAAGAGGTTGGCAGCTGTTTGTCATGGTCAGATGTACCAGAAACGGATGATCAAAGCTTTCAATAAGAAGGTTAAGCCAAAGGTATATCAGGCTGGTGACTTGGTAATCAAGCGTATCATACTACCACAGGGTGATCCTAGGGGCAAATGGACTCCTACATATGAAGGACCATTTGTGGTCAAAAGAGTATTCTCAGGAGGTGCCATGATGCTTACTACTATGGATGGTGAAGACTTTCCACAGCCTGTAAACGCAGACATAGTTAAAAAATACTACGCATGAAAAGAGACCCGCTAGGTTGACTGGCCTAGGCAAAAATAAGGGCATCCCGGCAAACCAAAAGGGTTCGGGCAAAAATTAGGGATATATATAAAAAAAATGTACACCCGGCAAGTCGAAAACCTGAAAAGGCGGCTTGGGCAAAAAAGGGTATCCCGGTGGATTGAAAACCTGAAAGGGCAATCCAGGCAAAAGTTAGGGATTAAAGCGTATGACTATGTCTCGTTTGGATCACTCATGTAACTTCAACTGATGGTGCTACCTAAATAAAGTTAAAACAGATAAAGATCAATCCAATCGTTTCTGTCTCAACAGCAGAAGATGAGATATTTGAAGATAATGGCAATAGTAGAATTGAAACGCAATAGGATCATTTTTCACATAGCTATTTTCTTTGTTTTATAAAAAATTTACGACGAATTCCTCTTACTAGGATTTCTGTCTCCTTGTACAAACTTGCCTATGTATAGGTCACTTTGTGATATAAATAAAATTTCATCTTTGAATCCAGATTTACTTTTACTCTATTTACATAAGCGAAAACGTCCATTGGTTGTGTTTGAATGTATGTATGCTTTTGAATACGATTGATGTTTACCAGAAATGCATAAAATGCAGTAATAGTATTTACTAAGGACGAACGAGGGTAGTAGTTCAACAAAGCTTCGCCGGTTCATCCCCACTACAAATCCCCAGTAGAGCAAATCTATCTTTATAGATGCTTCGAATTACGTCTCCCCTTGAATTTATGTCCATCTCTTTTATCCTCAGTCGGGATACTCAGGAACTTATTCCTTCAATAGAAGTACGACGAACGAATACGGGAAGTGACAAATACTATACTATCAAACAAGATAGGAACGAGTTCCTCATATTCTTCAGCAACGAATCGGGATTTATTTTCCCTAGCCAGCAGTTGTTATACAAAGATATCCGGACGCTTCAGGCCGCATGATTCATACATACATCAATTACATCATACCGTGGCATATCCATAAGTGCATAATACATTTACTTAGATGCACCATGCCATGCATGCATACATATTGCATAAACTAACCTTTTCCTTGCAGGATGGTTATATACAGATAAAATACTATCAACAATTCACAACAGGTCAAAAACGATCTATACAAAGATCTAGTGTTGATACTTAATCATTACTCAAGGTGTCCTTGGATAGTAGGCAAACGGTCTATACGAAGATCTATTCCCTAGTCCAGGATGTTTTCAGGAGAGTTAATCCTGATACTCTTTTGTTCTTGGATAGTAGGCAAACGGTCTATACGAAGATCTATTCCCTAGTCCAGGATATTTTCAGGAGATTTCATCCTGACACTCTTTTGTTCTTGGATATTAGGCAAACGGTCTATACGAAGATCTATTCCCTAATCCAGGATATTTCCAGAAGAGATAATCATCACGAAGATTTATTTCTACTGGTCTATTCAACAATTCAAAACAGTTCAGAGACGATCTATACGAAGGTCTAGTGCTGATACTTAATTCAGAAAGAAATCGCCACGAAGATTTGGTTCTGACACTTAAATTAAAAGTATGTTCTTAGATACGATTCAGAGACGGCCTATACGAAGACCTAGTACTGATATCCAGTATCAACATCAAGATATTATCACCTCCTGATATTATGGATGGCATCTATAAGCCCATCTCCAGTTCTTCCAAGTGGCATCTTCAAGCCCACTTAAGCATATACAACCAGTCATCAGTGTTACTTTACGCACCGGCGAGTGCAAATTTTTGGGCTTTTGTGTTCAATCCCCTTCAACCATCCAAGTCACGAATGGCACACAGGCCAATCTAACTCCTCAGGTTTCAGAAAATTGAACAGGGGCAGCTGTTGCACCCCAAAATTTTCCCTCTATTTTTAACTCTAACCAATTTTTTGTTTCACATTCATTTGCATCATCTTCATAGCATAACATTTTTTTCTGTCTTAATATTAGCCGGAATAATTTCTCGGAATTTACAAACAGACTGGTCAAATTAACTTTTTAACTGTGCCTAAAATTAGTCAACGAAAAAATGTCAAGTTTAAGTTTGCAAATGTCGGTAACATTAATCTGCGGTTCACGTGGTTTAATTTGACATGCTAAAAATATTTTTACGACTATTTTTGGTCATATGTTGATCAGTCTGAGCAGTTTAAACGGTCATAATTTTTATTTCAAAATCCGACCAAACGCTGAATTTTTCCGAGTCATTTATTTCGCGCTGATTATGTTGACGTGTTCATTTTATTTTTTCGAGCATTTTGGTGCCCGAATTTTATTTTTTTTGAGTCTATTTATTTTTATATTGGGTCTAGAATAAATAAATAGGTTAATTAGTTTTTATTTTAATTTTAACTATTTTAATTATTTAACTTTATTCAGTTTTTAATTTATTATTGGGTTTCAAAATAAACTTAGACCCATTATCATTAACCTAATTTGTTCCTATATATATTTACTAGCATGACTGATAGAAGGAGGCAAAAAGACAGAACAAAAAAGAGAAACTGAGAGTGGCTGATCTATATCATCGTACACACACTTTGGTAATAGTTTATATATGATATATACTTTATCTATTTTGTTGATATATTTGTTACTGTGTTTCAAATACATGTTCATATGTGTGATTGTGTTATGTATTTCAGATACATGCGGTTTGGTTAAATATATATATATATATATATATATATATATATATATTATATATATATATATATATATATATATATATATATATATATATATATATATATATATATATATATATATATATATATATATATATATATATATATATATATATTTCTATTTTATGTTATAATTTGATTATGTTTTCGGATCGGATCGTGTCAATACGCCGTTTTCACATATACGTGTATGAGGCGTGACATCTGTGTTATCCGATCCAGTTGCGATGATCACAATTTTGCGCTAGCAACGCCGTTTTTTTAATTCATATTTTTTTCTGCACATTTTTTTCATAACTAACTACCCTGATTTTTCCTACACCCTGACAATTTCGCCACAAACTCTAAATTTCAAACCTAAAACTTTAACCGTGTTATTTCCTCTAAACCATAAACCTTTTCTTAAACCTTAACAAACCTTATTATTATTTCCTATTTTCGCTCATATTTATGTTATTCATACACTGTAACTGCTTCGCCCTTGTAATATTTTAAGTTTTAACTTGTAATATTTTCAGTTTTACTTTTCGCCATCTTTATTATGTAACTGCACCAAAGCGTTGTAATAATTAGGGTTTTTTCTGCCATTTATTTTCTGCCATTTTATTTCTCTGCCATTTATTTTTCTGCCATTTAAATTCCTGCCATCGATCCTATATTAACTGCGTGGTTTAGTAATGTAGGGCATGAAAACCTACTAAATTAATTATTTAATATTTTTCTATAACCTTTATATTCTTTTGTAAATAAATAATAAATACTAACTATTTTAATAACTTTTTTATTACTTACTTATAATAATAAATCCTTATATATTTTGTAAATAAAATCTAATTGACCATTTTTCTAATTGAATAATAATAATAAACCTATTAATCTAATAATTGGATATTTTCTATAATCTTTATTTATTTTGTAAATAACTAACTTAATATTTTTCATATAACTCTTTTATTTTATAATTTGTACATTAATGTATTTTAAATTCTTTTATTATTACTAATTTATTTTAAACTCATATTTTTCTAATAACTTCTAAAAAAATTTAACTTGTTTAACCTAAAATAATTTCTTTTAAAATTCTAACCTTTTTATTATCACTTTATTATTATTGTTATTTTATTATTGCTTTATTACCATTGTTTATTTATTATTTTATTATTATTTGCTTTTATCTATTCTATTTTTGCTTCATTATTTTCCTTATTTTAATTTTGTTTTATTTATAATATTAGGAACAAATGTATAGGTTGTAAATTTATTCTTTCTCGCCTGATCATTATGTATCTGTCCCATAGTCATGTAATAGTTTAGGAATTTATTTTTCTTGCTTTTATTTTTGTAAATATTTATTGCGTGGTTAGTAATTTAGGGAGTGCAAAAAACTAATTGTAAATAATTGAACTTAGAAAATTAAATTCAAGACAAATATCTGAAAAATAACACTCACACACGTAAGTCGATCTTTGATCGCCATCTGTATTTCCTAGGGTATTCCTCTTGGTTGCCTTCTTTAAATGGTCAAGTCCCTCGAAAATAGGGGTGTCTTAAGCAAAGTCCCTTCAAACAGAAAAATCATCAAGTCCCTATAAACTTAAAAGATCAAGTTCCTACGAGGTTGCCTACGATATAATGATCTTGTCCCTTCGGTAAATATGATGATAGTCCCTACGAGTTGCTAAAGACACCCCTTATGTTGCCTTCATTGACCATACGATGACCCTACGCCCGTCCCTTAAACACATCCAAGGTAATGACTACCTATTCCTTAATAATAGGGACAGTCTTACCATTGAAAGAATATACGAGAACACGAAAGACTTAATCTAGGGTAGGTATCTCATAGTTACTTGCTCACACTTTTCAAAATTACTTTTACACCTCACAATTTCTAAACTAGGCTTTGTATACACCCATACGAGGGTCATTACAAAGTACTTAAAGAAATTTTTCTAATCACACACTACACTCTTGCAAACAAACAAAGTGAGCTAAGTAACTAAGAGCCCATGGATAACCATGGATATAAAGGGTGTTAATACCTTCCCTTTGTATAACCTACCCCCCAAACTCAAAATCTTTTTAAGGTCTTTCCTGTTCTTTTATGTCCTTTCCTTTTGGATAAAATAAAAGTCGGTGGCGACTCTTGCTATCCGCAACATTTAACTAAAGTCAGTTCTCCCACCGTGTTACAGCATGCTTCCATATGATGACTTCGGTACACTTTATGCACGAATTGGAGATGGATTGCATCACTCTTTAGGCCTAAACCATTTCCGATACGTCCATGCAACTTGGTTTCCAATTTTGGCAAAATTTCAAGTGGTGCAAAAATCAATTCCATTTCCTATTTAAACAAGCTCATGACCTCATAATTAACATGAACACCTTGCCCAAGCTTTGCCAAGAGAACTCAGACCCTCACACCATAGAATTTCTTGAGGATTTATTTGAGATTGAGTTTGAATTTCACTTTCTGTTTTGAAGTTCAAACTCCAAGAATTCATTGTCTTTTTCATCTCAACTGATTACTGCAAGCAAGAGGAGGAAGAATCAAGCAAATCCAGATCAAGATCAAGTTGAATTGAAGCTACTCGAAGGTGAAATTTCAGAGACTTCTCTTCTTCGATTCTCCCTAATTTCTCAATTATCTTAATTGATTTTTGGTTGGCTGAAGTCCTACCAATGTAGGCAACAAGATTGAGTTGCTTTGAGGTCAAATCGAAGCAACTCAATTCATAATCCTCAAAATTCAAATCCCTATATCTTTTTATATACTTGGAATTGGAGAAAATTGATGCCAAATTCGAGCTCCTGGGCATTTTCTCTTTCAATTAGTGCCCTTGTTTTCCATTTTTCAAGAAGTTGAGGTTGGACCAGTCTGGTGGTGATCACCAAAGAAGATGACCGGAGCTAGGGCTCCGGTGGTGCGTTGGCAAGTCCCAAGCCATCTGATCTGGTTCAAATGTTTTAATCTTGAGCGTTCATTCTGATTACCACGCATACATTGCATTGACCAAGGATCATAGTGGAACGCGCGCGTAAGGTCATCAGATCTTCCACCTCAATTAATGAGGGAGATCTGATGGTCCTTGTTTTTTTGTATTTTCTGATTTTTCATTTAATTGCTTTATTTTGTTTAATTCATAAAAATTTCATTTTTAATCCAAAAAATATGGGACTTTCACCAAAAATCTTTAAATATTTTTCTCTTTCATTTTCTGAATTAAAATTATTTTTTGGATTAATTTTGATATTTTTCATTAATTAAATGTTTTTGTACATATCTTAAATTGTTTAAAAACACTTATGACCTTTCAAAAATAATGAATTGTTTTGTCTAAGGTCCTTTGACCTTGTGTGACCTAGGATAAATCTCTTGCCCATTTATTTGGTGTTTTGAAGAGGTTTTAGGTTTTGACCAAACTAATTTGTATTTTTATGCATTTTTAAATTGATTTTTAATTGATTAATTGTGTAAAAAATGTGTTGAGTCATTTTTATGGTCTTGTGATGTTTGACTACTTGTTTGGGTCTTGGTCAAGGTTGATTTGACTTTTGTTGGATTAAAATCATTGGATTTAGGGGATTAATGAAATATACATTTCATCCCCCAAAATGAATGGATGGTTTTAATTTGATAAAATTCCTCCCATGATCAATTTGTGTTTCTCTCACTCCCCTCCCTCTTCATCTTCATCCCTATTCTTTCCAATTCCTTTCATTGACCAATGAAATCTCAAATATCCTAAGGCTAATTGGTTCATTAATGACCTTGTGTCAGATGAACCAATACAAGTATGGATGAGATAGGTGCATCCCTCTTGATCTTTTCTTTTAGTGTGTGGTATGTTTTAGGAGTTTGGTTTATTATACCAAATCTCTAACATGCATTAACACCTAAAGTTTCATTGCCCGGCCTCAGATAGTTGTGACTTTTACATAAGTCCAATTATGATTGCTTAACATAGAGCTAAGTTTGACCCTAAAGGCATAGAATTCTAGTAAGTGAGACTGTAAGTCTCCCACCTTTCATGGTATTGTATGGAAACTTAACCTTTTTTCCTTCCTATGGAAGATGTCTTGGTTCAAGGATCCATGCTTGTGAGGTTGAGTGTTCTCCAAAGAATGACTTAATCAATTAAAAAGCAAAAACACCACTAACATTCAATTAATCTTGACTAACATTTGACTAACTCTTATTAATATTGCTTTACTTTCAAGTCATTTACTTTATGCAATTTAATTTCTAGTCATTTATCATTCATTACCATTTACATTTCCTTTAACTTGTTTATGTTTATGTCATTTTCACTTTGCTCATTTGAGCCATACCTTGTATATATTTTGTTTGTGCATTTTCATTTTAGTTTGTGGTCTTAGGACCTTAAAACACCTAATAAACAACAAAAACCCTAAAAAAATATTTGGTGGACTGTTGATCTTGATCTAAACTTTTGGACTTAGGATTAGGCAACATTCCATGTGCAAAAAGGACTTGGCCAATGCCAACATTCTGAAATTAAGTCATTGTAAACTTAGCATTCATCTGATGCAAGTCTTGGGATGTATTTGAGTTCATATGCTACATTGTCTTGATGCAAACTATTATTTTGATCTTGTGTCTAATGTTTTATTCTGAGTTGATCAAGGAGTATTTCATTTGATACATGAGAAGACAAAGAAGACTGTTAGATATGGGATTTGCTTGCTTGGATGTGGCTATCTTTATTTGATGCCTTGATCTTCATGGTGTCTGATATTTCTAATTTCCTGATTGATTATTGCTTGATTCAAAGTCCAAAGGGAAAATGGGTTTTCTATATGACATACTTGTCTGTCGGATTGCATCCCATTGGTCAGATCTTTTCAACTCTTAACTTTTAATTTTATGCTTAGGGTTAGTCTCTTCATCTCCTCCCACTTCTTAAATTTCAAAATCTCTCCCCCTTTTCAAAAACTTTTTTTGCTTGTGATTTCAAACTTAGACCTTATTTCAAGTAGAAACTTTGGCCTTATGCCATTGAATTTTTGAACTCCTTTTCCTTAAATCAAACTTGTAAATAAATCTAATCATATTGACTTAAAATTTCAAAAGACAAAAAGAACTAACAACTCCATTCAAACCTTTGACCCCTTTGGACCCTTCTCAATTAAATTTTTGTTAAAATTAATTCACCAACTTTGAAATTTGTACCACGAACTATGAGGTTTTGATCCCTCATTTCTATGTTGGTACGTAGGCACAAGTCCGAAGGTCTTGTCAAACACAAAAATATAATCAATGAATTCTTTTCTCATCCCCACACTCTCTTTTTCTCAAACATCTTTTATACCAAAAACACATACACCCATAAAAAAGGGCTCCCTAGGAGTACCTAGGACACTTTGGGTGCTAACACCTTCCCTCTGTGTAACCAACCCCCATACCTGTAATCTCTGGCATTTTATTAGTTTTGATTTGAAAAATTCTTATCTTTGGTTTTTGTTCGTACTTTTCCCTTTTCCTTTGGAAACAATAAAAACGTGGCGGCGACTTTGTTTTTATCGACGTCAAGTTTATCCATAGCTTTATGGTCATGAATTTACCGCTGCAATTCCAAAACCCTATCTTGCAAACAAAGCAAAACAAGAAATATATATTTTTGTATTTTTGTGGGGTTAGAAAAGCATAAGGGTATACCCAAAAGTATTTGATGACCTTGATGTTATGAAAATGATGCAGATGATAAGGGATCTTAGGGTTGAAAATTAGGGTAAAACAACTACCCCTATTTAAGTTTCCTCCATCCAGAGATATGAAGGTTGAAATATTCGTATCGACGAGATTGGAGAGACTTAAATATTAAAATGCACAACTTTTGACCCTAATATACCGCAATGATGCTTATGATATGATGTGAATGCAAAACTCTGAATTTCGTGGGTAATGATGCCACATAAGACACACTACTGCTGGAGAAATCAAGCAGAGAGACGAGGGAAAAACACCGGGGAATATCACCGAAAGGTTAACAAACTGGGGAAAATGTTTAAATTACTGGGGGTAAAATTAACACTCCACGGGGAACGAGAACGTAAGTTCTGATAATTGAATGAGAACCAACTTCCAATATTGGAAAAAGGATCCAGTTTATTCTTTAATAGACTTTCATTTGAGAAAAGGGTGATCACTAAATGGGAGATGGGAACCAATGACTCCATCGGGGATCTTCAAAACAAATTTCTTAAGTGAAGAGAAAAAGGAATCTCGTCAAACTTCTCTAGCGGGAATTTTTCGGAGAGATAACCATTTGATGAGAGGATGATTTTGATAACCGAACTACTGGTGAAACTGCCATTAGTCGTAGTTAACTTCACTCTGGGGAAGATAAAGAAAAAATGATACTTTTTGACAAACTTCTTTGACGGGATTTTTCTGGAGAGGTAGCCATTTGACGGAAGAGTAATTGATATATTGATAAACTTCAACTGGGGAATGGACAAACTTCTCGGAGAAGAGACTACCATTTATCATTGGATAAACTTCAACCATGATTCGGGTTGAATGCCACAAATAGATTTCCATTTCTTCTTTAATCAAGTATTACACTTGAAAAGGATAAATAAACTTCAACAAACTATTCGGGTTGTATGCCGCGAACGAGTATCGGTTTCTTCTTTAATCAAGACTTCCTCTTGAAAAGGGTAAATAAACATCCCCAAACGATTCAGGTTGTATGCCATAAATGAGTCTCAGTTTCTTGTTTAATCAAGACCTCCATTTGAAAAGGGTAAAAGAGCTCCAACAAACTTCTCTGACGGGAATTTTCCGGAGAGATAACCATTTGGTGAAAAGACTTCACTTGGGATAGACAAACTTCTTGGAAAAGACCTCCATTTGTCATCTAAAAGGAAACAAGCTTCTCAAATAAAGAGACCGCCACTTGTTGTCGAATAAAGTACCACACGATTCGGGTTGTATGCCATAAATGGGTTTCAATTTCTTCTTTAATCAAGTCTTCTACTTGAAAATGGTAAATAAACTCCAACAAACTTCTCTGACAGGAATCTTCCGGAGAGATAACCATTTGATGGAAGAATAATGAAGTTGATATGTGTTCAAAACTTCACTGGGAAGAGACAAAATTCTCGGAAAAGAGACTACCATTTGCCATTCAAAACAAAATCTGGGAACAAAACAAGCTTCTCAAATAAAGAGACTGTCAGTTGTTGTTAGGTAGGGATTTCAAAGAGAGTGTTAGAAGAACACTGTTGAGGAAACAAAATTTGTCTTTGATGGGGAACCTTAAACAAGTTTTTCACGGGGGATCGAAGTATTGGAGGTACAAAATAAATGTACCATCAATCTAGGTTTTTACAGCCTAAAGAGATTCAATATTAGACCTGTTAGAGATCAGGTTCAATCCAAGAATAAATTGGAAAGGGATAGTTAAACAAGACTCTTCTCAGTGAGGAATGATCTCAAACTGAGGATTTATCATATGCAAGTATGTAAAGAAGAGCTAAAGCAAAATCTTCCACGAGGAATAAACTCAGTGGGGATTCAGAAAGAGTATACACTTTTTGCTTAAGATCGACGACTCTACTGAAGAGAGGAGATATATATCACTTGGGGGATAAATGTAACTAAGTTAAGTAAAGCAACATAAAGGATGCAATATGAATATGAATTATGAATTTAGTTACGCATGATGTATATGCATGCGTGAATGCGTGTTATGTTTATGCTGACAAAACAGACAATAGTAGATGAACTAGAGATGAAATAAATATCTCAGTACAAATGAACACTCGGTTAATCTCAACAGGATAGAAACCTCACTGGAGATAAAACAAGGAGTCGTTAATGGAGTAAAGTTTTCATTTAAGCCCAATCTTCTTTGGGGATATTAATACAATGATGCCAAATGGAGGGAGGGTCTCCTAAAGGAGCAAGAATCTACCGCTGTTGTAATTCCATTGAGGATAATAAAGACATTATTTTAAGAAAGCATTGAGCTTCGTACATCAAGATGCAACCTTTTATGGGATTACTGTCGACATTACTTATTGTGTTCATAAATTAAAAGAAACACACACACACACTTCTTAAAAGAAAGAACAAAATATTTTAAACTTTTTGTTTCAATAATTTCTCATCAAAAGTAAAAAAAATCATTTTGCAAGAAGGAAGTAAAATAAGAGTTGCAAACAAATGGATAAAGTCTCGAATTTTATTAAAGGAATGGTATTCCGCCAATGGAGGGACTCCATGGATCATTTTACAAAGATGAAAAATGGTAAATACAGGAAAAGGCTACATTAAAATGCAATGGACATTATTCCCCCTATCAGCATTGAAATCCATTGTATTTGAGCTTCTAGAGAGAGTAATTTGATTGAGAAAACTTTGATGGGTGAGGTCTCTTTAAGTTGATCAAGTTTGGTCTGATGCAGTTACTTACCATAATCCCTAACTTTTGCCTAGATTTCCCCTTGCGAGTGTCAATCTACCAGGATAATCATTTTCTGTTTATGTTTCTAAATTTTGCCTAGACCAACCTTTCAGGTTTTCGGCCCACCGAGACGCTTTTTTTTTCCTAATATGTCCTTTCGGGTTTTCAACTTAGCGAGTTGTTCTTTTATAGTTTAAGCGAAGTATTTCTTGACTACATCAGCATTCACAGGATGAGGGAGCTCCTCGCCATCCATGGTCGTAAGGATTAAAGCACTGCTAGAGAAGGCTCTCTTAACAACATATGGGCATTCATAATTAGGAGTCCACTTTACCCTAGAATCAGTAATGAAAGACAAGATCTTCTTGAGTATGAGGTCGCCTTCTCTAAACATGCGAGGTCGGACCTTCTTATCAAAAGCTTTCTTCATCCTTTGTTGATACAATTGACCATGGCATAAATCTGTCATTCTTTTTTCTTCAATTAAATTCAACTGATCAAATCTACTCTGAGACCATTCAGCCTCAGACATTTCTGCTTCCATAAAAACCCTCATTGACGGGATCTCAACCTCCATGGGGAGCATTACTTCCATGCCATATACAAGAGAGAAAGTGGTTGCCCCAATTGAAGTGCAGACGAAAGTACGATACCCATGTAGAGCAAAAGGGAGCATCTCATGCCAGTCCTTGTAAGGCACAACCATTTTCTGGATGATCTTCTTTATATTCTTATTCACAGCTTCAACGACCCCATTCATCTTGGGTCTGTAAGGAGATGAGTTATGGTGTTCAATCTTGAATTATGCACACATTTCTTTCATCATCTTGTTGTTCAATTTCGATCAATTATCAGTAATGATCTTACTTGGAACACCATAATGGCAGATTAGTTGATTCTTGATAAATCGAACCACCACTTGCTTGGTCATATTGTTGTATGATGCAACTTTGACCCATTTGGTAAAGTAATCAATGGCCACCAGAATGAAACGATGTCCATTCGAAGCTTTAGGTTCTATCATACTAATCATGTCAATTCCCCACATAGAGAAAGGCCAAGCAGAGGAGATAATATTGAGAAGAGTTGGAGGCACATGAATCTTATCAGCATAAACCTGACATTTATGGCACTTCTTCCTATATTTGCAGCATTCAAATTCCATTGTAGCCAATAGTAACTCACCCTTAACATTCTTTTAGCCTTTTCATGTCCATTGGCATGGGTACTAAAGGATCCTTCAAGGATTTTGGTCATCAGCATGTCTGCTTCGTGTCTATCCACACATATGAGCAAGACCATGTCAAAATTTCTCTTGTACAACACGTCTTCTTTCAGAAAGAAGGTACCAGCCAACCTTTTAAGAGTATTCTTATCTTTGTTTGATTCCCCAGGTGGGTACTCTTGTCTTTGAATGAAGCATTTAATATCATGATACCATGGTTTTTCATTAATGACCTCTTCTACAACAAACACATGAGCAGGTATGTCAAGGCGTATAACATTTATTGTGGGCACATCATTCCACTGGTTCACAAAAATCATGGAGGATAAAGTTGCCAAAGCATCTGCTATTTGATTCTCCTCACGAGGTATGTGATGAAATTCAATTTGGTTGAAGAAAGTTGACAACCTCCTCACATAATCTTTGTAAGGAATCAAACCAGGCTGACGGGTTTCACATTCTCCTTTGATTTGATTAATCACCAAAGCTGAATCTCCATATACATCCATAATTTTGATTCTCAAGTTGGTAGCCTCTTCAAGACCCATAATGCATGCTTCATACTCTGCCACATTGTTTGTACAAGTGAATGCCAATCTTATAGTAAATGGAATATAAGAACCTTGAGGAGTGATAATGACTTCCCCAAATCCATTTCCATAAGCATTAACAGCTCCATCAAATATCAAACCCCAACGGCATTCTGGATTCGGCCCCTCACTTGGCAACAGTTCATCACAATCTTTCGCTTTTAAGTACATTAAATCCTCGTCAGGAAAGTCAAATTAAATGGATTGATAGTCGTCAATTGGCTGGTGAGCTAAATGGTAAGCCAAGATACTTCTTTTTATTGCCTTCTGGGTTGGTACTCAATATCGTATTCTGACAACAACATCTACCAACGAGCAATTCTTCCAGTTAAACCAGGCTTTTCAAAGATGTAATTAATTATATCCATTTTGGAGATCAACCAAGTAATATGATTGAGCATATATTGGCGGAGACGACGGGCAGCCCAAGCTAAAGCGCAACAAGTCTTTTCGAGCATAGAGTATCGAGACTCACAATTTGTGAATTTCTTACTCAAATAGTAAATGGCATGCTCCTTTCTTCCAGTTTCATCTTGTTGACCGAGAACACAACCCATGGAATCTTCTAATATGGTAAAATACATAATCAAAGGTCTTCCTTCCACTAGGGGAATCAGAATAGGAGGCTCCATTAGGTACTCCTTGATACTATCAAAAGCTTTCTGGCAGTCTTAAGTCCATACACAACCTTGATCTTTGTGAAGAAGCTTGAAAATTGGCCCACAGGTAGCATTCATGTGAGATATAAATCGGGAGATGTAATTCAAACGTCTGAGGAATCCTCTGACTTATTTCTCTGTTGTTGGTGCGGGAATTTCTTAAATGGCTCTTACTTTATCAAGGTCCACCTCAATACCTTGTTGACTGACGATGAAGCCTATGAGCTTTCCTGAACGGACACCGAAAATACATTTCTTGGGTTTCTGACGGAGCTTGTATTTCCTCAGGCGTTGAAACAGCTTTAATAAATACTCAACATGCTCCTCTTCAGTCTTGGACTTAGCAATCTTGTCATCCACGTATACCTTCATTTCCCTGTGCATCATGTCATGAAAGAATGTTATCATGGCTCGTTGATTGGTTTCCCCAGCATTCTTCAAAACGAAAGGCATCACCCTATAGTAGAATGTTCCCCAAGGTGTAATAAATGATGTCTTCTCCCTATCTTCGAGCGCCATTCTGATCTAATTGTAACCAGAGAATCTGTCCATGAAAGAAAAGACCTTAAATTTGGCAGTGTTGTCGACTAACATATCAATATGAGGTAAAGGGATATCATCCTTTGGATTGGCCTTGTTCAAATCTTTGTAGTCGACACACATTCGAACTTTACCATCTTTCTTCGGAACAGGCACTATGTTGGACAACCATTAAGGATACACAGATGTAACAAGAAAATCGACATCGATCTGCTTCTGAACCTCTTCTTTGATCTTGAGAGCCATGTCTGGGTGTGTTCTTCTTAATTTCTGTTTGACTGGCAGACATTATGATTTTAACGGAAAATGATGCTCCACAATATCAGTATCAAGACCTGGCATGTCCTGATAAGACCAAGCAAACACATTTGTATATTCTCTGAGAAAATCTGTCATTCTCTCATTGACATCTTTGACTAACTATCATGCATCATTAAAGGAACAAATGGAAGCTCCATTCTCTTGTACGTTCTTGTGGGCAATAGATAGAGTTTGAAACTAGGTTCCAACCTCGTCCTCGGCATCGACGAAAGAAAATGATGATAGGTGGCCCACCATTAAAGCTTCTTCTCCATATACTGTGACTAGCTTCCCTTTTCTTACAAACTTGAGCCGCTCATGAAGAGTTGAAGTGACAACTATTGCTTCATGGATCCAGGGGCGACCCAACAAACAACTGTAAGAAGCGTGGATATCCATCACTTGAAAGGTGATTTTAAAGGTATGTGGGCCAATGGTCATGAGGAGATCCACTTCTCCAATGACAGTCTTTCTGGAGCCATCAAAAACGTTGATAATAACCCCACTAGATCTCATAGGAGCTCCTTGAAAAGTCAATCTAAACAAAGTTGATTTTGGCATGACGTTGAGTGAAGATCCTGTATCTACCAATACACCAGATAGATAATCGGTAAGGTAATTCATGGAAATATCCAAAGCTATATTGTGATCCTTGCCTTCTACTGGGGGTTCTTCATGACTGAAGCTCAAATTATTGCAGCCAGTTATGTTGGTGATGATGTTGTCGAATTGGTCAATCGTTAAATCATGTTCAACATAAGCTTGCTCGAGAACTCTTTGTAGAGCCTCCATATGAGCCTCGGAACTCATCAGTAGGGATAAAACATATATCTTGGAAGAGGTTTGTAAAAGCTGATCCACAATTTTGTATTCACTCTTCTTGATCAATATCAAAACCTCATCAAATTCTGAATTGATATTAGCTCTGTTGGGCTCTTCTACAACATCAGGTTTATTGCTCACAGTCGACGCCTCAACTTGCATTTTCTTCCCAACTGAAGCTTCAACATTTCTTGGTGGTACCGTAGTGAATACATGCCAGCTTCTTGTGACCCCACTTACATCGACAATCTTAACGATAGAAGACATAGAGGGTAGAGGAAACTTCTTTCCATCTTTGATCATGGTAGCTTGGTACTTGTAGGGTACAACTTTGTCAGATTGGTACGGAGTTAGGCCTGGTAAGTAGATAACCAAAGGCGACTTTATAGAGTTACGACTATCGAATGTGATCTCCAAGGGTTCGGGAACATTGAACAAAGGGATTATAACATTGAAATTATTCTCGAGATTTCTGGGGTGGACAACGGTGATAGTTCCTGCATCCAATAATTCTTGTATATCCTGTCATACAAGGGGACATGCACGTGGGTTTATAGAACATACTTCACATGTGGTATAATAATGTGATGGAACCAAAGTAAGCCAAAACAAAATTTTGTGCATCTCAACCAAAGATCCTCTCATAAATCTCACATCATAGACTTAGTAATTACCCTGACAGCCTTCAACCATATTAACTTGATTGAATTTCTAGTTTCTATAAACTCGGATAAGCCAATTGTCTATTTCTCTTTGCAAATATTCCCTTAAAATGTGACAACCATGAAGAGTTGTACGGAAAATTCCACAAGCCGCATAGTTATGTGGCGTTATATAGATGAACTCACCAAACTTAAGGTGCATCTCAACCAGATCTCCCTCTAGATAGTATACATCGTAAACTCTGAAAGTACCAGGACAACCTTCCACCATGTTGATATAAGCTCTTCCATGTTGAGGTAGGGGATTGACTTGTACATTAGGGTTGACATCTCTAAAAGACAGAATTCCTCTTTTGATCGATCTTTGGACATCAGACTTCAAGCCATAATAGTCTTCTAGAATGTCGCTTTCTTGGTGGTAGGCGCAAAACTGGCCAGGTTTGTACCAATACAAAAGTTTCTCTGAAACAGGGGGAGGAGGTCTAGTTTGAATGTGTTTCTTGTCAACCAAAGTTGGGAATAATTATGTGTAAGTCATAGGTATCGGATCAAATTGCGGCCTTCTTTGAACATGATTATTATTGTATTATGGACAGGCCTGTTGCTGAGGCCGTTGTTATGGTTGTGGGATATTCTGCTGGATGTATTGAGGTTGTTGTTGTGTAAACTGTGGTTTTTATTTTCCTTGTTAAACTTGTGGTTGAGATTTTTGTAAGAACTGTGGTTGGTAGGATGGAGCTACCGCTGCAATATGTTATTGTTTATATCTCTGCCTTGGACTTTTGTGTACCACCGTACTGACGTCTTTCTCTTTCTTCTTAGGGAACCCAACTCCGAAATTTCTGATGTCGCTAGATGAATCACCTTCTTAAACCAATCGTCCCTCACGGACACCTTCGTCGAGACGTAACCCCATATTCACCATGTCAGTGAAGTCACTTGGTGCATTCGCTATCATTCGTTCATTGTAGAAAGGACTTAAAGTCTTAAAGTAAATCTTAGTCATTTCGCTTTCTTAGAGAGGAGGACAAATCTGGGCGACAACCTCATGACATCTTTGTGCATATTCCTTGAAAGATTCTTTGTCTCTTTGGGACATAGCTCGAAGTTGATCTCTATCTGGCGCCATGTCGACATTGTACTTGTACTGCCTGATGAAATCTTCACCTAGATCATTGAATGTGCGGATATGAGCACTATCCAAGTTCATGTACCACTTGAGAGCGACACCGGTCAGATTGTCTTGAAAGTAGTGAATTAGCAACTGGTGGTTTTCAGTTTGTGTGGACATTTTTCGGGCATACATAGTTAAGATGCTTCTCGGACAAGAATCCCCTTTGTATTTTTCAAAGTCAGGTACTTTGAATTTGGCTGGTATTTTAACATTTGGCACAAGGAAGAGATCATGGGAATTCTTCCCAAATAGATCTTTTCCCCTAAGGGATTTAATCTCTCTTTGCATCTCGGTGAATTGATCTTGGAATTCATCCATTTTCTCATATGCTCTCATACTCTCACTTGGAATGGCATAAAAGATGGTCTCTTCGTGGTATGGAGTAGTGTGTATCATGGGAGGTGGTACCGACATGATAGCAGGCATTGCGGGAGCTTTAGGAGCTTGTGGGTGGTAACCTTCTGGTACATAGTTTGGTGGAATGCCCTTAGGGAAATTGGGGTGCATTTGATACTGAGCAGCGTTCACAGGTGCCACAGAAATGTGTATAGACACAACCTCTGAAATCACAGTTCTTTGAATAGGCTATAGGGGTGGCTAATTCTGAGTAGCCACCAGCGTTTCCATCATTGTTATGAGTCTCTCCAAATTGCTTTTGAGTGAATTAACTTCTTCCCTGAGTTCATGGTTTTCCTGTTCAAGTTGTTCCATCCTTTTCTGACGACTAACTCGAGTGTTGTACTGGTGAAACAACGTGTCTATTGGAGTGAAGGACACAAATAAGTCTCGAGAATGCAAAAAAAAATGTAATGTTTAGAATGATGCATGATATTCAATGCAAATGTATTTTAAGAAGTTTTAATAAACACAATTATTGCAAACATCATGGAGAGAAGCATTACTTTTTTGATAGCCCAAAACTCATTTCATTAATATCGGAAAGATTACATTTTTTTGAAGTACACTTTCAAAAGACACAAAGAAAATAGCTAGAATCCTAAGGAAGTTGTTAAGAAGAATATCCAATCTCTCTTTGTAGCTTCCTACTAAGCTCCTTGATTTGGTCCTTCATTTGAGCCTTTTCAACCACTAGCTTGTCAATAATCATCTTCCAAGCGCATGAAGTAGGAGGATCATCTGAACCAGGACCTGGCCTAATGCTAGAGGAAAATAAATCCTCTTGCACCTTTCTTTTCTTGTTAGCAAGCTCTTCATCATTCCTCTGCTTCAAGTGTCTTTAAAGCTCTTCATTCTCTGTGTGGACGATCTGATACTTATTCTTCCAAGCATCCTTTTTTCGTTGCATCCTAGTCAAGGAAATATTGAGTTTCTCCATGTTAGTCATGAAAACTAAAGAAGGTTCTTTAACAGTTAAAGACAAAGGCTCTTGTCGAGGATAAGGTATTTTCAAACTGATGGCCCTAGCTTGCACCTATTGGAGATAAGGCTCCAAAGAGACGCAATCTAGCTTTCCTAGAACTTCTCTTCTTTTCTTATGGACATGGCGCCAGGAATGCACAATCTTTTCTTTGAACACTTTATTGTCTTCTCCTACCTTGAAAAAGAAACTCTCTAACAAGATGGTGTTGGGCTTGTCCTTCATTGGGTATCCAAATTGAGGGAGAGCCAAAATCGGGTTGTAGTTAATACCTCCCTTTGTACCAAGAAGAGGTACATTAGGAAACTCACCATAACTATCAACAATTGTCACCCCCTCATAAGCACGATCAAACCAATCAATTTCAGAATGAGTGAGAGGCATAATCTTTTGTGACCATAGCAAACCATCCTTAAGGTCCCAAAAGGCAGTAGATCGAGGCAAGTGCGAAATAAACCACTTGTAGAGCAGAGTTGTACAACATATGGTCATTCCTCCTTTATGAAAATTCCTGAGATGGACTGAATGGTAAACATCTGCAACTAAGGTAGGAACGGGATTTTCAACTAAGAATATTTTGATAGAATTAATGTCAACAAAGTCGTCAATATTAGGGAAGAGGAACAATCCATAGATGAGCAAGGAAAGAATAGCCTCAAAAGCATCCATACTCTTCATGCTAGCAAAATAACTAGCTTCCTCTATCAAGAATTTAGCAGGCAAGCCAAGAATTCCTCCTATTGTAGTCAGATTAGCTTTGATCTCAGACATCTTTAAATGAGTAGCTTTTTAAATGTCTTGATGCTTTGGAATTTCTTCTAAACCGGAAAAGGGGACTTGATTAGGAATGGGTAGGCCGATTAGGTTAGAAAACTCCTCCAAAGTAGAAACAAGCTACTAATCTGGAAAGTTAAAGCACCGATACAATGGATCATAGAATTGAACCAATGTAGCAAGAATCCCCTCCATCATGTTAGTCTTTAAAAAAGGTAAAAGTTTCCCATGTTTGCCTTTGAAGTCTTCAGGATTAACCACCAAATATCCTAGCTCTCTTAAATCCTCCAATTTTGGACTTTTGAAAGTGTACTTTTGAGTTCTTCTTCTTCCAAAATTCATAGTGAAAAATACCTATGATATTTGCAATAAATGCCTCTAAGTTCCTTGAAGACTTTAATTAAGATGATGTTAATGAATGCATGAATGTATGAATGCACAAACATCAAGATTAACAAACATATGCAATATGTTAAATACATGGGGTTCATAGGTTTGACTTCACGAGCATGAGGCAATGGGTCTAACCATCCCAACAAGGTAAGTGCTAAGGGTTTATCATCAAGATAAGAACCAAGGTTCTAAGAAAGTTCCCAAAATCATAATCCCGTCTTTTAGATATTACCGGTTTGGACAACTACTTGTCAATCAATAATATTCTTAAGAGAAACTCATTTGAGTGTAGTATCGTGTATCAACTAATTTAGGTTTACACCTTCTTAGTCACCACACTAAATCCTAACAAGGCTTAGTAGGATAAAGGGATACTAAAGTCATCAGTTTCTAGGGCTCCCAGGTCAAAGATAGCAAATGTCTTCACGATTGCTCATTCAACAAATACCATCCCTAAAGAGGCCTCCACTGACTGGGGGATTCTCAAGTTAGCTTGTTCGGGATTACTCCACCTAAGCCAACTTGACTATACCACCCTCATATCTTAATATGCACTCAAGTTTGGATTAAGACTCATCTTAACACAAAGATTACCCAAGCAAAATATAAACAAAAAAACATAGATAAAAACAAGATAGGTATAACCCTCTTGGGAGTGTTCCCTAGTGAAGTCGTCATTTCTGTTGTAGTGAGAATCGAAGACCAAGCTATTGGATTAACTTGACTCCCAAAACATTGATATCACCACCGAACTTTTATTTTTCCAATGGAAGGGGAAAAGATTCATAATAAACCCAAATGTAAACATGCGTAGCAAATAGTGAAAACTAGAGATCGAAGGTACGGGGGTTGGTTAGGCAAAAGGGAAGGTATTAACACCCTAAGCATTTGTAGTACTCTATATGAACCTTTTAGATTTATCTATGTTTGTTTAAAACTTGTTTGCATTTTTGAATGGGGTAATAAAAGGGGTAAAATGTTTTTGGGAAGTGTTAGTTGATTAAAGGTAAGTCAAAGTTTGAGTTTGAGATGCTTCATGTGTACTAAAGCATTGGGAAGTGTAATTGAAAGATCCATTGACTAAAAGCAAGTCAAGTTTTGTGTTTGAAATGCTTCATGTGTACTAAAGAATTTTCAAGTGTAGTTGAAAGATCCATTGACTAAAAGTAAGTCAAGGTTTATGTTTGAAATGCTTCATGTGTACTAAAGCATTTTCAAGTGTAGTTAAAAGATCCCTTGACTAAAAGTAAGTCAAGGTTTGTGTTTGAAATGCTTCATGTGTACTAAATAATTTTCAAATGTAGTTGAAAGATCCATTGGCTAAAGGTAAGTCAAGGTTTGTGTGAGTGTTTTAAATTGAAAAAGGGGTAAGGTTAATGCATGAATGGACAAATAAAGTCAACAAACAAACAAACAGTACATGATTAAGAAGTCAACATAAGATATTTTCCCTTGGATTAATGCATAAAGACACATAAATTGGTAACACATGAGCAAGATATTTGCATGTTTTTTAGGAATGATAAACATGAACAAGGCATGACAAAGGTTCACATAACATCACAAGTATGAGATACATATTCAATCATTATGGGAGTTTATGAAGGAAATACTTGAATGAGGTGATAAATAATTACAAGATATGGATATAACATCACAAATTGGGATAGAATTACAATACATGATTTAAACAAGTGTGCATTATTCATCACAAGGGTATCAAACCACATAAGACAAGTATCAAAATCAAGATATATGGTTGTCAAGCAAAGTTGTGATAAAAAGACATTTAACACATGGATCATATGAACATGGTGTGAACAAAGTAAACCCTAAGTGGATCACTATACATTTAAGTCACACAAGAGGCAAGAACATCTTAGGGATAAGTTTAGACCTAAACCTTAATCATGGCATGAACAAAGAACAAGTAAGTGGAAACCCTAATCGCCTCCTAACCATTCACTCAAACATGTTTTTCAAGGTGAATCAATTAAGACAAGGTATGAAAGTAATAAAGTTTAGCATGTTAAAGACAACAATCATCATTTAAAAGAGTGTGTTATAAATCATACAAGTTTTCAACATCAAGAACAAACCAGAAATGAATCAATTAGGAGCCCTAAAGACATTTAAAAGCACATGCTTAACTTGGCAAAATAAAATAATATGTTGGGATTTTCTTTTAATCATCATAAAGTAAACATCCTCACGAACATATGGCAAAAAGAATGGGACAAAAAGGCTAAGGGATCATGAAGTTGTGGACTTTTGAAGTTTGTGAAGAAAAATGGACATTTAAACAAAATGAGAGAAGTAAACATTACATTGGGCAGGTTCGAACCCACGCTCTTGGGGTTACATGCGCTGCTTGAAAAAGCAAACAAAATTATAGACTAGTGCATGAGGGATTCGAACCCCAGGCATTTTGGTTACAAGTGACTTAAGGCGCGTGCTTCTACCACTCGGGTGACTATACATCCATTTAGTATAGCACAAGGAATTGTATATATTATATAACGCGTCACATTTTGAAATGTCAACACCACATCAACATCTTCTTCAACCTCACGCTCTCTTTCTTTTTTTCTTTTTTTCTTTCATCATTTTTTCTAGATTTTCTAACAAACATATCTCTCTCATTTCTTAACCATTTTTCATGAAATAAAGATCAAAATTGCTTAGAAAAATGTAAGGAACACAATGGTACGATATGTTTTAGCTAATAGTCAAAGATGAAGATGCACGAAGGCCAAAACCAAAACTGAAACTTTAGGTTTCATGCAACTTAAGTTCACATAAACAGCAAGATAAATTGCATGTGAGTTAATGATGAACCTTAACACAATAAATGCTACATGTTTGCTTCATAAATCACATGGAAATGATGCATTTAAGTGAGTTTCCAAGTGCAAGAATATACCTATTGGAGCAAGGTCCAATGCCTCTTCAATACCATTTCCAACTACTATTTGATGCTTCTCCTAATGCTTATGAACTCCCAGAAGATGATTGAAACCCTTGGTTGGCAGAATGCACGAGCAAAATGAGATAATGGAGGTTAAGGTTAAAAAGCTCTCAAGAATGGAGTTTCACTTGGAAAGCTTGGTGTATGGATAACTGAGGCTTTATCCTCTATTTATAGGGATCCTTGAGGGTTCAAGAAACCTCAGATATCATAAAATAATTGTGGCTTGTACTGCATTGCTTACTTGGTTGCTTCTTGCACAACTCACCAAGTGGGAAGCATGGAAAAAGTAAGGAGTTCATGAAGTGTTTTTTTATGTCCTTTCTGAAGCATAGGAGTTGGCTTGACGTTTGGAGTTAGTATGTATCAGATCTAAATCCATTTAGGAGCTCAATGGTACTTCTTGTTGGATTAAAGCTACTTTATGTAAAAGATGGAATAGTTCATTGTGTATTGGTTTAGTTACTTGGATAATAGCTCAAAAGTGGGTGAAATCTTCTGATTAGGGGGGATTTGGAAGCAAGAAGTACATGTACTTGTGGATTTGTTTGAATTTGTAATGTACTTTGGCTTGGAATTCAACTTATGAACAATTCCATGAGGTTGTCTTCTCAAATTCGATTCTCTTAGCTCAAACATGGGAAATTCTTGATTAAACTTGACCAAATGACTTCATTGATCATATTTTCATGAACCTTGACTTGAAAAGTCCATAGTTGACCAAGAATCTTAAAAGTCAAACTTTGACTTTAGGCATTTGTTAACTTTTCATCAGTTGAGTTCAAAACTTTTATTTGTTCATGAGCCTAACTTCCTGAGCCATTTGAATTATATGAGTGGGTTATGGGGGAAAATTTGAGGACCTTGGATCATGCTTTGGTCAAAGAGTCATCATTAAGTTGACTTTGACCAAAAACCCTAATTTGGAGTAATAGATTAATTGTGGCTTGATGAACTTGAATTAAGGTGAGTACAAACTTTGATTGTTGATGAAGGGAGACTCTTGATCACCTTGAGATATTTATGATCATACTAAGCCTTTATTGATCCATTCCCTGAACTTCTTGATGCCAAAACCCTATCTTGCAAACAAAGCAAAACAAGACATATATATATATATATATATATATATATATATATATATATATATATATATATATATATATATATATATATATATATATATATATATATATATATATATATATATATATTTGTATTTTTGTGGGGTTAGCAAAGCATAACGGTATACCCAAAATTATTTTATGACCTTGATGTTATGCAAATGATACATATGATAAGGGATATTAGGGTTGAAAGTTGGAGTATTACAGCTACCCCTATTCAAGTTTCCTCCATCTGGAGATATGAAGGTTGAAATCTTCGTCTCGACGAGATTGGAGAGACTTAAATATTAAAATGCACAACTTTTGACCCTAAGATACCACAATGATGCTTATGATTTGATGTGAATGCAAGACTCTGAATTCCATGGGTAATGATGCCACAGGAGACACACTACTGCTGGAGAAACCACGCAGAGAGAAAAGGGACTAACACCGAGGAATATCACCAAAGGTTAACAAATTGGGGAACATGTTTAAATTACTGGAGGTAAAATTAACACTCCACCGGGGAATGAGAACGTAAGTTCTGATAATTGAATGAGAACCAACTTCCAATATTGGAAAAATGATCCAGTTTCTTATTTAATAGACTTTCATTTGAGAAAAGGGTGATCACTTAATGGGAGATGGGAACCAATGACTCCACGGGGGATCTTCAAAACAAATTTCTTAAGTGAAGAGAAAAAGGAATCTCGTCAAACTTCTCTAGTGGGAATTTTCTAGAGAGATAGTCATTTCATGAGAGGATGATTTTGATAACTGACTTACTGGGGAAACTGCCACTAGCTGTAGTTAACTTCACTCTGGGGAAGTTAAAGAAAAAATGATACTTTTCGATAAACTTTTTGACAGGATTTTCCCGGAGAGGTAGCCATTTGACGGAAGAGTAATTGATATGTTGATAAACTTCAACTGGGGAATGGGCAAACTTCTCGGAGAAGAGACTACCACTTGTCATTGGATAAACTCAACCATGATTCGGGTTGTATGCCATAAATGGGTTTCCATTTCTTCTTTAATCAAGTATTCCACTTGAAAAGGATAAATAAACTTCAACAAACTATTCAGGTTGTATGTCGCGAACGGGTATCAGTTTCTTCTTTAATCAAGACTTCCTCTTGAAAAGGGTAAATAAACTTCCCCAAACGATTCGGGTTGTATGCCACGAACGAGTCTCAGTTTCTTCTTTAATCAAGACTTCCATTTGAAAAGGGTAAAAGAGCTTCAACAAACTTCTCTGACGGGAATTTTCCAAAGAGATAACCATTTGGTGAAAGGACATCACTGGGGATAAACAAACTTCTCATAAAAGACCTCTATTTGTCATCCAAAATTAAACAAGCTTCTCAAATAAAGAGACCACCACTTGTTGTCGAATAAATTTCCACACGATTCAGGAAGTATGCCACAAATGGGTTTCAATTTCTTCTTTAATCAAGTCTTCTACTTGAAAAGGGTAAATAAATTCCAACAAACTTCTCTGACAGGAATCTTCCGGATAGATAACCATTTGATGGATGAATAATTAAGTTGATATGTGTTCAAAACTTCATTGGGAAGAGACAAACTTCTCGTAAAAGAGACTGCCATTTGTCAATCGAAACAAAATCCGGGAATAAAACAAGTTTTTCAAATAAAGAGACTGCCACTTGTTGTTAGGTAGGGATTTCAAATGGAGTGTTACAAGAACATTGTTGGGGAAATAAAATCCATCTTTGATGGGGAACCATAAACAAGTTTTTCACGGGGGATCGAAGTATTTGGAGGTACAAAATAAATGTACCATCAATCTAGGTTTTTACAGCCTATAGAGATTCAATATCAGACCTGTCAGAGATCAGGTTCAATCCAGGAATAAACTGGAGAGGGATAGTCAAACAAGACTCTTCTCAATGAGGAATGATCTCAAACTGGGGATTTATCATATCCAAGTATGGAAAGGAGAGATAAAGCAAAATCTTCCACGAGGAATAAACTCAGTGGGGATTTAGAAAGGGTATACACTTTCTACTTAACGTCGACGACTCTATTGAATATAGGATATATATATATCACTTGGGGGATAAACACAACCAAGTTAAGTAAAGCAACACAGAGGATGCAATATGAATATGAATATGAATTATGAATTATGAATTTAATTACGCATGATGTATATGCATGCGTGAACGCATGTTATGTTTATGCTGACAAAACAGGCAATAGTAGATGAATTGGAGATGAAATAATCATCTAAGTACAAATTAACACTCGGCTAATATCAACAGGATGAAAACCTCACTAGAGATAAAACAAGAAGTCGTCAATGGAGTAAAGTTTGCCTTTAAGCCCAATCTTCTCTATGGATATTAACATAATTGTGCCCAATGGAGGGAAGGTCTCCTAAAGGAGCAAGAATCATCCGCTGTTGCAATTCCATTGAGGATAATAAAGACATTGTTTTAAGAAAGCACTGAGCTCTGCACATCAGGATCCAACCTTTTATGGGATTACTGTTGACATTCCTTATTGTGTTCATAAATTAAAAGAAACACACGCACACTTCTTAAAAGCACGAACAAAATATTGTAAACTTTTTGTTTCAAGAATTTTTCATCAAAAGTAAAAAAAGTCATTTTGCAAGAAGGAAGTAAAATAAGAGTTGCAAACAAATGGATAAAGTCTTGAATTTTATTGAAGGAATAATAGTCTGCCAATGGCAGGACTCCATGGATCATTTTACAAAGATGAAAAATGGTAAATACAGGAAAATGCTACATTAAAATGCAATGGACATTATTCCCCCTATCGGCATTGAAATCCATTGTATTTGAGCTTCTAGAGAGAGTAATTTTATTGAGAAAACTTTGATGGGTGAAGTCGCTTTAAGTTGATCAAGTATGGCCTGATGCAATTACTTGCCATAATCCCTAACTTTTGTCTAGATTTCCCCTTGCGGGTGTCAATCTACCGAGATAATCATTTTCTCTTTATGTCTCTAATATTTACCTGGACCGCCCTTTCGAGTCAATCTACCGAGATGCTTGGTGTACTTGTTGATTTTGGCCTATTGACCATTTGGTACTGAAACAGCTGTTTGAGCTACGTTTGTACTTGAATAAATTTGAACAAGTCTTGAATCTGGTTTCTTCAACTTGAATGATCATTTATGCCATGAATCGAATAAATCAAAGACCGAGATAGTCCTTAGTAACCCCAATATCCAATGTCTTGCTGAAATCAATACAACTACCAGCGTATACCACAGAATGGAGTCCCACGTGACTTGATCCATAAGGAACGAATCAACCAATATTGTTGTGTCAGTACCGCTTTAGTAAAACCTTTGAATTAATGATGTTTATTGTAAGCGAATGTGCTATGATGGATGAATATGCAGATGCAATGGGAAATAAGCTAGACAAAAAACTATAAAAGGTAGGGCAAATTTTGGGATACGACAATCATAAGGATAATAATATTTGGGTATTTAGAAGATTCTAGAAGGAGTGAGACCCCTTTCTAGTAATTAGCCGAGGGCGGGGTGATCTGCCCATGATAACCTGAGATCTGAGGTTATAATATTATAGAGTTTATCAAGTTTGTCTGACTTAAATTATGATATCAAGTTTATCTCACAGTTAGATAATGTTTGGCATCATTGTGTCGCAATTCTCCATAATATTAAAGAGTTTCTCATTAGGGAATGACGCGTTCAAATATTTTATACTCTTAGGGAGGAGAATGATTGTACTAACTACCTAGCAAACCATGGAACTGGTAATGATGCAACGTACCGGTATTTTTGGAACCTCCTAGAAGAATCATCAATCTCTTGCTAGCTGATGCTAGTGAGACTTTATTTTTTTTAGATAATATGCTTTTTCTTTTCCTTTTTACACTTGTAAAAAAAACCATAAAACGTCATAAATTAAAAAAAAGTTGTAAAATTTGAATTATTAAAAAGATAAACTAAGAAATAAAAGATTTTTTAATTTAATTTTCAATATCTTCAATTGTGTCAAAGACATATAATTGGAAATAAAAAATATAATTCATTTTTTCCGTTTATTCAAAATCAAAACAAACGGCTCTGGAAATTCCGACCTGATAATATAGTCAAAAAATATGCATACAATATAAAGAATAACGTACTATATGATAAAAAAAAATTGAAAAAGAATAATATAATTTAATATATTAATATTATGTCTATGTTGACTCATTAACTTATAAAATGAAAGTTTCTAAAAAACTAACCTTTTTTATTATTTGACAACCAATATATAAATTTTAATAAGAAATTCCTACTTTGAGTGTAGAGTGCATCTCATAGGGAGTGTAGAGTGCATCCCATAGGATTACCTAGGGAGCATACAAAAAGAAGAAAAAAAATGTTGACTCATTAATTAATTTTTATTTCAAATATAAAATTGATTTGTTGAAATTTATTCTTATGAAGTATTATTTGTTTAATCAATTTTATATACAGTATATATATTATAGACTATCCACCACACTTAATCACATTTCAAGATTTATTTCATCAATGTTCAAATATTTGGTTCTAAAAAATGGCTATGTTGCCATACTCTGACGCTAATCGTGATTTTTCTTCTTATGGATTTGTCGAGTTACATCAATCACCACAATATCAACAACAATGGGAGAGACATGTTCAAGCTTTAAACACATTAAATTCTCCTATCCTTGTTACTCTATTGAAGAAACAAGAGCGCGAGACAAACCAGTTTCTCAGAATTCAGGTTAAAATTTACATTTATCATGAATTAGGATTAGGTTAATAATATTTTTATTCAATGAATTTTTTCTGTCCATTCTAATGAATGTTTTATGTGTTTTATAGAATGATCAAACACAATTCATGTTACAATATCAAAGGGAGCTACAGGAGGGTGCAGTTAGACACATGGAAATTTATTCACAACAAATTCTGAAGGAAAAGGATGAAGAAATCGCCAAAGGTACAAAGAAAAAACACGAGTTGGAAAGTATATTAAGGAGCCTCGAGAATGAGAAAATGAAATTGAGGAGAATGGCTGAGGAAAATGGAGCAATGGCGATTGGTCTCAATAACAAGTTGGAAGAGTTAAAGAATAGAGTAAAGATGTTGGTAGCAAATAATGATGCTGAATCATGTTGTGGTGAAAATGAAGAAGCAAAAGCTGAAAAACATGTGAAACAAGAAAGTAGTAATATCATGTGTTGTCCTATGTGTAACACAAATTCTCCTGGTGTCTTGTTTTTGCCATGTAGGCATATATCTTCATGCAAAGCATGTGAAGATTCACTACAAGCTTGTCTCATTTGTGGAATAGCAAAGAAGGGTGCTATTGAAATTCAGAGTTTTGTTTCAGACGAATATTAGTCTTGAAACACCATTAGAATATCTTTGTTAGAGAATGCTTAGATAGTATATCATAATATCATAAATAAATTTAGAAGTCTATTCAGCCAGGCTGAAAACATTATTATAAAATTTCTATTTAATAAAATTAAATTTGTTATTTTTTGGAATAGAAATTAAAGTTAATGATATAATTTGAACTTAATTTATACAGGAACAACATTAAGATATTAAAACCAATCAATTATATTAAATCACAAATAATAATTGTTCTAGACCGATCAGAACGACCCCAAATCATTTTGGGATGCCCGCATCAACCTCGACCGACCACCAGGAAGGGGTCTCATTTCTTCTAGAATCTTTCTGGTATCTGAATATTGTCATCCTTATGATCCCAAACATCGAATGACTCTCCGCAAAAGACAACAACCAAATCACTAGTTTTGTTCTCTCTCTATAAAATGGGAGGCCACATGACTTTTTTTTAAAAAAAAAATTTAATCCACGTGGATTTTATATTTATTTTTTTAAATTTTTCTTTTTTAAAAAAATATTACTTTTTTATTTTTTAAGGCCACGTGGATTTGATGGTCTCTATTGGAAATGGAAAGGACATTCAGGCAATAATTTCTAATTTTCTTGTTGTTCCTTACACGAGCGTTTACAACTGCATTATGGGACGACCTTTTGCAACCATGTTAGATGTTATTGCCTCGTTGGTCCGCCCCAAGCTTAAATAACATAACCTATTAGGAGAACAGAAAATTATCAGTATTGACCTAGAGAGAGAAAAGAGAATATATCAGGCTATCCAAAAAGATCAAGGAGAAGGCACAGCCGTGGAACTCAATGTCACTTCTCTCATTGGGCAACTCAATAGGATGGGAATCCTTCCTCCAAAAAGTGACTCAAGCGGCCATAAAGAAAGAATAAATAAGAGGCGGTCAACTGTCTAGTTATGTTTCCTTTTTTTCAATCATATAAAATACTATGCTTGAATTATTTTTCCGCTTGTATATGGACATGAAATTCTCGGACATGACCAAAGGCATTGATGCTTGAGCCACACAAAGTCAGGGGTGTTGTCGGAGATGTTTTGTACGTCCTACTAAAGAAATCAGTCCCCCCCACACACACACACGCATAAAATCAGGGGTGTTACCGGAGAATATTGTATGTTTGGCTAAAGCAATCAATCCCCCATATAAAGTCAGGGGTGCTATCAGAGACGCTTTGTAAGTTTGGCTAAAGTAATCAATCCCCCACATAAAGTCTGGATTGTTGTCGGAGACGCTTTGTACGTATGACTTATAAGTGGTTTTCTCATCGTTTTTCTTAGTCGTTTTACTTCATTATTTTCCCGTTTTCATTTGATTCACTTTATTTTATCTCATTTTATGCTTTGATATCATGTTTTGGTTATTTTAGACTTTAAGAAGTATCTCAGGAAAACGAGGAACCAAAATGCCAGAAAAAGGCAAAAGTTGGAAATTCTCCATACATTTTTCAGAGGGCTACTCGGGAGGCTGTAGCACTTGCAAAGAGACGTAGCAGCCAAACCCTAGCCCCCCCCCCCTCTTTTGATCAAGCCCCGTAGAAATTCTAGGGGCTGCTATGGGCATCCGTAGTAGCTGTTGTGAGCCATAACAGTAAGGCGAGAGACATCCCGAATTATTTCCTTTTCTGGGATTTCCAGGTTGTTTAGGATCTTTGCGACTTTTGTTTTTGTCCAAATTATGATTGTAATGAGCATTAAACGGTTAATTTTATTCCCACTTTAGAATTTTTCCATAAAACTCATAGAAGATGCCCATAAATCCTCATAGATTCCAGATGCACCAAGGGCCTTGATTTTATTCCCATTTTATAATTTTGTCCAAATTATGATTTTAATGAGTATTGATATTTCCCTCCATCCGTTGCTATTCAACACATAACCAATCGGACCAGAAAGCTTCCTAGATTTCGGATGCACCAATGGCCATATCAGTTGAGGTGCGTCGGGTATACCTTGCCAGATTTCTCGTTTCTTCCTCCAAAACGGGCTCAAAAAGGCTATCCAATTAAGCACAATCCTCATCCAAAGAATGGGGTCTGAGACCTTCAGCAGAGTGATATCCATATCTCATTAGTAAAGGGAGAGCAGTATGGCCTGGTACATTTGATAAGTTCGGAAGGTTCTCTACAACAACATTATTTATAACCGATCGTACTCCCCACCTTAAAAGGTAGAACTATTATTCATTACTCATTCATTTTTCACAATAATAGATAAAACATATACATCGGGGACATTTAGGTTAAAAATACCATAAAACTCATAAGACCCAAAGCTTACCAAAAATGGTTTTTCTCTCTTCCTAGGAGTGGGATTTTATCAACAACTGGACATCAATAAGACACTTTAAACGTTCTTATCAACCTCCATCACTGGGGTAACTCCCCTATGTATCCCAGATTGTTGATAAACATCATTAACCAGACTTTCTGGTACTGAGCCTATTCAGAGAGATTATTTTCATTATAGACAAAAAAATGATTCCCTAGTAGAAAGTGAACCTCAATCCAGTACTTGGAGAATAAGTTGGAACATATTCCCTCCACTCCATTACTGACATAATAAATTGTAGCATGTGCTTCCGAACTAACGGGGGTTACTAAAAAGAACTTATCTTCAAAGGGAGGAAGCTCCGGAGAAGGTTTAAACCCGTGAATAGTCCGCTTGAGGCGGAGTAATCCTCTACCCCTAGTCTGGGATGCTGAGTCACAAAGAAATTTAAAGAGATGAAGGAAGAGGAATGCATAAGGTTTTCTATTCATATTCTCATGCCAATATTAGTTGACTTTCATATATACACAACATAAAGGGTGAAGTTACAAATGATCTATGGCCAAATGTTTCAGAACCTCTATCTCATAAGAAATGAAAGGGAGACAAAGAACCATGGTGGAAAAATTACATTTGTAAACATTAGTGACAGAAGCGTCATACTTGTCGCATATTCTTTCGTCCTTAGAAGGACTCACGATTCCCCAATCATAAGATAAATTGAATTTTATAAAAGCATTGTAAATACCACTTGGTCAGGCAAAAGCATAAATGGTGGAAGAATAAACATGATTCATCCAAGAAGATGGAGTATCCTTTTGAGACTTGTGAATATTTTTCTTATGATTTCTTGTTCATAGTGCACTAACTTTGCAGTTGTAGGAAAATGAAATCCAGAAGAATGAAACAATTAAACTATCAAACTAGAAAACGAAAGACTAATAAAAAATAAGAGTATACTTAATCTCCCAAATTAAAACTATGTTCTAGAGGGTAAAAAGGTTTCACCAAACACGTATAATCATCCACACACAATACTCAAGAGTTTTGGTTCTCAAGAACCATAATTATGATATCTATTAAAATAAGCTTGAAGTCTGTCGCATTAACTGCGTGGTTCTATAAGAATTGGAACACTTCTTATTCATCTACCTTAAAATGATCAAATGGGTGTTTGGCATCCAGGGCTGCAATATCAAATCCTCACCTACTTTAAAATCGGTAAGGGCTTGGGTGAAACAGTTTTGCGTCGACTTGATGGTCCCCATGTCAACCCCAGGAAACCACCAGGAAGAGGTCTCATTTCTTAGAGAATCTTAACAATATCAGACATGAGTTCAAGAACAATTCTAAGGTTTCTTCTTCCGCCAACAATATCTCTGGTCAACCTCTTACAACTTCAACAGGCCCAAGTTTCGTCTTCACATAAGAGCAATACAACAACATCATGGAGCTGATCCAACAGACAAGAATCCAATATACTCCTAAGACCAAATCCATTACCATTTCACCCCTTGTCATGAACACACATTCTTCCCCTCAAAATGGTAAGTCTTCAACCTTTTGGATTCTGACATGGGTGCCACTTATCACATCACTTACACACTTACATCTTTTTTAACATATCACACCATTAATCTCATTTTTGTAACTTTTCTAATGGATTACAAATTAATGCTTGAATATCTGGAAGTGTTGTTCTTTCTTCATCCCTTACCATACACAATGTCTTTTACATGCCTACTTTTACTGTTAATCTTATCCCAGTAGACAAATTAACCATTGATATTGACTCCCACTTGTTCTTTTTTGCTAATGTTTGCCATATCATGAAAAATAATTCCAAGAAGATGATTGGTATAGCTAAGCTACAAATAGGCTTATACATTCTAGAATCTCCTAGATATCTAACACTTTGCAATTCTGAATAACTCACATGAACTTTGGCACTTGAGGTTAGGACATGTATCTGAAGTAGGTTTAAAATCTATTTCTAGAATTTTTCCCTTTATACTAAACCTTTATCTTGTCATAATGCTAAACAAAGGAGATTGTGTTTTCCTTCTAGTAGTATTCATACTAATTCTCTTTTTGACTTGTTTCATGATGATTTATGGGGCCCTTACTCCACTATATCTATTCTAGGTCATGAATACTTTTTAGCTTTAATTGATGACTTTTCTAGATATACATGGGTAATATTTCTTAAAACCAAAGACCAAACCAAACTTAGTATCATCAATTTTTAGCCTACATTGAGAACCAATTCAAAACAACCCTAAAGTTCTTGAGATCGAATAATGAAACTAAATTTCTCACCACAAACACCTTTTCTTCTAACCAAAGGTATCCTACACAAGAAATCTTGCCCTGAAACTCCCCAATGGAATGGTGTGGTGAAAATAAAACACTAACACATTTGTAATGTGGCTAGGTCTCTTTACTTTCATTCCAATACACCTTTATCCATGTGTAAATTTTGTGTACAACATGAAATACACATCATTAATAGACTCCCTACCCTTGTTCTCAACTCACATAGTCCATATGAACTTCTTTTTAAAAACCTTCCCTCTTATATACATATAAGATGTTTTTGGTTGTTTATGTTATGCAACTTTTATGCAAGCACATAGAAATAAGTTTGATTATAGGGACAAAAAGTATGTGTTCATAGGATATAAATAAGGTAACAAAGGTTTTATCCTATGTAACTTATCCACTCATGACATATTCCTTTATAGAAATGTCGTTTCCTATGACTCTTTTTTCCCCTTTAAGTACTCTGATAAGCTTGCACCTTCTAATATTGTCCCTCATCTTGATGACATCCTCCTTCACCTTAACTCAGTTGGCCTACCTAATGAACCTTCAGTTAATGAATTGTCCATACCAACAAATAATTTTGATTCCCTTACTAATCAGTCTATAGATTCTGATAATGAGTTGACTATGCCCAATCATACTCTGTTTGAGTCATCAAATATAGACCTTGTCTCTGACTCCCCTTAACATGACTTGTGCATATCCAATGTACCACTTCTTTCACAACTTGAACCTGGCCAATCCTTGCCTACAAGACACTTAACAAGAATATTTCACCTTCCCTCTTATTTGGCAGATTATCTTTGTCTTTAAACATCTACATCTTTTCCCCATTCTTCCTCTTCTACCATATGATATCCTCTATCCTCTGTCTAATCTTATCATAATTTCTCACTCTCAAATAATACCTTTTGTTGTTCTATCTCCTTTAACCTTGAACCAAAAACATTCCTTCAAGCTAATAAACTTGATTGTTGGAAACAAATCGTGAATGTTGAGTTACAAGATCTCGCTGATGACAATACTTAGCCTCTTGTTGACCTACCACCTGGAAAAATCCTATTGGGTGTAGATGGGTATATAAAATCAAATATAACTTTGTTGGATGTATTTACAAGTACAAGGCAAGATTGGTTGCCAAGGGTTATACATAACTCGAAGGTCTTTATTATTTTGACACCTTCTCTCCCATGGAAAAGATTGCCACCATCAGAGTGCTTCTTTCTCTGGATGCAATCAAAGATTGGCATCTAGAAAAGTTGGTTATCAATAATGCTTTTTTACATGGTGATCTCCAAGAAGAAGTATACATGATACTCCCTCCATGTCATTTTGCACCACATTCCTTAAAATATTGGCAATGTCTCCATAATTGCAACAGTTCCTGGTACGTATGTTTTTAGAGCCTATAAAAACTGTGGAAATTCTTTATATGAATCCTCCCAGTTGTCGAATACATGTTCAACAACCTTTGTCCTCCCAATCCATCCTTTCTTGTAAGATGGGGTATAATTGTATCTTGTTATGATATGAGATATTATTATACTCACCTTCACTGATGGGTCTTTGTTAACAAGCGGCAAAATGTCTTGACATATCAATGCATCGCTTAATTTACTGTGATCTTGTTCAATTCATTATTTGTAATGCAACTGTGAGGTGGGTCTATTGAAGCTATATCCCAAGAGTCGTTTTTCTTTTTGTGAGATGCAGTCAACCGAAACTTACAAAGGATGTTACGACATTCGACGGCATACCTTCTCAAATCAGTGTGTTTCATTGTGAAATCAGTAGAGTTATTCATGTGAATTTTTTTGATAGCTCGCACACATTCTTCTTTAGTACGGAACATGTCTCCCACCTTTAACTCGCCTTCTGATTGTGGATACGGGTTATGAAAAACATTGTTGGATGTTTCATCGTCATGCAGATCCATGTTTGTCATATATTGAGGTGGATTGTATACATGACTTGGAGGTAATGGAGATGGTTGATCATCATCTTCAATGTTGTTGTTCAAGATATGATCGACCTGTGTCTCGGTCTCTTCTTCTTCTTCATCAACGACGTTGGCTTCTGCTTCTGCTTCTGGGTCAACGTCATCTGAGTATTATGAATCAAATTCATCATATTCATCCTGATTAGTTATTTGAGATTGTTGAGATGGTATACTTGGTTGAAGAGTAATATACAACTCAATAGAGTTGCAACCAGAATGTTTGTGACTAACAAACATATATTCAATATCTTTATCATCTCGTACCTTTAGCGGGAAAAACTTGCATTGACTGTTCTAAAAAAATGGATTTTGATACGTGATCTTTGACACAATACCAGATCATATGCATTATTCAATTCATTTTTTCAGATGCAAGAAATTTGAATTTCTCTTGATCGTAAGTCGGATGGTATCGGTCTTTCGTAAACAAAACTCGTATAACTCAGACTCATATGTCTCACCATTGCAGTGAACATTGATACTATATTTCAGTGAAGATGACATTGTAATATTGCTTGTGCAGATGAAAATTAATTTCCTGCTACAGATGAATGTGTGTTGATTGTTGGATGTAGATAATAAGACACTTAAATAGGTAAGTGATGTGTCTAACATGCAAGTAAGTCCGAAGTGATGTGTCAAACATGCAAGCAACTCAGACTCATGTGTCAAACATGCGAGCAACACGGAAGTGATGTGTCCAGCATGCAAGCCAAAGGGAAGCCATGTGTCACACATGTAAGCCCTAGCTCCAATCCAATTGGCGCTTGCTTGCAATGCTTGCACATGGGCGCCAGTCCAATTGGCGACACCATGTCTTGCATTCAGACCTCGTAACGAAGCATGAAGAGCCATGCATGCTCCAGGCTAGGTCTAGATGTGTCATGCATGAGCCTAGGGAGGCACCAATTTTATTGGTGCTAACATGTAGCAAATGCACATGGGCGCCAATTCATTTGACTAGCACATGCAATCACATTTTTCCAAGCTTCCACACTTTTGCATGTCACACCTTATAAATAGGCAAAAAACTCTCACATTTCTCCCACATTAACATTCACTACTTCCTCAATAACATCAAATTTTTCATCTGCAACAACCTCTTTCATTTGCACTAACCTCTTTCATCTCCGACAAGATGTCTATCCTCACAATTGACGAATCGCATAGAGGAAAAGTTGCAAATATAACAACTTATGTAAGCATTTAATTCTTTTGTTATTTGTCTAAAATACCTTTTAATGACATATCAACTTAGTAACGTGTTTTGTTGTTTCTTTTATAGGATGTTTCAAGGTTTCGTACTCAGGTCCACGAATATGTACATATGGACCCGATGATTCAACCGTATGTCGCTGGTTTTGGACATATAAGCAAAATAATGTCTTGGTCGATGGATAATAAATTCATTCTTGCGTTATGTGAAATATGGCATCCCGAAACACACACATTCTGGTTTCCAACCGGTGAGTGTACTGTGACGTTAGAAGACGTCTACATGTTATTGGGACTGCCTATCGAAGGTAAAATTGTAAATGGTAAAACCAACTATGCAAATTCAATTTGCATGGACCTCTTGGATGCTGATTTGTTAGATGATAACTCAAGAGGTCAAGGTATACTCCTTTTACGCCTTAAGGCATACTATAACAGCTTACATTTAGATGAACATTCTACCTAAGAGACTCGAATAATAAAAACTAGGTGTTACATTATGCTTTTAATTGGTTCTTTTTTATTTCCCGAAGGTAGTAATTCTAGTATACATGTTATGTATTTACCTTTACTAAGACATGTAGACAGAATAGGAAGTTACATTTCGGGATCCGCTTGTCTGGCTTATCTTTATAACTCTTTGTGTAAAAATTCATACAAAGACACATCTACCTTTTCTGGATGTGTTAGCATGGGGTTGGTCAAGACTACCTCCCTAGCGTCCGTCAACAACAACCTTTTCACATTCCCGTATGCACAAAAGTAAGTTGTTTAAAATGATATATATTTACTTACTTTACCGGTTATTATCTCTAACTAATATTTTTACCTTTATGGTGCAGATGGTCGGCACATGGTATGAGTTATAACAGATGTCCTAGACATTATATTACCTAGTATCGCAATCTCTTGGATCACCTTCGATCGACAGATGTATGGATAATAACCTAATTATTTCATAATAATTTGTTAATTTCTTCTACCAAATTTATAAACTAACGTACGTTCACATTTCAGTTCATTTGGCGTCCATACCTAAATTTGGATCATGACCATGAAATCAATGAAAAAGACGCAGTCGTATGGACTACATGCACACCGATCATAAGATTCACCACTGTGGAGATGCACAACAGTGGTCGTGTGAAATTGTAGTTCGGTATGCTTCAACACGTCCCATATCCCCCAGCAAACCTAGGAGAATGGCCTATACGCAAAGTTAATGACCAATGGAACTTTAACCCATGGCAAAGCTTCGCTAGATCTGAGTGTCGCAAATGGAAGCACCGCCATGACCATGTCTTAACTGACGTTGTGATGCCAACTGAAGAAAAACCAAGTTGTACTTATATGGCTTGGTACAGATCCGTTGGTTTTGAGTTCATCACCAATGATATGTACCTATACGACCCATGCCAGGCAACTTACACACCAGACGCCTCAACATCTAACCCCCAACAACATTGTCAGACTGACTACACACAACCCCCTATCCATCAAACTTTCCGTTCCACAAACATACAAACATACAACCCTAACATGCCACACACTCAACCACAATACCAAGAGCATACCCCGTACCACCACCAACAACTAGATCATCAACCAGAGACCCAACATCGCTTCACACCTAACACATCACCCTACCAAAGTCGCCTTAGCCAAAACACTCAACGATCATTTAACACCAACCGTCCCTTCTCCTACCATAGCCAAGAAGCCCAAACATCTCAAAACTAAAACCTTCAACAACCCTATCTCTACCAAACACCACAACAATCTTTCCAACCTTTCCTCGACGCATCATTCATACCAATGTCTCCCTTCAATCGTCTCGGTCGCCCACCAACAAGTCAAACATAACCCAACTATTTTGGCATGGGTCATGAACTCAGCTATGGCGGTACACCTTCGATGCATACACAAGACTACGTTGCTTTGTCTGACTATCTCAACAGGCAATCTCCTGCAGTTGGTAGTGATGTTCTTGGGTCCTCAAATGCTCGAACACCTAGGGGTGAATTATCAATGTGGGTTAGGGCCACGGGTTCGGGTAGCTAGGGGATATGGGACCGGAGGTCGGTTAAGTGATCCCGATCATCAACATTAGTCCTTTTGTGTAAACGGGAATTAATATTAATATGAATTAGTTCAATTTCGACTTTATGTATCATGTTGACTATTTTTGAAAAAAAATTACAAAACACACAGAGGTGTCAATCCAATTGGCGTCTCCCTTTAACCTTTACACATGGGCACCAATTGGATTGGCAGCACCATGTGTCATAGCCAATCCAATTGGCGCCTCCTCTCTAAGTTTTAGAGGAGGCGCCAATTGGATTGGCGTCTCCTCTTAAAAGTGGGGTAGATTGAGAATTTTTTTTAAATCAGGGTTATTTTGGGATTGTTTTTCTTTTAAAATCTGGATTATTTTAGTAAAAATTCCTCTTTTGTGATGAGAAAGTGATTTCTAACCTTTTTCAAAAAATTTATCCAAATAATACATTTTTTCAAATAAATATCCAAACTAACCCATTTTTTCATCTATTTCCCAAAATAACACACTTTCAAATAAAAAAATATTTTAACATAAAGAAAGTGTTAATCCAATTGGCGTTTATGTACATTACATAAATGGAGACGTCAATCCAATTGACAACAGTATTTAATATTAGAGGTGTTCATGGGTGCGGGTAGACTCGCGAACCCGCCTACCCAAGAACCAACCCATTAATTACCCGGACCCACTCATTTACGGGTATACCCGACCCAATCCGTAATAACTCGTATAGATTTGGTTCGCGTATTGGATTTTAGTTTCTAAACCCGTTGACCCAACCCATTGACGTGGCATAATAATAATAATAATAATAATTATTATTATTATTATTATTATTATTATTATTATTATTAAATAATTCATCAAGGTATGTAAACTGTAAGTTGTAATGTAACGTACGGGTTTGCAACTTAATAAAGTATATATTATATTAAAAAATAAAAGTAGAATATATATATTATTTAACTTTAAAAAATCTACTTTTGAAGTTAATATAGTACTTTTAAAATACTAATATATATACTCTATAAATATCCTAATTAAATAGAGTATATATTTAAAGTTAAAATTTCTACTTTTGAAGCTAATTATATATACCTTAATTGAATACTTTTGAATCTAATTAAGTACTTTAAAACTAAAAAATCTACTTTTGAAGCTAATTAAGTAGAGTATATATATTATATTAAAATGGGAAAAATTATATATTATTTATTTATTAAAATTTGAAAACTAATTAAGTATACATTATAAACTAAATTAAAGACCATAACACTTAACCCTAATTTTTTATTAGGACAAATCTCAAACCCTCACCACTTCTTTCTGTTGTTGCTGAAACCTTTTACAATTGTTGTTGTTGTTAAATCTTTCACTGATGTTGCTAAAACCTTTTACAACTGTTGTTGATGGACCTTTTTATTATTGTTGTTGCTGAAACCTTTAATTGTTGTTGCTGAAATCTTTAACTACTGTTGCTGAATTTTCTGTTGTTGCTATTGTTGACCATTTCTATTACTCTTGTTGCCTTTTAAATTTTACAATTTGGTACTATTAGACCGATATTTGACCAACATATTCATGTCATTTTAAGACAAAGTTATGTTTATTTGCTTTTGAATCATATAGAATAGAATTTATAAAATTTATGGAAATGATATTTTATGAAATTTTATATATTATTAAGTGTTAATATATATGAATCAATTTTTATTAGATATTATTTTATAATTTTCATAATTTAATTGTTAGAAATGTGCAAAATTATATTGAATTGTGTTATAGGTTTTTTAAATTGAAAAAAAAAATTATTTTATACGAAACACGTGAATCCAATCCAACTCAACCCATGAATGATCGGGTTGGTTCGGGTCGGGTTTTATAATAAAATTACGGGTTTGATGATGAATCCAACCCATTGAAAGCTGAACGGATTGGACAACGAGTTAAGGCAAACTCAGTCCAACCCAATCCACGTACACCCATATATAATATATGAGAGATAATACATTCTCTCTCATACGTGTTTGTATATTGTTTTCAATTGAATTGACGTTTCATTTTATGTGTTGTACACCTGCGTCAATTAGATTGACGTCTCTTTTATTTTGCGATATTTTTTTTGTTTGAACATGGATTATTTTAGAAAGTAGATGAAAAAATGGATTATTTTTAATATTTATTTTTTAAAAAAGCTATTTGAATAAAATTTTCACATTTTTCACATTAATAATTTAACACAGTTAATATCTAAAACTAAGTTCGAAATCATAACTTTTGATTAAATTGATTTCATCCAAGGGCATTTAATTTCTCATAGTTTAAAACATAATTAATATTAAATAATTGTTTTAATAAAAACAATATCAATATTGATTAGTTGAATTAAGTCTTACCTTATCGATAAATTCACTAATACTCCTATAATTTGTGTTTTTAAGGATATATTTTTTCAATTACAACTAGTAACTTCAGAGTCCCACATCACCAAAAACTGCGGTAATTATTCCGTCAAGGTAAAAACTTTTTGAGGCAAATCTCAAACATGGAGATGACCCATCATTGACCCGTAGCTTGTGAGCCTCCCAAAATAAAAGCAAAATCCACTCACCCCCCACTTGACCACTCTACTTTTTAGCACAAAAACACTTTCAGTGGTCTCAATTCAAATATCAATGTTTTTCAATCTCTCTGCCACACCTTTCTTTCTCTCACACACATGCATCATGCATGCACTCATAGATTCTAACACGCACACCGCTGAACTATGTTGAATAATTCAAAATTCCAATCAAAACAAGAAAATTAAATACTCCAACTTGAATTGAGGGCCAAAATGTCCTCATTTTTTAAAAATCTTATCCTAGACTTTAACTATACTAGTAATAGTGTTTCATTTAATTAAACAAATTAACTGCACTCAGAAAATGGGACACAGTCACAGACAATTAATGCCTTCTTCCTAGTCACTCACTACCACTAAGATCATTGACTATTTTACCAAAAAACCCGGTTCAGACCGGTTGGTTCATCGTTTTCTAATCTAACCTTACCTCATCAAGTTATCTTATCACTATCTCAGTCTCGTTCTCAACAAATTCACCAACTCGACGCCATTTGATTCCGGTTCAGACCGGATACCGATTCTTCCGTTTCCGTCTCCTTCCTCCGCCTCATCTCCAGAACCTTACGGTGGCTGTTCGAGTGGATATTTCCGGAAAACGTCGGACTCGAAGCCGGTCTATACTCCGGGAAAAGCCTACCGGACTTATACCGAACACCACAAGCGTTACATAGTGTTTTGGGTCCAAGCGGACCGGTTCTCCATTGTGGCGTTTTTTGTACCTGGCAGTGGCTGCACCGTCTCTGAACCTGAGCTCCACCCGTTTGGGCCTCGGGCTTTTTCCTCTGCTTCTTTGCTCTACACAGAATAGGGTTGAATGACCACATGTTACAGTTGGGCCTTCTAGTCTTGTTGGTTCTAGGCTTTCTGCGGATTAAAGTGAGATGAGAAGTAGCTTTGGTTGGGCTTGGGCTTGGGCCTGGTCTAGGTTCCGGTTCAACCCGGGCTTGAACCGGACACAATAGAGAAAGCTCCGGCAAAGAGTCATCCACAAAGTGAGACACCCATTCCAAATCCGCAACATCATCAGCCTGAGTAAAAAAAAAACGAGTCATGCATTTTTTATTTTAATTTTAATATATATAGAAAAATATATATTTGTAGCATAATTAAACACTCACCGGAACTGCTAATTCGCCGGCAAAAATGGAGTCAGACTCGCCGTTACCGGAAAACATTATGGAATTAGAATTTCCGTCGTCTTCTGTTCGGTCATGCTCAGAGCCAGAGGTGGTGCTGTTTTTCTCATGTTCTTCTTCTTCCTCCTCGTAATTATAAATTTCTTTTCCGACAGAACCATGTTGAAATTCGCCGTTTGAAAAATCAAGCAAGTCATCGACAGAAAAATCTTCACCGACAACAACGTTATTCGCGTTCAAACACAAAATCTCCTCGCTAATCGTTTGTGAAAAAACAGACTCTGTCCTCAAGCTTGGTTTCAACGCTTCCGCCTCCACAATTTCCATTATTCTCTTCTCTACCAAAACAAAACTCTAAATATTATTAGTATTATTGAGTTTCAGAAAGAGTAAATATTAGTAAATATTTAATCTCGGTTGCAAAACGTTACTATTGAATTAAATAAAATGAAAATTTTACCTGATAAAAAAAATAAAAAGTGATGAAGACAGAGAAGGGAAACCGCAAGAGAGTTTCGTTTGGTTTGGAAGCACTGAAATGAGGGCGAAAGAAGCGTTGAAGTATTGGTTTGTAGTAATTATCTAATTCTTTCTCTTGTTTCTTTATTTTCACTATGCACCAATATTTTTCATTTTAAATACGCCACTGCTAAATTTTCCTTCTCATAGAGAGTCATGCACTAATGCACCATAGGTGTGACATTTGGTCAGGTGGTGGGGCTACTCAATTCACTATTATTGATTTTTTTTTTAATTTAGATTTTTATTTATTTATATATTTATGAGTGCAAGATATTTATTGACGATGAACGGCTGGGATTTGTTTTCTCTGGATCATTTTTCTAACCAGTTACAAACAAAGCATTAAAACCAAGTGCCGGTTTTGACTGTTATTAATCAATCACAACCCGTTGGATGAGATGAACGGCTAGGATTGATTCTGTGTTTTTGAAGTTTAAAATGATAAAATCATAATTTGGCGCTATGAGTTTTTAATTTTTAATTTTTAAAGAAACTAATGAAATAAGGAGGAAAGAGGAAACTGAGTGGGTTACTATGTTAGTACTAAACAAAACTTTTTCAGTGTGTTAAAAAAGTTAATTGAATTAATTAACTTAAAGAGGAATCAGACACAAAGATTAGTACAACATTGTTTGGTCGCGTTGATTGCGCCTCGTGATATGGTTAGCTTTTGGACAGTTCTTCCCGCTACTTTGTTTTCTTTTCTGATTTTTCAATGTATGGACGAAAACCAATTCTGTCAAATTACTATTATTTTTATTTTTCCTAAAACTAAATACTAGTTACTACTATTTTATTTATTTATTATAAAGAAAAATAAATTGAATGTGCTAATAAATTGTTAAAAATAAAAATAATTATATTAAAAGTTTTTAAAAAATTGGGTTCTCTATTGCTAACCTAGCCAAAAAGTAGGCAACTTCATTTCTCTTTTTGTGAACAAAATAAAAACTAAAAAATCCTAATGTATGTATACACCTTCACCATTGATTTTACAATTTTTCTAGCTGGTATATAGTGAATCTTGCTAATATTATGTTATGATCAAGTCTCTTAATAGTTTAAGTTTGCATTAAACATTAGATTATATAGAGTATTAAGTCGAACTTATCCATATCATCTTATTAAAAAAATCATAATTTTACGACGGTTGTTTTGTAATTGCTCTTATTCTCCACTTGCGATAGTTTTCACGGTGCTTTTGGACAACCGTCTTTTTATTTTTAAAAAAATAAAAAATAAAATTACGACAATTGGTATGTAATCGCCCTCTTTATCAGGGTGTGACGGTTACTGCACCCACCGTCCTCCTTAAATGCTTCATTTGAAACCTTCACACGCAGGTAATTGAAAATCAGGTCAACGACGGAGAACCGCACCCGTAACCCCCCTAAATGCTTCACATGAACCCTTTAAATGCGAGTAATTGAAATAAAAATGAAGTTCACAACGGTGACCTAACCCGTAGTCCCCCTAATTCCATCGCTCATGAAAACACAGTGAAATAAGATTTCACTTTTTATGTTCTTCTTCTTTCTCAGCTTTTTCAGTTAGTGCACAGCGAAAACGCAATGCTTATGGACAGTGCTTATGGGTATCTCTCAGCTCGCGTCGTCGTCAAAGCAACCACCACCACCACGAATCTTAATAGGTTTGTCTTCTCAAACCCTAATTTCCTTATGCTAATATGTGTGTTTTCCCTTTATATTACTTCTCAAACCTCAGTTTATTTCTTCTTTCTTTCGTTCCCTTGTTGTTAATTATTAAATATTGAATATTTTACTTTGACATAACAGTAAAGGTTGTAGGGTTTAACTCCTCCATTACCTTTAACTTTAGTTACTCGCCTTGGTGTGCTCAAGGTCAGAGGCAAATTATCTCCAGTGAAATCAAATATAAAAGATGGAAAATTGTGAAATCCCTTTTTGAATATCCCTTGATATGATAGTAATAAACTTATGTATCCTGAAAACGGCAATGATAATAGTGTTTTCATATGATAGGTTTGATTTAATTGTGTGATTGTCATTTAGTTGTATTTGATGCTAAAAGAACGATTATGATTATGGTCATCGCAACCAAATCGGGTTCGGGAGTCGATTACGCAAGGGGAAAGTATTAACACATCTCACGATCGTGTTACTCAATGTGAACCGTTTAGTTAGTTATGCGCATTAGTGTTAGCTTTCGAATGTTGACTTTCTCAAGTTATTAAAATGGGGAAAAGAATAGGACTAAAAGGTTTATTTTTTTATTAGGGTGTCTGACGAGACTTTGAATCCTGCTCCTACATATATCCGGTTGCGATGGAGAACTCAAGGCTATGTAGTTCTGGGTAGAAAATGTATGTTTATTGTTTGATTTTAGCGAAAGCTATTTTGTCTCAATCGACAAAAAACATTGCTTACCCAAAACAGTGGATAAGGGAAGATTTGCATCTGGCCGAATGGATAGACATATCAATATTCGTGGGAATACGTCGCTAGCTTACTCACACATAAAAGTGGACGAATCATTGTCATGCATCGTCTCGAGACGAAATACCTTTTGTTTGAAGAAAATGTTTGAAGGTCGTTGTGTGGCGGTGAGAAAAAGAGTTTGATTTGTTAGATATCTTTTTATGGGTGATGACGAGAGCTCAGATGGTCGAGAACTACATCTCGTATCCCAACTCTCAGGAGCTCGTGGGCTACACCATATTCCTTTTTCATCTTATTTATGAAAAGATTCTAATATTTTTAGGTATTTTTGAGGTTTATTGAGAAAAAGCACTCGATGTTGATCGAGGTTTGTTTTGAGTTATGCATTTTTTGGAGGAGGATGAATGTTTGGATGGTCGAGAACTACATCTCGTTTCCCAACTCTCAGGAGCTCGTGGACTACACTCTATTCCTTTTTGTCTGATTTTATTGAAAAGTGTCAAATAATAATTAGGTATTTTTGATTTTTGATTTGGGAAAAGAGTTTGACGTTGGATCAAGTGTTTGATTAACGTTTGCAAAAAAAATTGATTTGAGGGTTTGAATGATGGTTTGAAATGGTTTGGTATTTATTTGGGAAAAGGGGTTTGATGTTGGATCAAACATTATATTTTTTCTTGATTTGAAAATGGTTGATTCTACGCTAATCTTGAATTAATAATTAACTAACGCAATAAGAACAAAATAAGGAAAAGCAGTAAAATTATTACATGTCATGAGAATGAGGGTACATTTTTTCGAATGGGGATATAATAAAGCGATTAAAATACAAGCCCATTAAACAAGTAAATGTAAACAACAAGGATCTCATTATAAGAAGGCCCAAGATAAAGCCAAGGGACCAGAAATACACTGAAATCTAGAGTTCCAAATTTAGCTCTAAGCTAACTTAAAATGGATTCATGTTGGAACCATTCTATAAGAAATCAAGCAAAAAAAAGGATATTACAAAGTAGAATTTGCAACTCAATGAGAAATATCGCAACTCGGTAAACTATATACAATATTTACAATGGAAAAATAAATCGACACTATAGTATTGAATTTAGCTTAAGCTAACTTAAGGTGGATTCATATATGAATCACTCTATAAGAAGCCGAGCAACCGAATATATGCATCCAACTAATTTTGAAAAGCTAACTTGGATTTAAAATCTGAAATCACAACGCAATAATAAATCAAACAGCAGCAACCACAATATTATTTACAAAAAAATACACCATATTATTTGGAGTAAATGCTAAACCGTTAATGGGCCAAATGTACATAAGAAAAGTCCAATATCTAATCTAAATTCATTTTTATAGTGACAAATACATAAAAAAAAACATAAAATGAATAAAATAAGGAATTAAACAAAATAAAAAAGAAAAGACATGTTTGACTTATTCAAACCAAACCAAACCAAAGCTCTCTTATGGCCATGCTTCAAACTTTCAACAAACAGAAACAAAACATTTCTCACTAAAAAAAATAGGCTTAACATTCCTCTCTTTTAAACACAATTAAAGAAAATGAAATGAAATTAAAATAAAACGTGAATGAAAAGCAAGGGAAGAGATGGATCGAGTGGACGGTGGTTCGTTGATGAGAGTGAAGTAGCGGATGGTTTATGTTGCTAAAGGGTTGGAAGCAGTGGATAATGAGGTTGGTTCCGGTAGTTGTGATGTGGGTTGTTTAATGTGTGTTGGTGGTACGTGAGAACGAGGTCGAGTAAAGGTGTAGGTTGGGAAGAAGATGAAGTGAAAAATTAAAGGGTGGAGGAAAAAGAGAGTAGTTCGCTAAATGAAGAAGAGAGGAAAGAAGGAGAAGAGAGGAATGAGGAAAAAAACAAAGGGGATTGTGTTTTGACCAAGAGAAAAAATATGAAAATGTTGCATCTTTGTTACTCTCAGACCCTCATTTCTATTTTGAAAAATGATTTTTTTTAGAAATCAGCACCCATACCTTTTTACGTTGCGTGTGAACATTTTTGTGTTCCCTCAATTGCATCAGCCAAGTTACTATATATATGATGGTAATATGGTTTTGAATTAATTTTGAAAGTCTAAAAATGCCCTTAACTAGTGTTATTAGTGTAAAAATGAATTTTAAAAAAACTAAATCAAATAAAACTAAACTAATATAAATAATCAAAATTGAATCGAAACAAAAATATGGAAAATTCTATTTAATTATTACAAATATTTTAACAATAAAAATAAAAGGAATTAAAATGAATAAAAAACGGGCGTAATAATACTCGAAAAGTTAAACTGAATGCACCAAAATGATCAGTGTGGAATAAACCTTTGGAAAACATACAGGTTTTGATCAAATTTTGAAGTAAAAGTAACCGGTTAAATAGACTCAAGCTGATCAAAATGTGACCGAAAAAGGAGTCAAAAAATAAAATGAGCACACCAAGTTAAATCACCTGAATCGTAGATTAATAAAACTGATGTCTGCAAGCTCGATTTCAAAAAAAATCGCCTACGAATTTCACGTACATTTGAAAATTGATTCAACTGGTTTGTCTGTAAATACATCTTGTTGTATGCCATTATACCTTTCCAGCGCATATTTATCTGTCCATTTTCGTTAAGAAATGAACATTTTATGATGCTTTGAACATGGCCAGTTGGGAATGTAAAATGAAGAAGATGAAAATGCAGTATTTAAATAGACAAATGTTGCTTTGTTTCTAATTTTCTCTTTTAATCTCTCTTTTTTATAGTATTAAAAATACACATTTAAATAGACATTTTTAATAGATAAATATCATTTTAATTGGATTTAGTTTTGGTAGAATTTAATTAATTAGGATTAGCTTTTAATTAAATTTAATTGTTAATTTCTTTTTAATTTCATTTCATGTTTACTTAGACATTAGAATTGACATGATTAAATTTTAATTTTTAATGTCTTGATTCTTTTCCATAATTCCACGTGTTTAATATGTTTTTAACATGATATTTTCCCTTGATTAGTTGATCAAGTTCACCCTTGATCAATTAGTTACACTTGATATTGAACTTTGTTTTGACTTTCTCCTGGAAAAAAATTTGAACCCCTTAGGACTCATATTCAATTGAGTAATCATAAGTCTCTTGATCACTTGATTGAATCGGAACTTTTACACTTGCATATGATTCTTCAAGTCATAGTCAAGTCAAGTTTCACATTCAAGACTCTGAATACTATAAGCATGGAGGCTGAAGCATTGTTCAAGCACAACAAAGGTCAACACTTGTCAATCCTAATTCAAGTTGTGTTCCATGAGCCTTAAGTAATAGAGAAAGGATGAGAGTGGAGAATTCAAATCCTCATTCTGAATATCTTTAGGTATGGGACGGGTGACCCAGTTTCTCATCGTATTCACCTCTATTCATAGACTTTAGCACAATTAAAATTAAATGATTTTCAAGGCTCCTTCCACAACAAGCAACACTACATCATCATAATCAACAATTAGGATCTTTTATCAGCAACTTGTCAAACATGATTCAAGTTGTATGCCATGAGCCTTAAGTAACGAAGAATAATGAGAGTGGATCATTCATATCCTTCTCTAGAATATCTTTGGGTACGGGACGAATGACCCAGTTGCTCAAGGTATTCGTCTTTGTTCATAGATTTAATGCAATTCGAGTCAATTAATTGACAAGGTCTTCTTCAAGCACATCAATCACTCTGTCCTTTTTAGATCACTAATCATACTCTCATTGACATTCAAATATCATTTGGATTAATCCCCTTGTGGTCAAGTCTTTAAATCCTAATCAATCCACCCAATCACGGTTTTCATTATTAGTCCTCTTGTGCTTAGGTCAATTCTCTTAATCATTGTTTTCCTTATCAATCCTCTTGTGCTTTGGCAAACTCTTATTCACTGTGAGGCTTATCAGTCCTCTTGTGCTTAGGCTCACTCTATTCAATCATTGTTTGTCTTATAAGACCTCTTGTGCTTAGACAAATCCCTTTGAGCTTATTTTCCTTATCAATCCTCTTGTGCTTTGGAAAACCCTTATTCATTGTGAGCCTTATCAGTCTTCTTGTGCTTAGGCCCCCCGTATTCAATCATTGTGTGCCTTATCAGTCCTTTTGTGCTTAAGCCCACTCTACTCAATCATTGTTTGTCTTATAAGACCTCTGGTGCTTAGACAAACCCCTTACAACTCTTTTGCCTTGTAAGCCCTCTCGTGTGTTGGCAAATCATCTCTTATTCATGGGTTTTCTTGTCAGACCTTGTGCTTAGACAAACCCCTTTTCTTTCTTGTTTGTCTTATCAAACTTTGTGCTTAGACAAACCCATTTTCTTTCTTGTTTGTCTTGTCAGACCTTGTGCTTAGACAAACCTTTCTTTATCTTGTTTGTCTTATCAGACCTTATGCTTAGGCAAACCCCTCTCTATCTTGGTTGTCTTGTCAGACCTTGTGCTTAGACAAAATCCTTTTCTTCTTGGTTGCCTTGTCAGACCTCGTGCTTAGGAAAACCTCTTTCTCATGCATTGTTTTCCTTGTCAGACCTCGTACTTAGGCAAATGCTTTCTTCTTGCATGGTTAGCTTGTCAGACCTTGTGCTTAGATAAACCCTTTTCTTCTTAGTTGCCTTGTCAGACCTCGCGCTTAGGCAAACCTCCTTCTCATGCATTATTTTCCTTGTCAAACCTCGTACTTAGGAAAATGCTTTCTTCTTGCATGGTTGTCTTGTCAGACCGTGTGCTTAGACAAACCATTTTCTTCTTGGTTTCCTTGTCAGACCTCGTGCTTAGGCAAACCTCCTTCTCATGTATTGGTTGCCTTATCATACCTCGTGCTTAGGAAAATGCTTTCTTCTTGCATGGTTGTCTTGTCAGACCTTGTGCTTAGACAAACCCTTTTCTTCTTGGTTGCCTTGTCAGACCTCACGCTTAGGGAAACCTCATTCTAATGCATTATTTTCCTTGTCAGACCTCGTGTTTAGGAAAATGCTTTCTTCTTGCATGTTTTTCTTGTCATACCTTGTGCTTAAACAAACCCTTTTCTTCTTGGTTGCCTTGTAATACCTCACGCTTAGGCAAACCTCCTTTGTATGCATTATTTGCCTTGTCATACCTCGTTCCTAGGCAAATGCTTTCTTCTTGCATGGTTGTCTTGTCAGGCCTTGTGCTTAGGCAAACCCTTTTCTTCTTGGTTGCTTTGTCAGACCTCGCACTTAGGTAAACCTCGTTCTCATGCATTGTTTGCCTTGTCAAACCTCGCTCTTAGGAAAATGCTTTCTTCTTGCATGGTTGTCTTGTCATACCTTATGCTTAGACAAACCCTTTTCTTCTTGGTTGCGTTGTCAAACCTCACGCTTAGGCAAACCTTTTTCTCATGCATTATTTTCCTTATCAGACCTCGTGCTTAGGCAAATGCTTTCTTCTTGCATGCTTGTCTTGTCAGACCTTATGCTTAGACAAAATCTTTTCTTCTTGGTTTCCTTGTCAGACCTCACACTTATGAAAACCTCCTTCTCATGCATTGTTTTCCTTATCGGACCTCGTGCTTAGGCAAATGCTTTCTTCTTGCATGGTTATCTTGTCAGGCCTTGTGCTTAGACAAACCCTTTTCTTCTTGTTTGTCTTGTCAAACCTTGTGCTTAGACAAACCCCTATCTATCTGGTTTGTCTTATCAGACCTTGTGCTTATACAAACTTTTCTCTATATTGTTTGTATTACCAGATCTTGTGCTTAGAAAAACCTCTCTCGTTTTCCTTATCAGTCCTCGTGCTTAGGCAAACTCCCTTCTTTTGCTGAATTTGCCTTATCAATCCTCGTGCTTTGGCAAACTCTTTTCTTTTGCTTTGTTTGCCTTAGCAGTCATTGTGCCTTAGGCAAACCCCCTTCTTTTGATTTATTTTCCTTATCAGTCCTCGTGCTTAGGAAAACTCTCTTCTTTTTCTTTGTCTGCCTTATCAGTCCCCGTGCTTAGGCAAGTTCTTTCTTCATACATTATTTGTCTTGTCAGACCTTGTACTTAGACAAACCCCTATCTATCTTGTTTGTCTTATCAGACCTTGTGCTTAGACAAACTTCTCTCTATCTTGTTTGTCTTATCAGACCTTGTTCTTAGACAAAGCTCTCTTTATCTTGTTTGTCTTATCAGACCTTGTGCTTAGACAATCCTTTCTCTATCTTGTTTTTCTTATCAAACCTTGTGCTTAGACAGACCTCTCTAGTTTGCCTTATTAGTCCTCTTGCTTAGGAAAACTCCCTTCTTTTTCTTTGTTTTCCTTATCAGCCCTCGTGCTTAGGAGAACCCTCTTCTTTTGCTTTATTTGCCTTATTAGTCCTCGTACTTAGGAAAACTCTCTCTTTTTGCTTTGTTTTCCTTATCAGTCCTCGTGCTTAGGCAAGTTCGTTCTTCATATATTATTTGTCTTGTAAGACCTTGTGCTTATATAAACCCCTATTTATATTGTTTAGCTTGTCAGACCTCGTGCTTAGGCAAACACTTTCTTCTTGCATGGTTGTCTTGTCAGAGCGTGTGCTTAGACAAACCCTTTTCTTCTTGGTTTTCTTGTCAGACCTCGTGCTTAGGCAAACACTTTCTTCTTGCATGGTTGTCTTGTCAGAGCGTGTGCTTAGACAAACCCTTTTCTTCTTGGTTTTCTTGTCAGACCTCGTGCTTAGATAAATGTTTTATTCTTGCATGATTGTCTTGTCAGACCTTGTGCTTATACAAATCATTTTCTTTCTTGGTTGCCTTGTCAGACCTCGTGCTTAGGCAAACCTCTTTCTCATACATTGTTTGCCTTGTCAGACCTCGGGCTTAGGCAAAACTCTTCTTCATACATTGTTTGCCTTGTCAGACCTCGTGCTTAGGCAAACACCCTCTTTTGTCTCTTTAGGTATACCATCTATTGGTTAACGTCGCGATATTTGATTCAGATACACGCATTTTTTTGTTGTTTTTAGGCTAATCACCATCTATCGGTTCATTCCCCATTTTTTTATTCTCTTTGGCTAACTAACATCTATTAGTTAATGCCATATTCTTTCTATTCAAGCGACTTTCTTTGCCTCTTGGCAACCCAATCAAATCTTCTTTCTTTGTTCCGTATTAGTTCCATGAACTACGGAGGTCTAACTTTCTCATTACACAATGAGAATATGTAGGCACGAGGGTTCGAATCCTCCGCGATCACATTCATCTTTATTTCTTCTTCTGCCTTAGGGCATCATCAATATCTTCCATCATCATTTATTCAATGCCTACTATCTTCATTCACTTCATGTTATATACTCTTATCTTTGAGCCAAATACACTACCTCTTTGAGCTCCATCCAGTGTCTTCTTGTGAATCAAGAGATGTTTGCCCTGATACCAAACACTTATTTCTCTTTGTTTTCGGTTGTACCGTATAGTGGTTAATGCTTCAGGCTATACCACATATTGGTTAATTCCAGTTTTACTCTTGGGTTCATATTTCATCCTTTTTTGAAGTCAAACAATATTATATTTGGTTTAAACCATACCTTTATCACTCTTCTTTAACCTCCTGCTATTAGTTTTATGAACTACAGAGCTCTGAATTCCTTAATGCACTATAAGGATACGTAGGCATGAGGGCCTTAATCCTCTCCGAGCACTTTATATACTATTTTTATTTTCCCTTTATCCTTTTGCGAGTAATCTTTAGATATAACACCTATTCAAGTATAGAATAATCAAAACGGTTCCCGTTGAGTACAACAGATGTGAGGGATGTTAATACCTTCCCCTTTCATAACCGACTTCCTTACATGTTATCTATTTCCCCCAGGTTGTATCGATGTTTTCCCTTTCCTTCGGGAATAAATAAAGTTCGATGCCGACTGTGTTGTATATTTTAACGTGTGATGCGTTCAAGTATATTTCTTCTAGCTTTGGGTGGCTTTAGTGGTGGTGGAGGATATTTATTGGCATTGTAGGTAAGGTCCGGTGAAACTATTGAAATTAATCGAGAAGATGACTCTCTAAATGAAGTGGTTTTGAAAAACATGTGATAGCCTTACAGAATGCATATGTGTTTATCCTTGCATCATGGGATTTCCCTATAGTCTTTGAGAAGCGTGAATCTAGAGATGTTGGTGGAATCACAAAGTTAGTATTATCTTGAAACTTGTTTCTGTTGAAGGGGGCCTTGGCCATGAGTGTCGCATCGCGCGAAAAACCGGCGGGAAAAGAAAGAAACAAACAGAGCCGCCACCGTGCGTTATTTATCCCAAAAGAGGGAAAGGAAACGCTCGAAGTAAACCTGGGAAAGAACATGGTCTCGCGACCAAAGAGGATGGGTTCGGGAGTCGGTTATGCGAAGGGAAGGTGTTAGGCACCCTACGCATCCGTAGTACTCTACGGGATCCACGCACAAAAGGAAGGAATATTGGTTGCTAAACACTGCTCAAACACACACACGCACTGGCTGAAAAGAGACAAAAGAAACTGACTGAAACCGAACTCGGCAGGACATCGTATCCTGGGCCTACTTAGTCTATCAGACATAGACATCAGAGTCGAAGTAGTTCGGACTGGGGAAACGACACATGCTCGCTAGGATATCGCATCCTATGCATACGTATCTTCTCGGACGAGAGAAGAATCAGAGCATTCGTAGCTCGGCTGACACGCACACAAACAAACAAAGCACAGGCAAACGTGGAGCCCGACTGCCAATCACTGGACTTATGTCAGCATCCGAACCTAAACACACGCAAAGAGGCAAACATGGAGCCCAAATGCCAATCACTGGACTTACATTGACGTCCGAACCTAAACGCACACAACAGATAGATAGGGAGTCGGGGACTCAGCCTATAACTGTCAAACAACACAAACAGACAGCAAATGCTAAGGAGTACGAGGACTCGAGCCTAGCAACGGTCAAACAACACAAACACAAAGAAAAAGGGCGCCCGGAGAGATCAGCTCAATCTCCTGCCTACATACTTCATCTGGTATGAAGATCAGGGCGATGTAGTTCCCCTACGCAGGGACAAAGGTTCTAGCCTAACCAGATAACAGAGGGAGACACAACTCTAGGGAGACTACGACTCGAGCCTAGATGTTGTCATGCAAAGTCAACCCTAAGTTAAGGTTTCTAGCTAAATGGCACAAGGGCCAACCTATCCTAGACAAGGCTTGCACAGGAAGCAAGGGTCTCGATTGCAACTAGGGCAAGAGAAAGGGGATATCTCAATCACAACAGGGGTGAGAGAAAAGAGTTAGTGTTAGTGGTTAGTCAAACTCGGCAAGACATCGCGTCTCGTGCCTACGTATCTCACCTGAACGTGAGAATCAGAGTTGCCGTAGTTCGGCCGAACAGTTCTAAGTATGGCTCACACAAGGGTTAAGCCGCACAGACTTGACTTGCACAGGAAGCAAGTCCAGCACAAACCTATTGCACAAGGGCAAACCTAAACTAAAGCCTAAAGAGGCAAACAAAGCAATCACAAACACATACGGCATAAGATAAACACACCAACAAGGGGGCTCAAACATCAAAGGTTAGGCACTAGGGCCAACTGGAATAGGGTGAGTGTGCTCTTAACCTTGCCATTGAGAGGCTAAGGTGAAGCAGATGAAAGGAGATGAGGGGTGTGCCTCATTGCTTCTATCCCTGGCCAGGGAGAGCACTTGACAAGAATGTGTGGGTTCAGAAAGTGGGAACCCTTCTACACATTTAAAACTGACTCAACTGTGCAATTGCACAAGATCTTGGGTTTTTATCTGAATTGCATCAACACAGTAGTGTGAGCAAGACAGAAGACACACTGAATAGTGGGGGATAGACTGCATATCCCTACCTTCCACCAATTGCCTCTTCACTTAGGAGGTCTTTGACTCTGTACAGGGACAAAGTAAACATACACAGGCATTGCCTCTTAAGGAGGACTTCAGACAGTTTGCCCGGCCAAAATAACAAGCCGGGACTCCAGACTACATGAAGAAGAAATGTTTATACCTCAAAGCAAATGCTAAATAGCAAAGCAAGCAAGTTCAGAGAACTTAAGCAACTAAAGTACCTGAAAAAGTCAAAACAATCAGCAAACAGTTCAAAAGTTTAAATCAAAAAGAAATGGCAAACAGTCAACACAGGGGATCAACTGTGCAAAGCAAGACTCAAGTTACATGAGTCACCTACAAAACAAAAGGTTAGCACAATATAGACAAACAAACATCAATCAAATTGGTATGATCTTGGAAGCACCATGCTCAACCTGAAACAGATGAACTCAACATAAGTCCAAAGGACCACTAGGGCTAGCCTAGGGTCAAAGATGAAAGAAAAAGTCAAGGCAGCAAGGAAAAGTCAACTCAAAGTCAAAGTCAACCAATTAGAAAGCAATCACAATTGAGCCCACATTCAAATCATGCATTATGATCATTTCATGAACATTTGAAGTCAAAGCATGGCAAAGGAAAGCATATAAAAGTCAACAGAATGACTTCATTCAAAAGTCAACTCAAGCAATCTCAAAAATCATCAAATACATCACACTCAATCCTAACATCTAACATGGTAGACATGTAAAATTTCATGGCGTTTGGATGAGAGGAAAGCAGTCAAGTAAAATCATGAAGTCAAACCAAATTCAAGTAAGCATGGTGAAAGTCAACAAGCATGGGTCAACTTCAAAAAATCATATCAATTTGAAAACAGAAGAGAAATGAATGAGATTAACACCAATGCAAAGCTTGACATGTCTAGTTTTCACATATGAAATTTCATGGACATACAATATGATTTGAGAATTTCACAAAGGATTTGGCAAGGCATAGCACAAAAAGTCAACAAATGACTAGGCATGGAAGAAAATTCTCAATTAAATGGAAAACAGCATGATTAATTCCAAGAAAATTCATACATGAAATAGACATACAAGGTATCATTCATGCAAAAAATGGGGTCATTTGGATGTGGGGAAGTGTGTGAACAAAATTTGTGAAAATACATGATCATGGTATGACACCCAATGCAATACACAACTTCAAAAATTCATAACTCTCAATCCACCAATGATAAATGCACAAAGTCTATATGGAAATGAAGGTCAAGGAGTCTATTTTCACCACAAAAAATCTCAAAGGCATTGGATATAACATGAGTATTTCACAATTGAAATGGCCAAGGGTATCATTCATGCACACATGTTGAGAAAATAATTGTCAATTAAAAACCAACCAATGAAAAATAATTAAAATTCATAATTAAATAATAGACTCAATCATGAACATCATGGAAAAAGAATCATAATTTTTGGATGAAAAATGAATTAGAAAATAATTGTTGAAGTTGGATGAAATAATGTAGCAAGCATGAACAAAAGGCAAGGCAATTGGTCAACATAAGTCAAAGGAATGGCAATTGTGTAATATTCAGCATTACTAATTGAAACGGCATCGTTTCAGGGGCGGCCAGGAAATGTTCTGATTGGCCCGCCCCTAATGAAACAGTAGCAAATGAAACAACAGCCAATGAGCTCCAAGGTTTCTGGAAAATCTTGCAGGGAACTAGGGTTTGGCAATGGCATCGTGTTTTCATGTCCATACAAAATTCAAACAGCATACAACAATCATCATGCAATTAAATGAGCACAAATCATGAACACTAACATCATGCATCACCAGCCAACAACAACACAAGCATGAATCATGAGCTTTTTCTGGGCAGGGCAAGGTTAACAGCAGCAATATTCATTCATCATTCATCACTTAAAATCATCAACCATAAACAAATTTCCAATGGACCTATTCACACAGCATGGCAACCAAACAAAAATGTTCATACAGCATCCTAACAACAACCAAACCAACAATTCATTCGAGCAAATTCTGGGCAGGTAAAAGGCATGTGCAACAGGGTATTCACATTCATCATCATGCACTTAAAAATTCTATGCGCCCAGAAAACAAAATCAGATATGTCAACCTCATCAATAAACCCTAAGCAACAAGAATATGGTGTGCATTTTCAATAAATCAAACCCAACAAAGCAAATCGATGAAAAATGCATATGTTCACCAAAATAGAAATCAAGATTTCAGACAGCATACTCGACCATTTTAGTTCATTCAAAGCTTAAATCAACCTATTAAACAAGATCTACATGGAACATGGCATGGCTTTGGATAATAAGGAATTCGAAAAAATACCAATGATGGAGCAAGATGATGACGCAGTGGTGTATTGAGGGTATTGTGTTGAAACAGATGCTCTATTGCCCTTGCAATGATGGAGAATGGAGTTCCCTTGGCTCAAATACGCTCGGAGATGAACAAACAATGACTTGCCATGGTTGATAGCTTGAAAAATGCAGAACAAAAGGAGGTGCTCCAGTTGACAAATGATGCTCAAAAGCACTCCCAAACAATGTTTAGATGATGGAGGCAGCAAGAGTTACTCGTGTGCTTTGAGGTTTTTGCTCAGAATTTTTCCAAATGCCCATTTGCAAGAAGAGAGTGAGAGTGTGTTTTATGTCATGTGGCTGCAAAACTTAGGGTTGCAATCAGCAGAGGCAAGGCTTTATGTAGTCTGTTTAAGCTCCACTAATGAAATGCTAAACCAATTATGTCTTAATGAAGCATTTTTGCATTTTGCTAATTGACATGTAAGTGGAATGGAGGGTGTGTTTGTCTGCACGATTATGGGCTGGAAAGGCTGCAGAAGGACATTCCAATTGCTGTTTTTATTCTGTACTAGAATGCTGTACTTGCCTTGCATTTGTATAGCTATTTGCACCATTGGCCTACTTTGCATTTTGATTCAAAAATGGAGTGTAATGGTGTTATGAACATGCTTTTAAGCTTGAGACAAGTCACAAATATGGTTTAGAACATTTCTCAATTGGTCAAGTCAAGAAAAAGTCAAAGAAGCAAAAAGTCAAAGTTTGGTCAAACTTTGAATTTAAATGAAAAAGGTCCAAAAATGCCATTTTGATTGGCAAGGTTTTAGGTCATGAAATTTATATTTTTGGAAAGAGGATGAAAAATGTGGTTTGTAGGAAAAAAACCCCACCAAATTTGGCCTTATGGTTTGGGAGATATGCTCAGTTGAAGTTCAAAAATTGATGAAAATGATTTGATCATATCTTGACAACCACACATGGGATTTGAGAGTTCTTGGACTTTTTGAAAATGGGAGAACAAGATCTTCAACTTTCATGTTGGGCAAAAATTCATTTGGAGCTTGTATCATGATGAAAGTTGAGGATCAAGAAGTTTCTATTTTTGGCAGTTGAAATTACAGGTCCAGTTTCTATTTTGGGAATTTTTCTGATTTGCTTCAAATTCTTCCATGATGTTGATTGCCATGATAGATGAGGCTTATATAAGCATGAATGAACTCCTTCAAACCAAATTCATCCATCAAATCCACAAAATCAACCACAGTTGACCAACTTTGACTTTCTGGGGCTTTGGACTTGACTGTGCACTTCTGATGAATTCCAAACCCTAGTTCCTTGAGAACTTGACTTCAAATGATGTCCCAAGACATATGAACTCTTGATGATTGATCATGGTGCCCAAATTCCACAAGAATGGCCACCATCCACTGCTTTGATTGATTGTTGACTGTTTAGGGTTTTGGCTTGTCTGTGCATCGACTGATGACCTCTGAGCCTTCAACCCTTGACTTGAACACTTCAAAAAGACCTTCAAGGCATGTGAACTTGTTGGACAAACCCTAGGGCTTTGATTCCTTGAGAAACATCCTTGCTTGACTGGTTGACTGATCTCCTGATCAGTTTGACCTAATTCTTGCTTGCTTGCTCTTGAGGCAACTGAGGACAATGCAAATGTTATGCAATGGATCATGATATGCTATGACCTAATATGAGATGATATGTACAATGCTAGGTGCAAATTTGAGGTGCTACAGCTGCCCCTATTCAATCAGCTGGGAACCCGAACGGATGATAGCAATTGCTGTCAGACTTTCAGGGTAGACAGGGATTGAATACAAAAGAACCGTAGAAATTTGCACCGACTGAATATAATACAAACAATGCCTGTTAGGATCGGCAAAGAAACAGTCTTGAAAGAACAATCCGTCTGGCACGGAAAAGAAATCGGCCTGAATACCGAAACAGAAACGTCGACCTGGATACCAAAATAAATGGTAACACAGGGGTAACCATGGCTTGAGCGCTGTAAGCACATCGACCTGATCGTCGGAAACTTCTTCGGTCTGAAAACCGGCAAAATTGGCCTGAGTGCCAAAGCGTGAATTGGTTTGTGTTCCAAAACACTCAACATCCTGAAGAGGGCTAGAAAAGCAGTCTTGTTAAAGGATGGACATTCGATTTTACCAGAAATACGAATCTTACTCGGCTGGGGAGGACGACTTCGACCCAAGAGCGCATGAGACATATTATCTATTGCCGTCAAAACGTAGATAATAACCTCGCATGGAAGATTATCCATAACCGGGTTGTAGGTTGTTAAATGAATAATCGACCGAAAACATCCTGAAGGGAGCAAAGGTAAACTTGTTAAAGGATGAAACATTCGATTCCACAAGGAATACGAATCTTACTTTGCTGGTGATAACAATCGAAGGATTGACCAAAGAGTGCATGAGATATATTATCTATAGCCGTCAAAACGTAGATAATAACCTCGCATGGAAGATTATCCATAACCGGGTTGTAGGTTGTTAGATGGATAAACGACCGAAAACATCCTGAAGAGAGCAAAGGCAAACTTGTTAAAGGATGAACATCCGATTCCACCAGGAATACGAATCTTACTCTGCTGGTGATAACAATCGAAGGATTGACCAAAGAGTGCATGAGATATATTATCTATAGCCGTCAAAACGTAGATAATAACCTCGCATGGAAGATTATCCATAACCGGGTTGTAGGTTGTTAGATGGATAAACGACCGAAAAGAAAGGCATCTGGGTACCAGGCTAGGTATGCAAAAGATGACCAATCAAGGGAGGATAAAGTTGCTTACTCGGAGCAAGTATCCAAAAAGAAGGTGAAGAACCAATGGGGACAATACTGCTTGATCAAGGCAAGTATCCAAAGGGGACAAGACCATTAATACCACAAAGAGGGGATTACATCTACCGTTTTGTAGGCAGAAAACCACGGAAAAGGTAACCAGTCATCATCGGGATGAGCACAAAGGGCTAACTCCAACAAGGGGAGGAACGTGGGATTTTACAACTACCAGCTAGTGGGTAGAAAACCACACAGATAGGACTTACAGCTACCGGTTTGTAGGTAGAGGCCAAACAAATTCCACTGAGGATAAGATGAATGAGTGCCGGTTAGTGAGCGACTATTCATTTATGCCCCAGGGAAGCACAAGAGACAGCCAATAGGAAACCAATTTAGGATTGATCCAAAAAGGCAGACTGAAACAAGACTCCTCCTAATGAGGGAAGAACTCAATAGGGAAAACCCATCCCGTATAGGGAGGGAACGGAAGCAACCGTCATCCACGAGGATGTATCTCATTGGGGAAATGGCAGGAAAGGGTAGACACTTTCTGCTTAAGGGGTAGACTCTACATGGAGAGATCAGACACACCCACATTTGCTTGAGGAAAATCTACTGGAGAGATTTGTATTACCAAATAGCAGGAGGTAACAATCAACAGATACCCGACAACAGCTGCAACATGAGTACCTGAATGCTATGATTATGCATGTATGCATTATGCATGATGAATGTATGATGAATGCTGACAAACAGACACACAGGTCCGGGAATCAACCGTCCGGAGAGAAAACCAAAGTCCTCATCCCGCAGGGGAGGAAGAGCCACAAGACGCTTCCGGAGGGATCGTCAGTCGCAACCGGAGAACAGAGTTCAACATACAAGCGTATGCGCCACAACAACTTGTGCTGGAAATCAGGGATACCAAGAAGCAACCAGATTTCTGATGAGGAATACAAAAGCATTGATAAAGCTCATCATGCCAACAACTCCGCTAGGGGATCCATCTGAGGGAATGCCGGATTACAGGAATGTCGACCCTCTGGATACTGAATCTTCAAAGAAAAACACCCATGTTGGTGGAGGGGAAAACTGGCCTGCTGGAGAGGCGAAAGTTGAAGTCTTCAGTGAACACTCTGCTAGGGGAGTTGCCCCACAATAACGTCCGAAACAGCAAACTTGCTGGGGATGCCCCACGGTGGGGTTCAAACAGCACTCTACTGGGAATGTCCCACAATAGAGCTAACAGGGATTTGGAGGAAGAATCTGTACTGCCGGGAACATGAAGATGAACAACTTCAAACAACACTGCATCGGGCAACTTCACTGAGGAGAAACCATACGAGGTTCTGCAGGATAAAGATACAGTCATGCTCGAGATACGAACAATTGTCTTACCTGTTGGTAATCATACCACCCCGGGAGAGCACTGTGGGTCTCCTAAGTATCCTTCTATCATTGTGAATGTTCACTTTGTTTAAGAACAGTTTTTTTTGAAAAATTTGTTTATTTTGAAAACAATGATACTTTATCAATTAAAACATGCAAAACGTTTGTTGAGTAAAAACAAATAAGAGTGCAAATAATTGGATAAAAGCTCAAATCGATGTGATGGAATGGTAGTCTGCAAAGGGCGAGACTCCATAGATCTGTGCAAGTTGAAATCGGTGATGTATATTGGAGAGGGCTACATTGAACATAATGACCTTTCCTCTACCATTCTGAATTTTCGATGTATTCGGAGCTTCAGTCGACGACGAATCGAGAATCCCTGACGGATGACAGATGTACAGCACAGTCTTGTCAAGATGCAGTTACTTGCCAAATCCCTAATTTTTGCCTAGATTGCCCCAGTGTGAGGTGTTCAATCTAGCGGGATGCAAATTCTCTTTTTTTCAATGTCTCTAACTTTTGCCTGGATCGCCCTTTCGGGTTTTCAATCCACCGAGACGCTCCTTTTTGCCTAAGTCGCCCTTTGGGGTGTTCGACTTAGCGAGCTTTTGATTTTTGTTTTAGGCGAAGTATTTCTTGACTGCATCTGGATTCACAGGACGAGTGAACTTCTTCATCCATTGTTGTAAGTGTTAAAGCATTGCCTGGAGAGGCTCTCTTGAAAACATATGGACGTTCCTAGCTTGGAGTCCACTTGCCCCTGGAATCGGGTGTGAAAGACAAGACTTTCTTGAGCACAAGGTCCCTCGGAACACACGAGGCTTAATCTTCTTGTCGAATGTTTTTTACTCTCTGCTGATATGACTGACCATGACACATGGCAGTTGATCTCTTGTTTTCGATCGAATTCAGCATCAGTCAACTTGGGACTTTGAGGGTGCTATTTTCTCTTTTGTTTTTTCTTTCTTTTTTCTTTCTTTTGATTTGCTTTTGGTTTCTTTTGATTAGGTTTTGCACCCTCCTCTTTCTTTTTTTCTTTTTTTTTCTTTTTTTTTTTGATAATGCCCCAGTTGGCTGTTCTGCTGATTCTCGAGATGCAGCTGAGTGTGATCTTCTTTTTTTGCTCAAGAAGTCGGGAAATCTCGTCAGGAATCCCTTCAACATCATCTTCTTCCACTTCGAATACAGGGAATTCAAAATTGGGAGATGACGTCCGATCACTATGTTCAATGGGTTTGAGAAACAACCTGCATAATGATTTAGAGATGAAAAGCTTTTTGAAAAACAAACAAGACAATCGTTATGCAGATGAAAAGATTGCTTTTATTCTTGTTTTTTAGGGTTTTTTGTGATCACCAATTTCATGCAAAAGTGAAAAGGGAAAATAAATGGAAAAACACATGTTTTAACATGAATTTATTTGAATGAAAATATCATTGCACAAAATGTTGCCAACAATGTCATCACTTCTCCTTTTGGCATGGGAGAAGGGTTTTTAAGCAAAGTGATTATTACAAAAACTTATGAACAACTGTAGGAACGCCCACAGTGACCCAATTGTGATAGATCCCATTGGGGACGACAACTGTCAGTATTTCTTGCATTAGCAGCTTCTGCTTTCTGAACAACCCTTCTGAAGAAAAAGTCGGCGCCAGCCCAGGACTTGTTATCTTCAGACTTGATTAGCATTGGGACCTAAGTCCTCCAAGATCAGAATACCCGACCTCACAAGGTCTTGAACCTTCATCTTCAGCTGGAAACAACTATCCACGTCATGACCAGGAGCACCCGAATGATACACACAATGCTGTTCAGGCCTATACCACCACCGAGGGTTGACGGGTATGGGCGGCGGGTCTCTGGGAGTAATCAAGTTCCGCTCTATCAGAGTGGGATACAGTTCGGCGTAGGACATGGGGATTGGGTCAAAAATGATCTTCTTCCTCTCATTACTTGTACCAGCTTGATTGTCAATTGGAGGCTGATAAGCCTGCTGCTGAGGATGACGTTGTGGAGTCTGATACTGTTGAGTTGGTCTTCTCGGCTGTTGTTGAGTTTGAGTTGCTGGAATAGTCACAGCAGCGACCTGACGATATGGTCCTCTATTTGCACTCCTTCGACGGTGCACGGCATTTGTTTCATTCTCTCCCCTTTTGGGTGCCCCAGAGGATGGCCTTTTAGAATTGGAAGAGTTTGAAGAGCCAGGATCTTGTATCCTTCCTGCTTTGATAAGGCTCTCAGTTCGTTCTCCACAGACGACAACATCTGAAAAGCTACTGAACGGGCAACTTCCCAAACGATCCATGAACACACCTTGCAGGGTTCCAATGAACATGTCAGTCAGCTCTCTCTCCAGCATAGGAGGTTGCACTCTGGCGGCTAGCTCACGCCACCTCTGGGCATACTCTTTGAAACTCTCCTTATCTTTCTGATACAAGCTCTGTAACTGAGTTCGGCTTGGCGCCATGTCCATGTTGTGCTTGTATTGCCTTAGGAAGGCCTCACCCAAATCTTTCCAGCTTCTGACTGATTCTCGCTTCAGATCCATGTACCAATCCAAAGATGCCCCAGATAGGCTATCTTGGAAAAAGTACATCCACATTTTCTCATCGTCAGTGTAGGCAGAGATCTTCCTGAAGTAAGCCTGCACGTGGGTGCGAGGACAGGAAGTGCCATTGTACTTGTCGAAAGAAGGTGCTTTGAACTTGTACGGGATCTTCAACCCTTCCACCAGACCCATGTCGGTCACATCAAACCCAAGGGAGTTCTGACATTCCATAACTCGGACTTTCTCAGCGAGAGCATCCACTTTTCTGTCCCTCTCTTCGGTTTTCACAACATCATAGTCCTCACTGAGGAGAGTAAACGTGTCCTCTTGTTGGTTGACAAACGGAGCTTGATGACGAATCGGAGCTCGGGTAGCTCTGACATTGACCTCTGCAGCAAGAGGCTGTCCATTGATTCTTATACCCTCAAGTTCATCCCCGACGGCATAGTCGTTAGTGGGAGCAGTAACATGGATAGTCTCATGAGCGGGTGCAGCAACAGGCGAAGCACGGTTGGATGTTGGAATCACAACTTCCTGTCTCTGGGCTAAGGCACGCAGCTCCTCTTGCCCCTGAACGACCCCTTGCATCATGTTCATGAACTGGGCCATGTTTGCCCTCATCTCGGCCAGCTCTGTCTGAACCTGATCCATACCTCTCTGTTGATTGAGCCTGGTTGAATACCGGTGTGGACGACGATCAGCAATCCTGTCTCAGTCAAAACCCAAAATGAGAAGTCACGTCCCCAAACATGTCTGTAATGCAAGGATGATATGTACATGATATGCGTATGATGCGGATGCTATTTTGTTATGAATGATCCTGGAAAGGATATGAGTATGCGAGTTAACTTTTTTCATTTTCATGCATTACTATTTTTTTGAAAATAAACATGCTATGATGCAAATGATGTAGCCAAGACTGGCCAGGCTGTGCATCTCTGAACACAGGGTCAAAGGTCCGACTTGAACTGGGAGTTGCAATCCATCTGAACCCCAAAGTTATCTGGTCAACTGTTATCTGAACAGGTACCCTCAAATTCAGCTCAGGGATCCGAAGTAAACGGAACCCTCTGATCAATGCCAGGGTCAAACCTCCGGCGTCCAGAAATAAAGATCCATAAATCAGGCTGAACCAAAGTCACCAACAGTCACCATCTGTACCTGTAATAATGATCAAACCCCTCCCCACTCACGGGTGTCATCTAGGCCAGGGTAAGGTCGAGAGAAACGCAGGATAAATAACCTTTCGCAGAATATTATCCTGTGCACACCCGATGTATGCACCGATAATACCCCACCAGGGTCTGAACTGCTCGTGATATCAATGTTCTGCTAAGTGGCGACATACCACCCGCTTCCCATGAATCACTCTATTCCTAGGTTTCCTAGATTTCACTCATAGCCTGGGTATTGGGCCTTTTACCTCAAGTAATCCCCCCCAAACAGAGAAACACAGCCTCAAAGCAGATGAATATGAATGAAAGAATGCAAACATAAGTGTACACAATAAATGCAAACAGTAAATGTACATATATACAATGAATGCAATAAAATACAACAAGCAGAAAGCAACCAAAACCCTAATCCTAGAGAGCGCTAGGAGAGACTCGCTCAGGGAAGATGGACCAGCATAGGTCAACTTCTCTATATTTCCCCAGCAGAGTCGCCAGCTGTCGCATCGCGCGAAAAACCGGCGGGAAAAGAAAGAAACAAACAGAGCCGCCACCGTGCGTTATTTATCCCAAAAGAGGGAAAGGAAATGCTCGAAGTAAACCTGGGAAAGAACATGGTCTCGCGACCAAAGAGGATGGGTTCGGGAGTCGGTTATGCGAAGGGAAGGTGTTAGGCACCCTACGCATCCGTAGTACTCTACGGGATCCACGCACAAAAGGAAGGAATATTGGTTGCTAAACACTGCTCAAACACACACACGCACTGGCTGAAAAGAGACAAAAGAAACTGACTGAAACCGAACTCGGCAGGACATCGTATCCTGGGCCTACTTAGTCTATCAGACATAGACATCAGAGTCGAAGTAGTTCGGACTGGGGAAACGACACATGCTCGCTAGGATATCGCATCCTATGCATACGTATCTTCTCGGACGAGAGAAGAATCAGAGCATTCGTAGCTCGGCTGACACGCACACAAACAAACAAAGCACAGGCAAACGTGGAGCCCGACTGCCAATCACTGGACTTATGTCAGCATCCGAACCTAAACACACGCAAAGAGGCAAACATGGAGCCCAAATGCCAATCACTGGACTTACATTGACGTCCGAACCTAAACGCACACAACAGATAGATAGGGAGTCGGGGACTCAGCCTATAACTGTCAAACAACACAAACAGACAGCAAATGCTAAGGAGTACGAGGACTCGAGCCTAGCAACGGTCAAACAACACAAACACAAAGAAAAAGGGCGCCCGGAGAGATCAGCTCAATCTCCTGCCTACATACTTCATCTGGTATGAAGATCAGGGCGATGTAGTTCCCCTACGCAGGGACAAAGGTTCTAGCCTAACCAGATAACAGAGGGAGACACAACTCTAGGGAGACTACGACTCGAGCCTAGATGTTGTCATGCAAAGTCAACCCTAAGTTAAGGTTTCTAGCTAAATGGCACAAGGGCCAACCTATCCTAGACAAGGCTTACACAGGAAGCAAGGGTCTCGATTGCAACTAGGGCAAGAGAAAGGGGATATCTCAATCACAACAGGGGTGAGAGAAAAGAGTTAGTGTTAGTGGTTAGTCAAACTCGGCAAGACATCGCGTCTCGTGCCTACGTATCTCACCTGAACGTGAGAATCAGAGTTGCCGTAGTTCGGCCGAACAGTTCTAAGTATGGCTCACACAAGGGTTAAGCCGCACAGACTTGACTTGCACAGGAAGCAAGTCCAGCACAAACCTATTGCACAAGGGCAAACCTAAACTAAAGCCTAAAGAGGCAAACAAAGCAATCACAAACACATACGGCATAAGATAAACACACCAACAAGGGGGCTCAAACATCAAAGGTTAGGCACTAGGGCCAACTGGAATAGGGTGAGTGTGCTCTTAACCTTGCCATTGAGAGGCTAAGGTGAAGCAGATGAAAGGAGATGAGGGGTGTGCCTCATTGCTTCTATCCCTGGCCAGGGAGAGCACTTGACAAGAATGTGTGGGTTCAGAAAGTGGGAACCCTTCTACACATTTAAAACTGACTCAACTGTGCAATTGCACAAGATCTTGGGTTTTTATCTGAATTGCATCAACACAGTAGTGTGAGCAAGACAGAAGACACACTGAATAGTGGGGGATAGACTGCATATCCCTACCTTCCACCAATTGCCTCTTCACTTAGGAGGTCTTTGACTCTGTACAGGGACAAAGTAAACATACACAGGCATTGCCTCTTAAGGAGGACTTCAGACAGTTTGCCCGGCCAAAATAACAAGCCGGGACTCCAGACTACATGAAGAAGAAATGTTTATACCTCAAAGCAAATGCTAAATAGCAAAGCAAGCAAGTTCAGAGAACTTAAGCAACTAAAGTACCTGAAAAAGTCAAAACAATCAGCAAACAGTTCAAAAGTTTAAATCAAAAAGAAATGGCAAACAGTCAACACAGGGGATCAACTGTGCAAAGCAAGACTCAAGTTACATGAGTCACCTACAAAACAAAAGGTTAGCACAATATAGACAAACAAACATCAATCAAATTGGTATGATCTTGGAAGCACCATGCTCAACCTGAAACAGATGAACTCAACATAAGTCCAAAGGACCACTAGGGCTAGCCTAGGGTCAAAGATGAAAGAAAAAGTCAAGGCAGCAAGGAAAAGTCAACTCAAAGTCAAAGTCAACCAATTAGAAAGCAATCACAATTGAGCCCACATTCAAATCATGCATTATGATCATTTCATGAACATTTGAAGTCAAAGCATGGCAAAGGAAAGCATATAAAAGTCAACAGAATGACTTCATTCAAAAGTCAACTCAAGCAATCTCAAAAATCATCAAATACATCACACTCAATCCTAACATCTAACATGGTAGACATGTAAAATTTCATGGCGTTTGGATGAGAGGAAAGCAGTCAAGTAAAATCATGAAGTCAAACCAAATTCAAGTAAGCATGGTGAAAGTCAACAAGCATGGGTCAACTTCAAAAAATCATATCAATTTGAAAACAGAAGAGAAATGAATGAGATTAACACCAATGCAAAGCTTGACATGTCTAGTTTTCACATATGAAATTTCATGGACATACAATATGATTTGAGAATTTCACAAAGGATTTGGCAAGGCATAGCACAAAAAGTCAACAAATGACTAGGCATGGAAGAAAATTCTCAATTAAATGGAAAACAGCATGATTAATTCCAAGAAAATTCATACATGAAATAGACATACAAGGTATCATTCATGCAAAAAATGGGGTCATTTGGATGTGGGGAAGTGTGTGAACAAAATTTGTGAAAATACATGATCATGGTATGACACCCAATGCAATACACAACTTCAAAAATTCATAACTCTCAATCCACCAATGATAAATGCACAAAGTCTATATGGAAATGAAGGTCAAGGAGTCTATTTTCACCACAAAAAATCTCAAAGGCATTGGATATAACATGAGTATTTCACAATTGAAATGGCCAAGGGTATCATTCATGCACACATGTTGAGAAAATAATTGTCAATTAAAAACCAACCAATGAAAAATAATTAAAATTCATAATTAAATAATAGACTCAATCATGAACATCATGGAAAAAGAATCATAATTTTGGATGAAAAATGAATTAGAAAATAATTGTTGAAGTTGGATGAAATAATGTAGCAAGCATGAACAAAAGGCAAGGCAATTGGTCAACATAAGTCAAAGGAATGGCAATTGTGTAATATTCAGCATTACTAATTGAAACGGCATCGTTTCAGGGGCGGCCAGGAAATGTTCTGATTGGCCCGCCCCTAATGAAACAGTAGCAAATGAAACAACAGCCAATGAGCTCCAAGGTTTCTGGAAAATCTTGCAGGGAACTAGGGTTTGGCAATGGCATCGTGTTTTCATGTCCATACAAAATTCAAACAGCATACAACAATCATCATGCAATTAAATGAGCACAAATCATGAACACTAACATCATGCATCACCAGCCAACAACAACACAAGCATGAATCATGAGCTTTTTCTGGGCAGGGCAAGGTTAACAGCAGCAATATTCATTCATCATTCATCACTTAAAATCATCAACCATAAACAAATTTCCAATGGACCTATTCACACAGCATGGCAACCAAACAAAAATGTTCATACAGCATCCTAACAACAACCAAACCAACAATTCATTCGAGCAAATTCTGGGCAGGTAAAAGGCATGTGCAACAGGGTATTCACATTCATCATCATGCACTTAAAAATTCTATGCGCCCAGAAAACAAAATCAGATATGTCAACCTCATCAATAAACCCTAAGCAACAAGAATATGGTGTGCATTTTCAATAAATCAAACCCAACAAAGCAAATCGATGAAAAATGCATATGTTCACCAAAATAGAAATCAAGATTTCAGACAGCATACTCGACCATTTTAGTTCATTCAAAGCTTAAATCAACCTATTAAACAAGATCTACATGGAACATGGCATGGCTTTGGATAATAAGGAATTCGAAAAAATACCAATGATGGAGCAAGATGATGACGCAGTGGTGTATTGAGGGTATTGTGTTGAAACAGATGCTCTATTGCCCTTGCAATGATGGAGAATGGAGTTCCCTTGGCTCAAATACGCTCGGAGATGAACAAACAATGACTTGCCATGGTTGATAGCTTGAAAAATGCAGAACAAAAGGAGGTGCTCCAGTTGACAAATGATGCTCAAAAGCACTCCCAAACAATGTTTAGATGATGGAGGCAGCAAGAGTTACTCGTGTGCTTTGAGGTTTTTGCTCAGAATTTTTCCAAATGCCCATTTGCAAGAAGAGAGTGAGAGTGTGTTTTATGTCATGTGGCTGCAAAACTTAGGGTTGCAATCAGCAGAGGCAAGGCTTTATGTAGTCTGTTTAAGCTCCACTAATGAAATGCTAAACCAATTATGTCTTAATGAAGCATTTTTGCATTTTGCTAATTGACATGTAAGTGGAATGGAGGGTGTGTTTGTCTGCACGATTATGGGCTGGAAAGGCTGCAGAAGGACATTCCAATTGTTGTTTTTATTCTGTACTAGAATGCTGTACTTGCCTTGCATTTGTATAGCTATTTGCACCATTGGCCTACTTTGCATTTTGATTCAAAAATGGAGTGTAATGGTGTTATGAACATGCTTTTAAGCTTGAGACAAGTCACAAATATGGTTTAGAACATTTCTCAATTGGTCAAGTCAAGAAAAAGTCAAAGAAGCAAAAAGTCAAAGTTTGGTCAAACTTTGAATTTAAATGAAAAAGGTCCAAAAATGCCATTTTGATTGGCAAGGTTTTAGGTCATGAAATTTATATTTTTGGAAAGAGGATGAAAAATGTGGTTTGTAGGAAAAAAACCCCACCAAATTTGGCCTTATGGTTTGGGAGATATGCTCAGTTGAAGTTCAAAAATTGATGAAAATGATTTGATCATATCTTGACAACCACACATGGGATTTGAGAGTTCTTGGACTTTTTGAAAATGGGAGAACAAGATCTTCAACTTTCATGTTGGGCAAAAATTCATTTGGAGCTTGTATCATGATGCAAGTTGAGGATCAAGAAGTTTCTATTTTTGGCAGTTGAAATTACAGGTCCAGTTTCTATTTTGGGAATTTTTCTGATTTGCTTCAAATTCTTCCATGATGTTGATTGCCATGATAGATGAGGCTTATATAAGCATGAATGAACTCCTTCAAACCAAATTCATCCATCAAATCCACAAAATCAACCACAGTTGACCAACTTTGACTTTCTGGGGCTTTGGACTTGACTGTGCACTTCTGATGAATTCCAAACCCTAGTTCCTTGAGAACTTGACTTCAAATGATGTCCCAAGACATATGAACTCTTGATGATTGATCATGGTGCCCAAATTCCACAAGAATGGCCACCATCCACTGCTTTGATTGATTGTTGACTGTTTAGGGTTTTGGCTTGTCTGTGCATCGACTGATGACCTCTGAGCCTTCAACCCTTGACTTGAACACTTCAAAAAGACCTTCAAGGCATGTGAACTTGTTGGACAAACCCTAGGGCTTTGATTCCTTGAGAAACATCCTTGCTTGACTGGTTGACTGATCTCCTGATCAGTTTGACCTAATTCTTGCTTGCTTGCTCTTGAGGCAACTGAGGACAATGCAAATGTTATGCAATGGATCATGATATGCTATGACCTAATATGAGATGATATGTACAATGCTAGGTGCAAATTTGAGGTGCTACAATGAGCACTGAGGAAGAATCGAAGACTAATGTGAGTTGAGTTGTGTGATCAGAGCTTGACGGTGTCTCTGTTAAAGAGGGTTTTTGAGAGTTTGGTTTGTGTAATGATTCATTTGTGAGATTGTTAAAGTCAGAAGAAACGTTGTCTGAACTATTTGAGATGAAAGGAAATCCATATTTTAATTTTTATCCCTAATTGCAAATTTGTAGTTCGGATCAGTAACACCTTCCTCTTCCTCATCTTTAATTGGTAAAATGGGTCTCCACTCAGGCTTGAAACGCCATAATAATTCTATTGTAAATGTATCTCAATTCAAATTTGGGTGAAGGTATGACCACCATTGCCACCATTTGAGAGCATGAGCTCTCATTATCATTATAACCACCTTCATCTTCTCACCAATTTCCACAATATTTTTCTAAAATATTTTTTAGTGCAAAGGATCCACTAATATGATTTTTCTATTCCATAAAAGTTCAACCCCATTTAGCCGGAATGAGATCGAAATGAAAGCACCAATTGTTAGGATGCTAAAGATGAATTCTAGCAAAACTAGAGAAAAATAAGAAAGATAAATAAAGCTAACTAATAAAATAAATACATTTTCACTTATTTGATAATTTTTCATCTCTTAGTGAGAGTACATATATAATATTACTAATGGATACTAAAATAAAATCTCCAATGGGTAAAAATCCTAGCTAAACAACAAAAACTCAACTAAGATAAATTCTACTTCTAACTTTAATAATTTCATGGTCCTATCATTGTTGGGTCTCTTGGTGCATATCACATGTATGTTCCAACTTTGAATGTTAGTATTCCTAGACTATACAACTTTCTAGGTTAGTGCTTATTCAATAATCTTCCATATATTTAGAGTAAGACTATAATAAATACAAGTAATGTGATCTAACTAAAGACACACAAATTTTACATAATTTACACACACCTTACGATTCAAGTATAAATTTATTTAAGAACTTTGATGAAAGGATTGGACAAACTGAGTATGCGAGCATCATTGGCAGTATTGGAAAAACTGATTATACTAGATTTGATCTTGCATATGTTGTAAGGTTGTTGTGTAGGTTTACTAGTAGACCTAGTAATGACCATTGACAAGCCATTTAGAGAGTCATATGATACCTTAAAAGGACCATGGATATCATATTACATTACCATACATTTCTTATTGTACTTGAAGAATACAATGATGTATATTGGAACACCTTATCAAATGATTTTAAAGCAAGTAATGGTTATATATTCAGTATAGTTGGAGGAGTTGTATCGTGAAAATCAAAGAAAGATATTATATTGGCTCAATCTACAATAGATTCTAAAATGATAGCATTGATAATTGATAGTGAATAAACAAGTTGGTTAATATGCTTGCTAGTTGAGGTCCATTTGTGGGAAAAAACTGTGTAAAATTTGTTGATCCACTGCGATAGTACTGCAACTATTACAAAAATTGAGAATCATTATTATAATGTTAGGAAACTTCAAATAAGAAGAAAGTACTATGTTGTTAGAGACTTTATCTCTAAATGAGCTATAAAAGTGGATCATGTAAGCATTGATGAAAATTTAGCAGATCCATTGACAAAGAGATTAGCTAGATAAAAAGTCCATAATACATCCAATAATATGGAACTGATTCCTATAGATAAGTGAGTTGCTCATGATGGTAATCTGACCTAAAAGACTGGAGATTTCAAGAATTACTTTCAATGAGTAATAACAAGTTGTGAGTAATATGAGATGACCATGATAGTACAAATAAGAGAAGCATGACACCTGAAGTGATAATACGATGAGATAATAGAAACTTTTAGTGAGATTTATACTTTGTATGAATAGAGTACCTAGATACATGAGTTCTCTTATAGACATATTTATGTGATTGTGTAAAAAATGTCAGTCCCTACGAAATCTCGAGGCAGAATTCCTAGACCTTTCATGAAACTGAGATAGACGTGTAGAGTCATTAAAGCACGAGCTTATAGAATACACCCTAAGAAAAGGTTGAGTGAGAGTTTGATGTCTGAGATAAAGTTCCTGACTACATGTCACTATTACTGAATTAGAATCCTACTGACTATGCAAAAACTCAAGTCGTAGACACCTCTGTATGCACAATCTTATAAATGTTTGAAGTTACTTTGAATTTTTTTTAATTCAAGTGGGGGATTGTTGAGGCATTTAATGACAATCATTAATGTTGGAGCAACTTTCCAAATTAAATGTCAAAATTCCAATATGGGGATGAACTTGGATAAATTCATTTAAGTCTTACATTATTAGAAAAATATCTTTGTTTATGTGTTAATTGAGAAAACTCTATGTCCACGTTACTTAGCTTATACACTATAGTTAGTTTCCAACGTTATATGATCAAAATAAAAACTTCAAATCTCACATTGTTTAGATTATTATATAAGAAATATATATGTTTCATTCCAAATTTCAAAACACATTTAAAGTGAAGAAGTTGTCAATTTGTCAATTTCTTAATAGTGTTTGAAGTGTTTTTGAATAAAACATATGTATTTTTTATATTAGTGGATTGAAACATGTACATTTCTTATATAATGAAATAAGCTAACTAAGATATGAAATCTAAACGATGTGCAACATGGAGTTTTCCCAATTAACACAAACACATATAATTTTTTAACAATGTGGGACTTAACGGATTTTTTTCAAATTCATCAAAATTTTAACATTTTCTTTGACAAATTGTTCCAACATTAATGATTGTCATTAAATGTTCCAACAAGTTTGTTAACATTTGGTCTAGTTAGTTAGCAGTAAGAAAGGATCATGAACGAGTTAGCTAATCCTTAATGGAGTTAGTTAGCAAGTTTTGCTGATTACTTGTTATGCAATTTTCTATTGAGAAATAAGTGTGAGTTCTAAATCTCACGTTATTTAGAAAAGTGGAGATTGAATATTTTATAAATGGAAAAATCCATATATCTATCACCTTAAGGTTTTTGGTGAATATATGGTGTCATTCTCACTTGTTGAGTGAGTCTTTGACCTTTAGGTTAATATTTGATTTAATGTGTATGCTTCCCTCTCATGATGACCAATCAGTGATATCAGAGTTTGGTTCGAGTAAGGGACCGGTTGTTTGTATCGAAAGTCTTTCTGATACGGTGGTTAGACGGCGTGTTTCGTTGAAGTGTCCATGATGAGATAAGGGTGTCTCTCAATGACGGCACAAGTATGTGGATGAAAGAGCTTCCGCTTGAGAGAGAACATAAAGGATGGACTCACACTTGAGGAGAAGATTGTTGAGAAACAAGTGTGAGTTCGAAGTCTTACATTACTTAGAAAAATGGAGGTGGAACATTTTATAGGTGAGAAAATCCATATACCTATCACCTTAAGGTTTTTGGTGAATATGTGGTGTCTCTCACTTGTTTGCATGAGTCTTTAATCTTTAAGTGAGTGTTTGACCAAATATATATGCTTTCGCTCATGATGATCCATCAATTTCCTTGTATATATACCTCCCTATCTCTTTGAACATTTAGAAAATTCAATGAAGATGTTTCTCTTTCTCATTTCTCTTATCAGTTGATAACTTGATATCATAAAAATGCATGGCAATACGGAGATCATCAAATATTCATATCACTATAAGTTTCTCAGCATCCATAATTAATCATTAATCATGATATTATTTTTCAACCTAAACAAAATAAATCTATACTACAGAGTAAACTGCCAATGGTATCCTCACTTCATGCAACCCATCATCCCAAAACAGGTACCCAAATGAGAATCTGCTTTGAACACGTAGCTTCGAAGAAAAATTCACCTTGAATTTCATTTTCTTTCTATTCTCGCTAAATGTTAACACTGTTGGCTCAACTGTCACTGATATGCCAACTGGAGCCGCGACACGGACAATGTAGGTAGATTTAATAGGACCAACATTAGTGACGGTTCTAGTTACTGTCAAAGGTTGCTTCAATTCAGGAATAGTAATAGAAGGAAGGTTCATATTCGACAAGAACTTTCGCGATTTAATGCACTTGGTAGGAGAATCTGTCAATAAGGTTATAGCAGTGTTATTGTACCCCATGGAACAAAGGAAATTAAGGTAATCCGTTTTTTCTAAGTCGAATACGAGACCAGGATCTGCCACTTTGATAGGATTAACATGTCCACCACCATAGTCAAATGGATCGGCTTGTTTGTACGGTGCTCCCTCGGCTCCAATGTATTGACTGTATTCGTTTTTTAGAGAAGCTTCATAGAAAGGAAGGAAACTGTTATGTCGCGACGAGACCGTAGTCACAGACCTTTATATAAGACTGAGAAAAAGGTTTGAAAATTGTTTTACCTGTTGTGACAAGGGCAGATTTAATTGTGGCGGGGCTCCAAGTTGGATGGATAGTCTTTACAAGTGCGACGATACCGGATATGTGGGGGCATGACATTGAAGTTCCTGATTCAATTTTGAAGTTAATAGCAGATAACAACTCATCTTGACTTGTATCAGATTCTAGGCTGGAATAAGAAGCAGGCGACCAGGCAGCCAGAATATTAACCCCGGGAGCAGTGATGTCTGGCTGCAATAGTTTGACGAACCATAAATCATTATATTTTTGTCAGAAAAAAATATTTCCATGATGAAGGAATGTGATTAGAACCTTTAGAACTGAAGGAGAAAGAGAACTCGGTCCACGCGACGAGAACAATGCGACATCAGGAGACATCTGTCGCCCCACAACGGTTCTGGTTTTGCGAAACTTGATTACAGGATTCCTACAACAAGCAATAATACATCATAAAAATGAAACTGCATTGTCTAGATGTTGGTTTTCAAAAGTACTTACCTAGTAGCTTCCATGTATGATAGAATTTTTGTTCCTGCTATGAAATCAACTTGGACGGAGGGTATTTCCCAAGACATATCAACATCTTTGGTAGGAAACTGAGCATATATGAGACCAACAGCCTCAGCTTCAATTACAGTTCTTACCGCAGCCGTTGCAGATCTCTGCGACCGAGACTGAAAACACAGAATTGCTTTTCCCTTGGCTAAGGTGGAATTTAGACTTCCTGATTCACAGCTTCTGAGTATAGAAAACAATGAGTATGAACTTTCACAACCACGGTTCTTAATGAAAAAACACGGCAACAGGAACGGACGTATCTTACCTTGCACTCTCTTCACTTGCATTTGAAGTTGCTATATCTTCTCCATACACTATAGGATAAAACTTGTTTAATTCTTTCCCTGTATATAAACTCTGACCCTATATGAGGAAATAAAATATATTTCTGTCTCTGCATTTAAAATGGTTAATCTATAGCAAGGATATAAACTACTAATACATGCTTTTGGTGTCTGTTGTGTTCCTATCCAAACCGATCCAAATAAAAATGATCCTGAAAACCGAAAACACAAGATGAAGAAGTACCTGTATAGTTTGATTGTTTCCCAAGATAATTGTAGATGGAAACTCTCTATCGATGGTACTGGCAGCGACGGTAATAACCCAAGGAGCAGTATTTATGACAGTTTGAGCATATGGTCCAGAGTTACCACCAGAACATACAACAGAAATTCCTTTAGCAACAGCATGGAAAGAACCAATGGCCAACACATCCTCAACATAAGTAGGAAGTGGAGGAGACGAGCCGAGAGACGCTGAAATTATGTCGACTCCATCAAAAATCGCATCATCAAACGCTGCAAGAAGGTCGGCAGAGCTGCAGCCTCCAGTTGACCAACAAATTTTGTAGATAGATAACCAAGCGGATGGAGCGCCGCCTCTTGCTGATCCTTTAGCCAGTCCTTTAAAGCTTGCACTTTCTACCGGTACGCCCGCTGCAGTCGATGATGTGTGAGTTCCATGGCCCGACGCGTCTCGCGGAGATAAGTACTCTACCCCGTCGCTCGTATTTAGTTTACCAAACTCAGCTTCGTATCCTTTAATATACCAACGCGCACCAATTATTTTCCTGCCATTATAGGAAAGGATAAATGTTTAAGAGCTGCATCTACTAGAGCAGGACTAAAATAAATTTGTAATCAAGTATCAACCTATTACAGTGGGAGCTGTCGAAGTTTTCGCCTTCTTGACATATTCCACGCCAACGAGGAGGAGGATTATCCATGTGATCATCTCTAAAGCCATGAGACTCAGGCCAAATACCTAACAGAGCCAAGAATTATATAACCATAATCACACTTTATGCCTCTAATTTTCATCAAACACTTTCTTATAGTTATTGTAGAGCTATTTTATACTAACTAACCAGTGTCTATGATGCCAATGATGGAGCCTCTTCCAGATTGAGCTCTAGAAAGAACACCAGTTACTATATCCGGCTTTACGTGCAAGAAATCCCAGCTTCTTGTTGTGTGAAGACTAAGAATCTTATTAGGAATCACGCGGACAACCCCGGGGAAGTCTGCATACCAAAAAAATGCAGACATATTACAGTAATCTTGAAATTCTTCACTATCATTTTTATCCAATTTAACTCATGCTTTTGCTGTCATAAGTATTAAACAGCGAAATACCTGCAATGAGCTTAGCTTGAGAGTGAGTCAAAACTGCAGCAAATCCAGAAAAGCCATGCTTATAGCTATACAGGATGGACTTCATAGCAGCCCTTTTGCTGTTAAGAAAACAACTCAATTCCAAATATGTTAACTTCATGTGAATACAAACAGAAACAAGTTCATTGAAAAGGACCAATAATTCAAAGTGAAACCTTCCAAGAATACATGATAGCATGTCATGGTGGGAGGCTTCAATTAGCTCTGACTCATTCTGGCTTTGGCTTCTGTGACCCATGTACACAATATGAACCTACAAAAGGAGCACCAAACATATATACATTCAAAATAGAGGAAAACCCTTTACTAGCTATTTCAAAATATGAAAAAGAGTGAGAACAAAGTTTTACATTGGTTGAGGCAAAGGTGACAACAATGAAAGAAAGAAGTAAGAAAGTCAAAGCTAAATTGGAAGCAAAAGCCATGAGGGATCAAAACTAAGAATGAGAGCATTAAAAACTATGGCTCATATTTGAGTGGTAATAACTTGGCTTAGTAAGAGTGTGGTAGTGTTTGTAAAGTGTGAAATGAGACTTTTCCACTAAGTACACGCTCCACCACCATTGCTAGCATTTACTACATGGTGGGCTCAGTTTTTTTAACTTATGGTTTCATTATATTTCTTATTTTGGAAATGGAATCTTTGTGGCTTTGGGTAGATATAAGGAAATTGAAGGGGGAGTTTGAATATGAAAGTGAGGTTTTATTATTTTAGCAATTTTGCATCTGTTTGTTTGTGGATTGAATAAATCATACAAGTTCTATATATGGTGTTGAATGTTGACTTAACTGTTCACGATTGGGACAATCTATGGTGATGTCAAATCTTTATTTTATCTGTATGCAAATGAAAAATCTGATCCAAGGAGTGCAATTTAGATTTTTTTTTCTTTATGATTTTGAAAAATTGTGGTGAAAGAAGTTATTGTGCAATGAAGACGTTAAACTACAAAGCCTCTACGATAAAACAACTTAGTTCTATAATGTACAATTACTAGGACACAAATCCTCTCCTGCTGCTCTCTCATGTTTTTCATGTTGCTCCAATCTTAGTCATTTATGCAGTAACTAATATTAATTACTTTTCATATTTGACCAAAATAAATGGCTGAGATGGAGCAGGACCATTCAGCCACTGCAGATGATCCATGTCCACAATTACTACATGTATAATAGATAATCAGTCTAAAATTATATCATATGATGGTACAAAGATCAGTTGAATATGATATAACTATCACTCGTAGTTTTTTTGTATAAAGACCCGTGTCAATATAATTTCTCAAATGAGTAGAGAATTCAATAATAATCGTTAGACCATTCAAAATAATTTATCAAACAAAAAAGAAATTTAAATAATTATCCAAAAAAAAACGTATAATTTCTTAACTTAAATAAGGGGAAATTTAAATAATTCTCGAAAGAGAATTCAAGAAAATAGCGAAAAATTCAATGAGTTAAAAGAAAGTGAGAGAAATTGTCACTTCAACAAAATATTCATTTGATAAGTCACCTTCGTCTAAAGTATTTCACAACACAACCATCGAGAAGGTCAGAAAACTTCACAAAAATTGCTAACCGTTAAATTATTTTCCTTTTTGTTGCTAATCGTCAAAAATTGCTAACGCAACAAAAAGGAATATTTCACAAAAATTATTTTGAAAATTTTAACGGTTAGCATAAGTGACCCGGATTGAATCGTCTAAATTAAACCGCTATCGAGAAGCTCAGATATGTGTATATGAAAACCAATTGATGATAATAATATACAAATTAATCGATATGTTTAAAAATAATTGTTTAAATGATATAGCTAAAGATGGAAGTTATTTTTAATGACAAAATACACAAAAAACTTAATTTAGGCAAATTATCGAACATCTTGTGTGCAATCAATTTCGTTTAGAATTTTCTATGATTTTATTGGTTTGAAAAAACAACTAAAATCTAATGGATTGTAATCAACACAACAAAACCGTTTTCAAAATGTTATCAACAAAAATTTAACCAAACTTATTGATCGCATAATCTACGAATTCAATAATTTGCAAATAAAAAGTAAAAGATATATATATATATATATATATATATATATATATATATATATATATATATATATATATATATATATATATATATATAGATAGATAGATAGATAGATAGATAGATAGATAGATAGATAGATAGATAAAGAGAGAGAGAGAGAGAGAGAGAGAGAGAGAGAGAGAGAATACACAAAGATTTATTTAGTAAGTTCACCAATCGTCCTCGTTATAGTTAGGTTTGCCCCTAATTCCAAATGGAATTGAGATATCAATCTTAGTTTGCAAAAAATTGTTTACAAGAGAAAAATAGCAATCCAATCCTACAAACCCTATGTTTGATGTTGATCCTAACTTGTTATCTTCCCTTGATTTGAGTTTGATCAAGTCACCCAACAAGATCAATTTGATCCACCGTCTCACGCAACTCCTTTACAAGAAACTCCGTTCTTCAAAGCTTTCACTCCATCGAATCCAAATTGTGAATTATGTCACCCAAGATTTACCAAGATGATCATTCGATTACTGTTACTCCTTCGACCGAACCCACTATTCTTCAAAGTTTTCACTCGGCTGAATCCAACTTGCGTAATCTTGTCCAAAACCATCAAATCACCAATTGATCTTTAAGAAAAACCTCATCTTGATTTTCTTATTTGAAACCCCCAAGGACTCTCAACCCAATTTACAATTCAACAACCTAAATTGGAAGTTATCAACTCTGATTCTAGATGACACCCAAACAAAAAATGATTATGTGTAATTTGTTTGTGTGTGTGCATATAACATAGGTTGAAGATGAAGACAACTCTTTGTATATTCCTGACTGTTGGTGTATGTAACACCCCGATAAAAATAAGATAATTATTTAATTTAAGTTAATATTATATTTATTAATTTAATTAAATAATTTGAATTATTGGATTATTATTATTATTATTATTGGAATAATAATTATTGGAAAATATATATAAGTTGGAAATAAGAAAAAGAGTCCCATTTGGTAAAGAAAGGGTTTCACGTGAAAAGCAGAGAAGCGGCTGAAAAGAGGAAAAGGGCAAAGAGACAGAGCAAGAGGAAGAAGGTTGGAGAAGAGAAAAGCTTGAAGCTTAAAGATTCGCCGGATTAACTCAGGTAAGGGGGGTTTATCGTCGTTTAATGGGTATTATGGGTTAACATGTAATGGGTAGTGATGAACCGTTGATTTGACCCTAATCGGGATGTTGAATGCTGAAAAATTGTGATGGATAAGTTGTGTTAAAACTGAAATTGACTCTGTAATTGGATGAGTCTTGATTTCCCGAAAGTGCAGCTTTTTACGGAATTGAAATCGGAGGTCCGGAAGTCCTCCAACGGCGGAAAATGCGGAGAATTCTGCATTCTGCTTCGTGTTAGCGCAGGAACAGCTTTCTGTCTTGCGTTAACCGGTTAACCCAGGGTGTTAACCGGTTAACACTGTTAGGAATTGTGAAGTATTGTTGTTTTGCTTGCGTTAACCGGTTAACCCAGGGCGTTAACCGGTTAACACTGTTGTGATTTGTGAAAATTGTTGTTCTGTTTGCGTTAACCGGTTAACCCAGGGCGTTAACCGGTTAACACTGTTGAGTTTTGCCAGAAAGCGTGTTCTGTGTTGCGTTAACCGGTTAACCCAGGGCGTTAACCGGTTAACACTGTTGGAAATTGGAAAAATTGATATTTTAATATTGTGAACATAATTGGTGATTGGCCTATATCGGTGTGTGATATAGTAGGGATTATTTCCCGTTGTTTTGAGTATGATAGGTGTTAGTATAGTGTGCTAATACTGTGACTGAATTATTTGGCATGACATAATATGATTATGTGATAAATATGCTGATGATGTGTGAAAATATGCATAATGTTGTGAATGTATATATTATGTATGTAATTGTGGATGGACTGTTTTATGGCTTAGAGTGTGAGCATATGTCCATTGTGGATTGTTGTTGATGTTGCATGCTAGGTGATTTGGCATAGCATAATGTGGCCTTTATGGTGGTAGCTAATTCCCATGGTGAGGAATTAGTGATGTTAGTCATTTTGGACTGTTGTTGATGTTTGCATGCTAGGTGATTAGCGTGCATAGCATGGCCCTTGGGGTGGTAGCTAATTCCCATGGTGAGGAATTAGTGATGTGAGTCACTAGGTCTCAAATGAGTGGGACTAGTGAGCTTGGTAGCCGTACCTGGATTTGGTCGGTGAAGTTGAACTATATGTTCACGAATAGTCGGTACCGCATGCATGGAGTCTCATTGCATAATGTATGTATGGCGTATAATATGAATGGATGTATTCCAATATTATACGTGTGTTTTGTGTTGGTGTTGAGTATGAGTTGAGATTATACGTATGCTTTATGTTGGTGTTGAGTATGATGTTTGAGTTGATGTGCCGTTACTGAATGTGTGTTATAATTAGGGTGATGAAATGTGTTAAATTACTTAACATTGCATGATATTTTATAATGCTTATTATATCGATTGAGGAACTCACCCTTACAACTATTTTTCAGGTAACGAGCAGTGATTGAGTAGGAGCTAGTGCTTGGAGTCTAGTGTAGTTCCTTAGTGAGTCATGCTCTGGTAGATGTAACATCGGGAAGGGATGTTTTAATTGTTTTATTGTTGGTTGTTGAACCAGTTTACATGCAATGTGTTACATGTTTTGCATGATTGATTTGATTTCTATCCGCTGCGAATTATGCAATGTTTATTTGGATTAAATAAAGAGCATGACAGTTATTTTGGTGAATGGTGTGAAGTGATTGTGTGACACCCTTAATTGCATATCTACTCTGATATATATTTGTTGTTTTAATTAAATATTTGGGGTATTTTAGAAGGGTGTTACATTAGTGGTATCAGAGCATAGTCGGTCGAGTCGAGTCGTAATTATTTTGTTCCCCTGTACGGGATAGGTGTTGTGTAACCCTATCAGTACTTATTGTTTTAGCTTGTTGGGCTTTCAGAATAGAGATGGCTGGAAGAGGTAGAGATGATGTTGCGATTGCTGAGGCTCTGGGTATGCTAGCTGGAGTACTTGGAGGGAATCCGAATGTTGTGGGAATGGGAGCTGCTCGTCAACTGAGTGAGTTCCAGAAGAACAATCCTCCAATGTTCAAGGGAGCATACGATCCAGATGGTGCTCAGAAGTGGTTGAAGGAGATCGAGAGGATCTTCCGAGTGACTGAGTATGCCGATAACCAGAAGGTCAGGTTCGGTACGCATATGCTGTCAGAGGAAGCAGATGATTGGTGGGTTGCTACCCGCACTGAGTTGGAAGCTGTCGGGAGTGCTGAGGTCACTTGGGCGGTGTTCAGAGAGAGATTCCTGAGGAAGTACTTTCCAGAGGATGTCAGAGGAAACAAAGAGATAGAGTTCTTAGAATTGAAGCAGGGCAATCGGTATGCTGCTAAGTTCGCAGAGCTGTCGAAGTATTACGCTCCCTATGATGAGGCTACTGGGGAATTTTCTAAATGTGTGAAGTTTGAGAACGGGTTACGTCCCGAGATCAAGCAGGCTATTGGGTATCAGCGGATCAGAGTGTTTTCTGACTTGGTTGACTGTTGCAGGATTTTTGAACAGGATACCAAGGCCAGAGCGGAGAGCTATCAGCAGAGGGTTGATAGGAAAGGCAAGAATCAGAATGATTGTGGGAAACCGTATGCAGCTGGCAAAGGTTTCCAGAGACAGAGTGGGATGAAGAGACCTAGTGGGGGAGACTCCAGTGCCCCTGCTAAGTGTTACAGATGTGGTCAGGTTGGACATTGTTTCCATGAGTGTACCAGTGCTGAGAAGAAGTGTTTCAAGTGTGGAAAAGGTGGTCACTTGGCTGCAGAGTGCCGGTTGAAGACTGTGACTTGTTTCAACTGTGGAGAGGTGGGTCATATTAGTCCACAGTGTCCTAAGCCGAAGAAAGAGAACCAGTTGGGAGGCAAGGTCTTTGCTTTATCGGGTTCTGAGACTTCTGCAGATGATCGTTTGATCCGAGGTACGTGTTATATTAATGGCTTTCCTCTTGTAGCTATTATTGACACAGGTGTGACTAATTCCTTTATATCTTTGGATTGTGCTGTGAAACTTAAGTTAGAGATATCTGAGATGCATGGGAGTATGGTGATTGATACTCCTGCGAAGGGTTCAGTGACTACTACTTCAACTTGTTTAAATTGTCCTTTGAGTATTTTTGGTAGAGACTTTGGGATGGACCTCGTGTGTCTTCCACTAGTGCAGATTGATGTTATCTTGGGTATGAACTGGTTGGTGTTTAACCGAGTTTATATCAACTGTTTTGATAAGACTGTGATCTTTCCTGAGATTGGGGAAGGAAAGAGTTTGTTTCTATCAGCAAGGCAGGTGAATGAGGCAGTAGCAGATGGGGCAGAGTTGTTTATGCTGTTAGCGACTTTGGAGGCTAAAGATAAACTGGTGATTTGCGATCTAGCCGTGGTGTGTGATTTTCCTGATGTGTTTCCTGAAGAAGTGAATGAATTACCGCCAGAGCGTGAAGTTGAGTTCTCGATTGATTTGGTACCTAGTACTAGGCCGATGTCGATGGCTCCGTACCGTATGTCTGCTGTTGAGTTAACTGAATTGAAGAGTCAGTTGGAAGATCTGTTGGATAAGAAATTTATTCGTCCGAGTGTGTCACCGTGGGGTGCACCAGTGTTATTGGTTAAGAAGAAAGAAGGTACTATGAGGTTGTGTGTGGACTACAGGCAACTGAATAAAGTGACGATCAAGAATCGGTATCCTTTGCCGAGGATTGATGATTTGATGGATCAGTTGGTTGGTGCGAGTGTGTTCAGCAAAATAGATTTGAGATCGGGGTATCATCAGATACGTGTGAAAACTGAGGATATTCAGAAGACTGCTTTCAGAACAAGGTATGGACATTATGAGTATTCTGTAATGCCTTTTGGTGTGACTAATGCGCCTGGAGTATTTATGGAGTATATGAATAGGATTTTCCATTCCTACCTGGACAAGTTTGTTGTGGTGTTTATTGACGATATTTTGGTGTATTCGAAATCTGAAGAAGAGCATGTTGAACATTTGAGAGTGGTTTTAGGAGTTCTACGAGAAAAGAAGTTATTTGCTAAACTGTCTAAGTGTGAATTTTGGTTAGAAGAGGTTAGTTTTCTTGGTCATGTGATTTCAAGAGGTGGTGTTGTTGTTGATCCTTCTAAGATAGAAGCGGTATCTAAGTGGGAAGCTCCGAAGTCAGTTTCTGAGATAAGGAGTTTTCTTGGACTTGCAGGTTATTATAGGAAATTCATTGAGGGATTTTCTAAGTTGGCGTTACCGTTGACGATGTTGACTAGAAAGGGGCAAGCGTTTGTTTGGGACTCAAAATGTGAAGAAGGTTTCCAAGAGTTAAAGAGAAGGTTAACTACTGCTCCTATTCTGATATTACCAAGTCCATCGGAACCATTTGAGGTTTACTGTGATGCTTCATTGTTGGGTTTGGGTGGTGTTTTGATGCAGAATAAGCAGGTTGTAGCTTATGCTTCGAGACAACTGAAGGTTCATGAGAGGAACTATCCGACACACGATTTAGAGTTGGCAGCTGTGGTTTTTGTTCTGAAGTTGTGGAGGCATTACTTGTATGGGTCAAGATTTGAGGTTTTCAGTGACCATAAAAGTTTAAAGTATTTGTTTGATCAGAAAGAGCTGAATATGAGACAGAGGAGATGGTTAGAGTTTCTGAAGGATTATGACTTTGGTTTGAATTACCATCCGGGTAAAGCAAACGTAGTGGCTGATGCATTGAGTCGGAAATCATTGCATATGTCTATGTTAATGGTTAAGGAATTGGATTTAATTGAGCAGTTTAGAGACTTGAGTTTGGTGTGTGAGAGTACTCACAATAGTGTTAAATTGGGAATGTTGAAGTTAACGAGTGGTATTCTGGATGAGATTAGAGAAGGTCAGAAATCCGATGTGCTTTTGGTTGATAAGTTGACTCTAGTGAATCAAGATCAAGGTGGTGAATTCAGAGTCAATGAGAATGGTGTTTTGAAATTTGGTAATCGGGTGTGTATTCCGGATGTTACCGAACTTAAGAAGAGTATTCTTGAGGAAGGACATCGTAGTGGCCGGAGTATTCATCCTGGGGCTACGAAGATGTATCATGATTTGAAAAAGTTATTTTGGTGGCCGGGAATGAAAAGAGAAATTGCGAGTTTTGTTTATTCCTGTTTGACTTGTCAGAAGTCAAAGATTGAGCATCAGAAGTCGTCTGGGCTAATGCAACCGTTGGCTATTCCAGAGTGGAAGTGGGATAGTATCAGTATGGATTTTGTTTCTGGTTTACCGAGGACAATTAAGAATTTTGAAGCTATTTGGGTGATTGTTGACATATTGACAAAATCGGCTCATTTCATTCCGATCAGAATGGATTATCCGTTAGAGAGATTAGCTGAGTTATATATTGAGAAAATTGTAAGTTTGCATGGTATCCCGTCGAGTATTGTTTCAGACAGAGATCCTAGATTCACCTCGAAATTCTGGGAAGGTTTGCAGAAGGCTTTGGGAACTAAGCTGAGATTGAGTTCTGCATATCATCCGCAGACTGATGGTCAGACTGAGAGGACGATTCAGTCACTGGAGGATCTTTTGAGGGCTTGTGTTTTGGAAAAGGGAGGTGCTTGGGATTGTTATTTACCTTTGATTGAGTTTACCTACAACAATAGTTTTCATTCGAGCATTGGTATGGCACCGTTTGAAGCTTTGTATGGTAGGAGATGTCGGACACCTTTATGTTGGTATGAGTCCGGTGAGAGTGTTGTGGTTGGACCGGAGATTGTTCAACAAACTACGGAAAAGATTAAGATGATTCAGGAGAAGATGAGGATTGCTCAGAGTCGTCAGAAGAGTTATCATGACAAGAGGAGGAAGTCACTTGAGTTTCAAGAGGGAGATCATGTGTTTCTTCGTGTTACTCCGATAACTGGGGTTGGTCGAGCTTTGAATTCGAAGAAGTTAACACCTCGATTTATTGGTCCTTATCAGATTTTGGAGAGGATAGGGGAGGTAGCCTATCGTATCGCTTTACCGCCGTCACTTGCGAATTTGCATGAGGTTTTTCATGTGTCTCAGTTGAGGAGGTACATTCCTGATCCGTCGCATGTAGTCCAAATAGATGATGTACAGGTGAGAGATAACCTGACTGTTGAAACATCACCTATGAGGATCGAGGATCGAGAGTTGAAGCAGTTGCGGGGTAAAGAGATTGCTTTGGTAAAGGTAGCTTGGGGAGGACCAGCAGGTGGCAATGTGACTTGGGAACTTGAGAGTCAGATGAAGGAGTCTTATCCGGAGTTATTCGCTTGAGGTATGTTTTCGAGGACGAAAACTCTTTTAGTGGGGGAGAGTTGTAACACCCCGATAAAAATAAGATAATTATTTAATTTAAGTTAATATTATATTTATTAATTTAATTAAATAATTGGAATTATTGGATTATTATTATTATTATTATTGGAATAATAATTATTGGAAAATATATATAAGTTGGAAATAAGAAAAAGAGTCCCATTTGGTAAAGAAAGGGTTTCACGTGAAAAGCAGAGAAGCGGATGAAAAGAGGAAAAGGGCAAAGAGACAGAGCAAGAGGAAGAAGGTTGGAGAAGAGAAAAGCTTGAAGCTTAAAGATTCGCCGGATTAACTCAGGTAAGGGGGGTTTATCGTCGTTTAATGGGTATTATGGGTTAACATGTAATGGGTAGTGATGAACCGTTGATTTGACCCTAATCGGGATGTTGAATGCTGAAAAATTGTGATGGATAAGTTGTGTTAAAACTGAAATTGACTCTGTAATTGGATGAGTCTTGATTTCCCGAAAGTGCAGCTTTTTACGGAATTGAAATCGGAGGTCCGGAAGTCCTCCAACGGCGGAAAATGCGGAGAATTCTGCATTCTGCTTCGTGTTAGCGCAGGAACAGCTTTCTGTCTTGCGTTAACCGGTTAACCCAGGGTGTTAACCGGTTAACACTGTTAGGAATTGTGAAGTATTGCTGTTTTGCTTGCGTTAACCGGTTAACCCAGGGCGTTAACCGGTTAACACTGTTGTGATTTGTGAAAATTGTTGTTCTGTTTGCGTTAACCGGTTAACCCAGGGCGTTAACCGGTTAACACTGTTGAGTTTTGCCAGAAAGCGTGTTCTGTGTTGCGTTAACCGGTTAACCCAGGGCGTTAACCGGTTAACACTGTTGGAAATTGGAAAAATTGATATTTTAATGTTGTGAACATAATTGGTGATTGGCCTATATCGGTGTGTGATATAGTAGGGATTATTTCCTGTTGTTTTGAGTAGGATAGGTGTTAGTAGAGTGTGCTAATACTGTGACTGAAATATTTGGCATGACATAATATGATTATGTGATAAATATGTTGATGATGTGTGAAAATATGCATAATGTTGTGAATGTATATATTATGTATGTAATTGTGGATGGACTGTTTTATGGCTTAGAGTGTGAGCATATGTCCATTGTGGATTGTTGTTGATGTTGCATGCTAGGTGATTTGGCATAGCATAATGTGGCCTTTATGGTGGTAGCTAATTCCCATGGTGAGGAATTAGTGATGTTAGTCATTTTGGACTGTTGTTGATGTTTGCATGCTAGGTGATTAACGTGCATAGCATGGCCCTTGGGGTGGTAGCTAATTCCCATGGTGAGGAATTAGTGATGTGAGTCACTAGGTCTCAAATGAGTGGGACTAGTGAGCTTGGTAGCCGTACCTGGATTTGGTCGGTGAAGTTGAACTATATGTTCACGAATAGTCGGTACCGCATGCATGGAGTCTCATTGCATAATGTATGTATGGCGTATAATATGAATGGATGTATTCCAATATTATACGTGTGTTTTGTGTTGGTGTTGAGTATGAATTGAGATTATACGTATGCTTTATGTTGGTGTTGAGTATGATGTTTGAGTTGATGTGTCGTTACTGAATGTGTGTTATAATTAGGGTGATGAAATGTGTTAAATTACTTAACATTGCATGATATTTTATAATGCTTATTATATCGATTGAGGAACTCACCCTTACAACTATTTTTCAGGTAACGAGCAGTGATTGAGTAGGAGCTAGTGCTTGGAGTCTAGTGTAGTTCCTTAGTGAGTCATGCTCTGGTAGATGTAACATCGGGAAGGGATGTTTTAATTGTTTTATTGTTGGTTGTTGAACCAGTTTACATGCAATGTGTTACATGTTTTGCATGATTGATTTGATTTCTATCCGCTGTGAATTATGCAATGTTTATTTGGATTAAATAAAGAGCATGACAGTTATTTTGGTGAATGGTGTGAAGTGATTGTGTGACACCCTTAATTGCATATCTACTCTGATATATATTTGTTGTTTTAATTAAATATTTGGGGTATTTTAGAAGGGTGTTACAGTGTAAGCCATAGAGGCCAATACTTTTGGTACTTGTATCGAATTATTTATTAATAATAAAAGGATTTTTCTTTATTATGTTTGTTTAATAAAGTCCCTAGAATAGCTAGTCTGTTTAATGTATCAAGTATGACTTAATCATGAGATCACATTAAACATAAGGACAATATTCTTAAAGTATCCGTAGTCAAGCTTTATTGTGAAGTGAGATAACATTAAAGCATGAAGACTATTATGTTTATAGACTGATGATCACATCTCATGGATCATGGATAAAGAGTTATCAAGTCTTAAACATAGGTATGAATATTAAGAGTAATATTTATACTGGATTGACCCGCTATGAGAATACTATATAGAATGTTATGCAAAGTGTCATAAGTTATTCTCATGGTGATAATCGTGTATACCACCCTTCGACCTGAAACCACTATGGACCCTAGATGTAGAGTCGAGTGCCTTATTGCTGATCAAACATTGTCCGTAATTGGATGACCATAAAGACAGTTGATGGGTACTCCACGAAGCATGCTAAGGGACATGAGTGGCCTAGATGGAATTTGCCCATCCTGCATAACAGGATAAATATCTATGGGTCCAATATTGAACTGGACAAGGATGACACGGTCTATGCCTTGTGTTCAATATAGACATAAGGGCAAAAGGGTAATTATACACATAATTATTATCACAGAAGGATTTGTCAGATCACATGACATTTTTGTGTCTTGGGTAGCAGTGATGTGTTGCTAGATACCGCTCACTGTTTATTATGTTAAATACGTGATTTAATATAATTGTCAATGCCGCGAAAACCTATAGGGTCACACACAAAGGACGGATTGATGAGAGATAGAGTAATTAAGGAATACCGTAATGTACGGTGCCCTTAAGTGAATTATAGAACATCGTAAGGTACGGTGTACTTAAGTAGAATACGAAATATGGTAAGGTACCACGCGCTTAAGTGCTTTTAGCATATTATAGGATATGGGCCATATACACTTGAGTGGGCTTTTTAGCTTGCAGCCCACACAAGTGGTTCTATAAATAGAACCCTTGTGTAGAAGCATTATTGCAGTTGCAATTTCGTTTTCTCTCTCTCTCTCTTCTCTCTCTCTCTCTCTCTCTCTCTCTCTCCCTCTCTCTCTCTCTCTCTCTCTCTCTCTCTCTCTCTCTCTCTCTCTCTCTCTCTCTCTCTCTCTCTCTCTCTCTCTCTCTCTCTCTCTCTCTCTCTCTCTCACACTCAAAGCCTTCATTCGTAGCAGCTAGCACTGAGATTGAAGGAATTCGTTCGTGTGGACTGAGTAGAGGCGTTGTCATTGTTCAACGTTCGTGATCGCTCTGTAGATCTGCATCAAAGGTTATAATCGCCATAAGAGGTAACAATTCTATCACTGATCATGCCCATTCGTAAGGATCATTAAAGGAGAATTTTTAAATTCCGCTGCGTTTTGGATCGCCCTTCTCCTTCATTGACTTCATCTTCCTTGAAATGATGCATGTATGAAGTATTTATATGTATGCAAGTTGGAGGCATAAGGAATGCAAAAGATTTGAAAAAATCATGAATTTTTGGAAAAATACATACCTGGCCTATGTAAGTCACGTGTCAACACTTTCGAAGCATGTGTCGACCTGTATAGGTCATCTGTCGACTCATAGAACAAAAAATTCTTTTATGTGTCGACCTAAAACCCATCCACAACCGACACATCAAACAAAAGCTACAAACTTTAAAACTTATCAACATGTGTCGACTCATACCTTACATGTGTCGACTCATAAAAGAAAATTTTCTTCTATGTGTCGACCTGTATGTTGCATGTGTCGACATATACATAAACAAAAGCTACAAACTTAAAAGCTTAATAGCATGTGTCGACTCATACAACGTGTGTGTCGACTCATACAACGTGTGTGTCGACACATAAGCTTGTGTCTTGCATAAAACCACATTTTTTCCCTGTAGAATCATTTCTAACTTTTTCTAAATCATTTCCAAAATGTTTTTATGCTTCATAATGCTAAGATGAACATTAAGACTCAAAAGATATTGTCCAATATACATAAATGCTAAAGTATCCTAATTTTGACATCATACAAAATATATCTAACGAAAAGTTGCACTCACATACTCCCCCTTTTTTATGATGGCAAAACTTGAGACGATGCGTTTCGTGTCTTCATGAAGGCTCCCCCTAAATATATGCATCCTAATTTCATCTTGCAGATGCTTCTCCCCCTTTGACAACATCAAAAAGAGACAAAACGATCCATGAGAAGTATCTTATATCACACATATATAATATAACACACAAAGACGTTTCCAAAGATAAAACCATCAATAAAATAACACTCACATATAATAATGTAAATATTGAAAATGACTAAACATAAATAAAAGCAATTTAAGCAACAATATAACATAGTTGCCACAAATCATGCCAAGTAACATATACAATAAACATGAAAGATGAAAGATACAATGCAATCAAGAACTCTTGATTTGCTTCAAAAGCGACACATTTATGTGACATATGCTTTTGGTGCTCCCGAATGCTGCACATGCATGTGCTCTAGCAAGACGATTATTTAGATTTATCACCACTCAAACAAAAAACAGAAATGTTTTCATAACAATGACACACTACAAGAATTTTTTATTGTATTGTATACTTCATTTACATTCTTGTTTTGCTTATTTTGTCTGTTAAGAATCGTGTGTTGCAGAGCCAAGCAAAAAGGAAAAATTTCTCGCAAATAAGGTAAATAAAAAAGAAAAAAAATTGAATTTTTTTTTCTTCTGCCCGTACGCGCATGGCCTAGTCCATACGCATATGGGGATGCCAAAATTCCCATTTTTGCAGGGTCTTTGCCCATACGCGTATGAGGAATACCAAGGATCACAAAGAATTTGAAAAACTGGACCACACGCGTATGGTCAGGTAATACGCGTATGCAACGTTTGTAACAACCCAATTTTAGTAATTATTTCTTATATTATTATTATTATATTTTATTTTATTTATTTAGAGTGTTAATTAATTAATTGGTTGTTAGGTAGTATAATAATTGATTATATTAATTAATTTGGTGTGTTAGTTAATTATTTAATTGATATGAGATATAATGAATAATTGAATTAATTAACTTGGTGTGTATATTGTGTTAGTTTAATTTAATTGAACTACTTAGAGATATTTAAATATTAGGTCTTATTGGGCCTATTAATTAAATTAGAGATATCATTTTTTAAGCCCAAATATAATACTAGGATATAAGAGGTGAGGAGAGTGAGAAGTAGGATTCATTTGATCATTGACGGCAATAGAGAAAGAAAAGAGGAAAAGTAAGGAGAAGAGGGGAAGAACAAGAGAGAAGCTAAGGTTTCCAGAAAATTGAAGAGGTAAGGGGGAGAATCCTTATTATTATGGGTTAGTATGATTTGGTCAATGGGTAGAAATACGTTTACGTTGAAATCCCTAAATTTCATGGTTTTTGGAATTGTTAGGTTTTGATGAGTATTCTTGATTGTGGTGATTTAATTGTGTTAAAACTGAAAATTATCTTTATATACTTAGAGTATTGTATGAGTTATAATTTTCTGAGCGTTTGGCTTTTTACGGAATCGAAATCGGAGGCCCGAATGTCCTCCAACGATGAAAAATGCAGAAAATTCTGCATTCTGTTTTGTGTTAACCGGTTACCCTCCGAGCGTTAACCGGTTACTTGTTAAAAATCTGCGTAGAAATTGTATTCTGTTTTGCGTTAACCGGTTAACCAAAATCGTTAACCGGTTAACACTGTTAAAAATCTACCAGGAAGTGCATTCTGTTTCGCGTTAACCGGTTACCTAAATGCGTTAACCGGTTAACACTGTTGAAAAATGAAAAATTGTGGATTTTAAATGCTGTAATCATTTTGAAATGAAATCTAATTGTGCGTATTTGATAATTAGTTTATATATGTGAATAGTGGATTGTGATGAATGTGTATATGTACTATTGGTGGATAATTCATAGAATTGAATTATGGTTATATGTGGAATGATTAAGATGGTAGGGATGATCTTAATTGCATATTATGTGAATGGTGTATTTGTTATGAATGTGTATATGTACCATTGGTGGATAATTCATAGAGTTGAATTATGGTGATATGTAGAATGATTAAGATGGTAGAGATGATCTTAATTGCATATATTATTGGTATGTGTACATTCATTCATGGCATGGTCGACTTTATGGTGAAAGCGATGAAACTGTGGGTTCACATGGTAATAGACGTTGATCCTTAATTGGAAATAGGCGTAGCAGACGTTGATCCTTAATTGGAAATAGACGTAGTGGCTTGGATTCTAGATATTGAATCGGAAAGCGGTGAAACTGTGGGTTCATATAGACGTTGATCCTTAATTGGAAATAGGCATAGCAGACGTTGATCATTAATTGGAAATAGACGTAGTGGCTTTGATCTTTTCCAGATCGGAAGCGTGGCTTGGATTCTAGATATTGAATCGGAAAGCGGTGAAACGTTGGGTTCACATTGCAGTACCACATGCATAGAGTCATATGTCTTGCATTGAGTCACATTAGAGTTATGTGATAATTGAATGTTTGCATTGATGTGATTGTGAGGTGTGTATGAGATATAGTAATTGAATTTGGTGATGTTTGGATACATAATTTGGCAAAATATGTGATTATGTGATAATTGTAGTTATGTGTATAATTGGGAATATAGTATTGGATTTTAATATTGTACTCCTTGAGTTTTGATGGATGCTTGAAACATGTGAAATAAATGTTGGTTAATATTATTGACCTGGTTATACAAGGTGTGATGAATTCCGTTAATTGTTGATTTAATCATTGTGCTTTATTATACTTCTTCATAATGATTTGAATTCTCACCCTTCTGTTTGAATGTTGCTTTACATGGCATCGTGCAGATACTCCAGAGTAGTATTGCTGAAGTAAGTGGACGGTAGCTCACTCGAGATTAACCGGAGAGTTTCCGTATTTTAGTTTGAAGACTAGGTAATGAGTCAATGCTCTGGTCATGTAACACGAGGTAGATTAGTAGTATTGAACTCATATCTTACTTGGATACGTATTACGTTATTACTTGTGAACATGTTTGATTTCAATTGCTGTTTGAGATGCCATAGTGCCAAATAGCCTGGATATGGTTTTATCTTATCTTGAAGAGATTATTGAGAGATGATCATGGTATGGGACATGAATCATTTTATGAAATGCATGAATATTCATTATTTTCCGCTGCAAACGCATATTCCTGAATATTCATGATATTTGAATTGTGTTATTTTAAATGACCAAGTGTATTGTATATTGATGATGAATGATGTTTGGTTTTTGAAAGCTTTTAGTTTTTGAAAACGTCGATGTGACGCCCTTTTGTTTATATGCATGCTTATTTACTCTGATTATATGTTAAGTATTTTGGGGTAGAAAAAGGGGTGTTACATTAGTGGTATCAGAGCAGGTCGGTCCGTCCGGCCAGGTTGTTTAATTATGTTTGTTCCCTAGTATGCGACATGTGTGTGAGAACACTGTCGATGCTTGTTTTATTTTCCATTGTCAGGTTGGGAATGAAATAAGTGAGGGAGAAGCGTGTGCTTATCTTGAATGTTCCAATTGTATCGAGCTTGAACATTATGTTGTTACATCCAAGAGTGCAGTGTTGGCTAGTTAACCTGTTTTGAGAATGTTGTACTTTTCCTGAACCCGGAGAGAGGTCGGATTCGAGGATGGTGTTGGTTAGAATTTAATCGGGTGTATATCAACTGTTTCGAGAAGACGGCTATTTTTCCTGAAGTTGGTGCTAAGGAAGATTGGTTTGTGTCTGCTAAGCAAGTTGATGAATCGGTGCAAGATAGTGCCGAGTTGTTTATGTTGTTGGCAACCATGGATATTCGTGAGAAGAGGATGATTGAAGAATTGCCAATAGTTTATGAGTTTGCAGAGGTATTTCCGGAAGATATAAGTGATTTACCGCTGGAACGTGAGGTTGAGTTTTCGATTGATTTAGTTCCTGGAACTAGTCCTGTATCGATGGCTCCCTATCGAATGTCTGCTTCTGAGTTGAAGGAGTTGAAGAGTCAACTTGAAGACTTGCTTGAGAAGAGGTTTATTCGTCCTAGTGTGTCTCCGTGGGGTGCACCTGTTCTGTTGGTCAAGAAGAAAGAAGGTTCTATGAGATTATGTGTTTATTATAGACAACTGAATAAAGTGACGATTAAGAACAAGTATCCACTTCCGAGGATTGACGATCTGATGGATCAGCTGGTTGGAGCTTGTGTGTTTAGAAAGATTGATTTGAGGTCTGGGTATCATCAGATTTGTGTAAAAGCTGAGGATATTCAAAAGACTGCTTTTCGGATAAGGTATGGTCACTACGAGTACTCCGTGATGCCTTTTGGTGTGACTAATGCACCTGGTGTATTTATGGAGTATATGAATAGAGTTTTTCATGATTATCTGGATAAATTTGTTGTTGTGTTCATCGATGATATATTGATTTATTCCAAGAGTAAAGAGGATCATGCAGAGCATTTGAAGGTTGTGTTATCGGTGTTGAAAGAGAGGAAGTTGTTTGCTAAACTCTCTAAATGTGAGTTTTGGTTGAGTGAAGTAAGTTTTCTTGGGTATGTGATTTTGAGTGGTGGTATTTCTGTGGATCCTACGAAGGTTGAAGTTGTATCTCAATGGGAAGCTCCTAAGTCTGTTGCTGAGATTAGAAGTTTCCTTGGTTTGGCTGGTTATTATAGGAAGTTCATTGAAGGATTTTCTAAGTTGTCGTTACCGTTGACGAGGAAAGGTCAAGCTTTCATGTGGACTTCGCAGTGTGAAGTGAATTTTCAAGAGCTTAAGAGAAGATTGACTACGGCTCCTATTTTGATTTTACCGGATCCGTTAGAAACTTTCGTTGTGTATTGTGATGCTTCTTTGTTGGGTTTGGGAGGTGTTCTGATGCAAAAAGGGCAAGTGGTAGCTTATGCTTTAAGGCAACTTAAAGTTCATGAGAGGAATTATCTGACGCATGATTTAGAGTTGGCCGCCGTTGTGTTTGTGTAGAAGCTTTGGAGAAATTACTTGTTTGGATCGCGATTTGATGTGTTTAGTGATCACAAGAGTTTGAAGTACTTGTTCGATTAGAAAGAATTGAATATGAGGCAAAGGAGATGGTTGGAATTCTTGAAAGATTATGATTTTGGTTTGAATTATCATCCTGGAAAGGCGAATGTTGTAGCCGATGCATTGAGTAGGAAGTCATTGCACATGTCTATGTTAATGATTCGAGAGTTTGAATTGTTGGAGCAATTTAGAGATTTGAGTTTGGTTTGGGAAGCGACGCCTTCGTGTGTTAAGCTTGGTATGTTGAAGCTTACGTGTGGCATTATTGACGAGATTAGAGAAGGTCAGAAGTCAGATTTGAAATTAGTCGATGTTATGACATTGATTAATCAAGACAAAGGTGGTGACTTTCGGATTGATGAGAATGGTATCATGAGGTGTCGTGATCGAGTTTGTGTTCCGGATGTTGCGGATTTGAGAAAAAGGATTCTTGAGGAAGGGCATAGAAGTGGTCTGAGTATTCATCCTGGTGCTACTAAAATGTATCAAGACTTGAGAAAGATGTTTTGGTGGCAAGGTATGAAGAAGGATGTAGCGGAATTTGTGTATTCGTGTTTGACTTGTCAAAAGTCAAAGATTGAACATCAAAAGTCGTCTGGTTTGATGCAACCGTTATCTATTCCCAAGTGGAAGTGGGATAGTATCTCTATGGATTTTGTTTCGGGTTTGCCGAGAACATTGAGTAATTGTGAGGCGATTTGGGTCGTTGTGGACAGGTTGACGAAATGTGCTCATTTTATTCCGATAAGGATGGATTATTCGATGGAGAGACTTGCTAAGTTGTACATTGAGAGGATCGTGTGTAAGCATGGTATTCCGTCGAGCATTGTTTCGGATAGAGATCTGAGGTTCACTTCGAGATTTTGGGAAGGTTTGCAAAGTGCTTTGGGCACGAAGTTGCGTTTGAGTTCGGCATATCATCCGCAAACTGATGGTCAAACGGAGAGGACTACTCAGTCACTTGAAGATCTTTTGAGGTCTTGTGTTTTGGAACAAGGAGGAAATTGGGATAGTTTCTTGCCTTTGATCGAGTTTACGTATAACAACAGTTTCCATTCGAGTATTGGAATGGCACCTTTTGAGGCTCTTTATGATAGAAGGTGTAGAACTCATTTATGTTGGTACGAATCGGGAGAAAGTGTTGTGGTTGGACCCGAGTTGATTTAAGAGACTAAAGATAAGATTAAGATGATTCAAGAGAAGATGAAGGATTCTCAGAGTCGTCAAAAGAGTTACCATAATAAGAGGAGGAAAGCTCTTGAGTTTGAGAAAGATGAGCATGTGTTTCTTCGAGTTACGCCAATAACGGGTGTTGGTAGAGCTTTGAAGTCGCGTAAGTTGACGCTGCGTTTCATTGGTCCTTATCAGATTTCCGAGAGGATAGGTGAAGTGGCATATGTGGAATGATTAAGATGGTAGGGATGATCTTAATTGCATATTATGTGAATGGTGTATTTGTTATGAATGTGTATATGTACCATTGGTGGATAATTCATAGAGTTGAATTATGGTGATATGTAGAATGATTAAGATGGTAGAGATGATCTTAATTGCATATATTATTGGTATGTGTACATTCATTCATGGCATGGTCGACTTTATGGTGAAAGCGATGAAACTGTGGGTTCACATGGTAATAGACGTTGATCCTTAATTGGAAATAGGCGTAGCAGACGTTGATCCTTAATTGGAAATAGACGTAGTGGCTTGGATTCTAGATATTGAATCAGAAAGCGGTGAAACTGTGTGTTCATATAGACGTTGATCCTTAATTGGAAATAGGCGTAGCAGACGTTGATCCTTAATTGGAAATAGACGTAGTGGCTTTGATCTTTTCCAGATCGGAAGCGTGACTTGGATTCTAGATATTGAATCGGAAAGCGGTGAAATGTTGGGTTCACATTATGGTACCACATGCATAGAGTCACATGTCTTGCATTGAGTCACATTATAGTTATGTGATAATTGAATGTTTGCATTGATGTGATTGTGAGGTGTGTATGAGATATAGTAATTGAATTTGGTGATGTTTGGATACATAATTTGGCAAAATATGTGATTATGTGATCATTGTAGTTATGTGTATAATTGGGAATATAGTATTGGATTTTAATATTGTACTCCTTGAGTTTTGATGGATGCTTGAAACATGTGAAATAAATGTTGGTTAATATTATTGACCTGGTTATACAAGGTGTGATGAATTCCGTTAATTGTTGATTTAATCATTGTGCTTTATTATACTTCTTCATAATGATTTGAATTCTCACCCTTCTGTTTGAATGTTACTTTACATGGCATCGTGCAGATACTCCAGAGTAGTATTGCTGAAGTAAGTGGACGGTAGCTCACTCGAGATTAACCAGAGAGTTTCCGTATTTTAGTTTGAAGACTAGGTAATGAGTCAATGCTCTGGTCATGTAACACGGGGTAGATTAGTAGTATTGAACTCATATCTTACTTGGATACGTATTACGTTATTACTTGTGAACATGTTTGATTTCAATTGCTGTTTGAGATGCCATAGTGCCAACTAGCCTGGATATGGTTTTATCTTATCTTGAAGAGATTATTGAGAGATGATCATGGTATGGGACATGAATCATTTTATGAAATGCATGAATATTCATTATTTTCCGCTGCGAACGCATATTCCTGAATATTCATGATATTTGAATTGTATTATTTTAAATGACCAGGTGTATTGTATATTGATGATGAATGATGTTTGGTTTTTGAAAACTTTTAGTTTTTGAAAACGTCGATGTGACGCCCTTTTGTTTATATGTGTGCTTATTTACTCTGATTATATGTTAAGTATTTTGGGGTAGAAAAAGGGATGTTACAACGTTCATCTGACAACATACGCGTATGATATGCGATATAATTTTTACACTGTTTTTGCTCTCTTTCCATACACGTATGAGATGAGTCTTACGCATATGATCCTGGATGCACGCGTAAGATGCGTACTGATGAGTATATTTTTTGTTGTTGATATTTTTCTAACATTTTCTACACTGAACCATACGCAGTACTATGTCCTCTAACCAATATAAAAATATAAAAAGAAATATACAATTTCGTAAAAATTATACACACAATTAACACATTTATTTATTTTAATAACATTATATTTTTGTCAAAAAATAAAATTATATTCTTAATACCATATATAAAAAGTAAAAATAGATTGACTCTAATTACACTTTGAAATAATACGTAATAGTTTGAATTTTTTTTTAAAAAAACAATTTTTTTAAAGTTTTTCAAAAATAACCAATTATTAAAAAAAAACCAAAATAATCAAGTTTGGTAGAGGATACGCCAGATGAATTGGCGCATCCCCAAAGTGTAAAGAGGAGGCGCCAACAGCGTTGGCGCATGCATTGGGCTTCTCATGAGGAGGCGTCAATGCTAGTGGCGTATGCATTGGGCCTCATGAGGAGACGCCAATGCTAGTGGTGCCTATGTTCATTTGCTTGGTGTATGCCCCAGTTCATCTGGCGCATACATCCCCCTATTTTTTTTATAATTTTTTTATTTTAGTTTTTTTTATTTTTTTTATTTTTTTATTTTTTTTATTTTTTTTTATTTTTAATATTTAATTTTAATTATTTAATAAATAAGAAATAGTAATGAAAAAAATAAATTCATTGAATATGTAATAATTGGTTACATTGGACTGACAATAAAATAATGACCGACCCGATTATAACATCCCCCGGTTCCACATCCCGATGTGTTAGTTTGTCTCTGAGGTATCCCACAATTTTCTTGAGGTGTTTGTGGTATTTGGATGCTGACTTGATTGAGCGATGGCTGGTTGGAAGGTCCGACGGAAGTTCCAGCGGTATTTGACAGATGTGTCATCATTTGCTCCCAATATCTGGAGGGGCTCTGGCCAACGGCGCTTCCGTAATGGAGTTCAGTGCTCATGTCATCGTAGTTATGGAGTTGGGGTTGGGTGAATTGGGGACGGTATAGTTGCCTAAATTGGGCCATTAAGTCATTTTGGAAACGAAGCAATGGTTCCTGAGGCGTACTATAGTTAAACAATGGTTAGGTGTTCATTGGTGGTGGACTACGATGAAGTGACCCATATGAATTATTTGGGATGTAGACGGTTGTGGATGCGGGGTTTGATTCTTGGATTTGGGTTTGGGTGGGTGGTATGAACGGGGTGCGACGTTGGATGGTTGATTGTTGGGTGGTTGGCATGAACGTGTTCCGATGGTGGGTGTTTGGTTGTTGTGCGTGTGGTCGGTTGATGTTGTGTGGTTGGTTGTTAGGTTTGGGTGGGTTCGCATTGGTGTTGGGTGGTGAATTATTGTGGGGCATACGATGACGAAGCAAGTTGACGTGGATCCATCAAATACCATGGCTCAGATACAAATTGTTAAGTTGTTACCGACCTAAACCATGCCATATATTGTTGAGTGGGTCTTGTACCTTGGATGACTGGTTCGTTCAAGATGTGTTGTCATCGATTCCTCCATTGACGACACATGTCTTTTGCAAAGTCTCTCCAGTCAGAATAATCCCACTGTGCATCGACCCTTTTTTGATGCCAATTCCCCAAACACGTGGGAGATTTTGGAATCTGTTGTAGCATTACGAACTGCAGTTTGACCCGGTCACTTTGGTGCATTTCCACCGTAGTGAATAGGATAATCGGTGTCTTCGCTGTCCAAACTGCATCATCGTCATGGTTCACATCATGATTCAGACCCAGATATGACCTCCAAACAAACTGTAAAACAATACGAAATGGTTAGATGGAAAATAATTTGAGAAGTATTTTTAAATTAAAATATAGTTCGGTAGGATTATTACATCGTCATGTCCAATGTGGTCCAATAGATTTCGATAGACTACAATAGCGTGTTTCGGACACCTGTTGTAGTTCATTCCCCTTAATGACCACCTAAGATAATAAAAAGGAGTGAAAAATATTATTTATTGTTAATTATAATAATAAATATAATTAACTAAATGGTGAATGGTAAAGTGTTAGACTTACTTGGTTGCAAACGGGAACGCGAATGGACGCTCATTTATCCGGGCGAGCGACGACATTCTTGACCACCCCCAAGCTTGAAGCAAATACGCACATGAAAAAAAGTACAGGTATTTTTTTTGCAGTTCTACATATTGCACTATATAGATGAGCCAACACAGCTGAACCCCAACTATAAGTGTTTACCTTATTAATGTTGCGTAATAAAGATAAATACATTATATTCACATAATTACTTGTACTTTCTGGAAACAAAAAGTTACCAAATAAAATCATAATATAACATCGAGCTTTTATTATTTTCTCATACTCGGTTGAATCGTCGGACAATACTATACTGGCATAATATTGTTTTAGGTATTTTAAATTTATACCTTTCCCCCTTGCTTGACCGGATGTGTCTCCCTCAGCTTCGTCGTCTAACAAAGGGGCACCCAATAATTCATTGCATATATTGTTGTCTTGGTTAACTCGATTGTTCACTGTCTTTCCGTCTATACGGAGACCCAACAACATGTACACGTCCTTAAGTGTGATGGTATACTCACCAATCGGAAGGTGAAATGTGTGGGTCTCGGGTCTCCACCTCTCCAACAAATCCAGAATGAACTTGTAGTCCACCGAGTACGAAATAATGTTTAGTAGATTTCCAAATCCACATCCTCTAATATATGGTTCTATTAAAGGATCGTGGGATACATATTCATGTACACGACATCTAAACCACTTAGGATCCTACAATTAGAAGAAGAAATACATACTCAACAAACACACATCTATAAGAAGTAAGAAAAACATAGAAACTAAAAAGAGAGAGATAACAAAGGTATAACACAAAAAACATAAAAAGTTAAAAGAGAGAGATAACATACAAATGCTGAGATATTCTCGATTGTGCCTCTGTGTTCATCGCCCATAGTCAACAAAGACATGATTTGATTTTGCAAAGCTTGAGTGTGGTAGATGAAAGAAGTGTGGTAGAAGAATATAATTGAGTATTGATGAAGATGATTTGATATTGTTGACATGAGAGGCTATTTATAGATGAATGAGTGAGTAGGGTTGCAACCTAAAAAGAGTGTGATTGGTTGCATGGAATGGCAAGAGGAGACAAGGGAATGTCAAAATTCAGAATGCGAGACAAAGCTAGCATATGAGGAATCTCTTCTTGGCGCATGTGAATAAAGCACATGCAAGGGAAGAGGATCCCTTCCTCTTGGCGCCTACATGTGATTCCTCACATGTAAGGAAGAGGTGCCCTTCCTCTTGGCGCCTTAGTGTAGGGCAATGGGAAGGGGCACCCTTCCTAGTGGCACCTAAGGCAATTGTGTGTGAAGAGGCGCCCAACCCTTTGGCGCCTCAGTTACTTTATGGCGCCTAGGGAATGGGCATCTAGGTTGGAATCTTAGGGCACAGAGCTCAGAGATTCTTTGATTCCCTGGCGCATGTGTGTTCTTGACACTCTTTTCTCTGCATGCTGGATTCTTTCTACTGCATGCATGGTTAAGTCTGTACAGACAATGACCAAGTTATCAATGCAATGATTGTAACAACCCAATTTTAGTAATTATTTCTTATATTATTATTATTATATTTTATTTTATTTATTTGGAGTGTTAAGTAATTAATTGGTTGTTAGATAGTATAATAATTGATTATATTAATTGATTTGGTGTGTTAATTAATTATTTAGTTGATATGAGATATAATTGAATAATTGATTATATTAATTAACTTGGTGTGTATATTGTGTTGGTTTAATTTATTTGAATTAAATACAGATATTATAATACTAGGTATTATTGGGCCTAATAATTAAATTAGAGGTATCATTCTTTAAGCCCAAATATAATACTAGGATATAAGAGGTGAGGAGAGTGAGGAGTAGGATTATTTTGATCATTTGACGGCAACAGAGAAAGAAAAGAGGAAAAGTAAGGGGAAGAGGGGAAGAACAAGAGAGAAGCTAAGGTTTTCAGAAAATTGAAGAGGTAAGGGGGAGAATCCTTATTATTATGGGTTAGTATGATTGGGTCAATGGGTAGAAGTATGTTTACGTTGAAATCCCTAAATTTCATGGTTTTGGAATTGTTAGGTTTTGATGAGTATTCTTGATTTGTGGTGATTTAATTGTGTTAAAACTGCAAATTAACGTTATATACTTAGAGTATTGTATGAGTTATAATTTTCTGAACGTTTGGCTTTTTACGGAATCGAAATCGGAGGTCCGAAAGGCCTCCAACAATAAAAACGCAGAAAATTCTGCATTCTGTTTTGTGTTAACCGGTTACCCTAAGAGCGTTAACCGGTTACTTGCTAAAAACCTGCCCAGAAGTTGATTCTGTTTTGTGTTAACCGGTTACCCTAAGAGCGTTTTCCGGTTACTTGCTAAAAACCTACCAAGAAGTTGATTCTGTTTTGTGTTAACCGGTTACCCTAAGAGCGTTAACCGGTTAACATTGTTGAAAAATGAAAAAATTGAGATTTTAAAAGTTGTATTCATTTTGAAATGCAATCTAAGTGTGCGTAGTTGATAATTAGCCTATATTTGTGAATGATATATTGTTATGAATGTGTATATGTACCACTTGTGGATAATTCATAGAGTTGAATTATGGTGATATGTGGAATGTTAAGATGGTAGAGATGATCTTAATTGCATATGTGTTGGTATTTGTACATTCATTCATGGCATGGTCGGCTTCATGGTGGAAGCGGTGAAACTGTGGGTTCACATGGTATTAGACGTTGATCCTTGAATGGAAATAGGCGTAGCAGACGTTGATCCTTAATTGGAAATAGACGTAGTGGCTTGGATCTTGTCCGGATCGGAAGCGTGGCTTGGATTCTAGATATTGAATCGGAAAGCGGTGAAACGTTGGGTTCACATTGCGGTACCACATGCATAGAGTCACATGTCTTGCATTGAGTCACGTTAGAGTTATGTGATAATTGAATGTATGCATTGACGTGATTGTGAGTGTGTATGAGATATGGTAATTGAATTTGGTGATGTTTGAATACACAATTTGGCAAAATATGTGCTTATGTGATAGTTGTAGTTGTGTGTATATTTGGGAATATAATATTGGATTTGAATATTATACTCCTTGAGTTTTGATGTATGCTTGAAACCTGTGAAATAAATATTGGTTAGTATTATTTACAGGGTTATGCAAGGTGTGATGAATTCCGTTAATTATTGATTTAATCATTGTGCCTTATTATACTTCTTCATAATGATTTGAATTCTCACCCTTCTGTTTGAATGTTGCTTTACATGGCATCGTGCAGATACTCCAGAGTAGTATTGCTGAAGTAAGTGGACGGTAGCTCACTCGAAATTAGCTGGAGAGCTTCGGTGCTTTGTTTTAGAGACTAAGTAGTGAGTCAATGCTCTGGTCATGTAACACGGGGTAGATTAGTAGTATTGAACTCATATCTGATTTGGATACATATTATGTTATTACTTGTGAACATGTTTATTTGAAATTCACTGTTTGGGAGGCCCCAGTGCCAAATATCCTGGATATGGTTTTAGTTTATCTTGAAGAGATTATTGAGAGATGATCATGGTATGGGACATGAATCATTTTATGAAATGCATGGATATTCATTATTTTCCGCTGCGAACGCATATTCTTGAATACTCATGATAATTGAAATGTGTTATTTTAAATGACCAGGTGTATTGTATATTGATGATGAATGATGTTTGGTTTTTGAAAGCTTTTAGTTTTTGAAAATGTCGATGTGACGCCCTTTTGTTTAATGTGTGCTTATTCACTCTGATTATATGTTAAGTATTTTGGGGTATAAAAAGGGGTGTTACATTAGTGGTATCAGAGCCTGGTTGACCAGTTGGTCAGTAGTCGTTAGGGTTTTCCATCCCGTTGTATTTGATTTGTGTATCTGACACGTTCGATACTGTTTGTCTGGTTGTTCAGGCTGTTCAGGATGATGGTTGCAGGAAGGAATGACGATGCCATTGCTGAGGCGCTGAGGATGTTGGCTGACTCCATTGGTCAGATCCCTCAAGCGAATGCTGGTAACCGAAATGGAGATGATGATGAGTTCCGTGCTTTGGGGAGATTCCAGCGGAACAATCCTCCTATCTTTGAGGGTGAGCATGAACCTGATAAAGCTCAAGCTTGGCTGAAGGCAATTGAGAAGATCTTTAGAGTCATGAACTGTACTGATGCTCAGAAAGTGCAGTTTGGTACTCATATGCTTGAGAAGGAAGCTGAAGATTGGTGGAGTAACACTCTTCAGAGGTTTGAAGGAGACAACATTGAGGTTACTTGGGCTCTTTTCCATGATGTCTTCTTGGAGAACTATTTTCCAGAAGATTTTCGTGGGAAGAAAGAGGTGGAGTTCCTTGAATTGAAGCAAGGAAATGGTATTGTTGCTGAATATGCTGCTAGATTTCAGGAGCTTATCAAGTATTGTCCTCATTACAATACTGCTAATGCTGAGAGATCTAAATGTTTGAAGTTTGTGAATGGCTTGAGACATGATATCAAGAAGGTCATTGGTTACCAACAGATTACTCGATTTGTGGAGTTGGTTAATAAGAGTCGGATTTATGATGAGGATAGTAAGGAAAGTGCTTCTTTCTACAAGAGTTTGAAGGGGAAAAACCAGGATCGTGGGAAACCGTATGATGACAAGAGGAGACAATCTGGTTTTGGCAAGAAGCCAAGTGGGGGAGGATCTTCTACTCCACTTAAGTGTTTCAAATGTGGGGTTGAAGGTCATCGTGTTGTTGATTGTAGTAAGGATTCTGTGACGTGTTTCAAGTGTGGCAAGAGTGGTCACAGAGCAAACCAGTGTGGAGTTGGTTCGAGTGTGACTTGTTACAATTGTGGTGAGAAAGGTCACATTAGTACCAAATGTGATAAGCCGAAGAAGGAGCAAGCGAAGGGAAAGGTGTTTGCATTGTTTGGTGCGGAGGCCACTACCGATGATAGGCTAATCCAAGGTACGTGCTTTATTAATGGTACACCTTTGACTGCCATTATTGATACCGGTGCAACACATTCTTTCATTTCTTTGGATTGTGCTAAGAGATTGAATCTTATATTATCTGATATGCGTAGAAGTATGGTTATTGATACACCTGCTATGGGTTCTGTTTCTACTTCCTATGTGTGTCTGAATTGTCCGTTGAGTATCTTTGGTAGGGATTTCGGAATTGATTTAGTTTGCCTTCCTTTAGAGCAACTTGATTTGATTTTGGGTATGAATTGGTTAGAATTTAATCGGGTGTATATCAACTGTTTCGAGAAGACGGTTATTTTTCCTGAGGTTAGTGCTAAGGAAGATTGGTTTGTGTCTGCTAAGCAAGTTGATGAATCGGTGCAAGATAGTGCCGAGTTGTTTATGTTACTGGCAACTTTGGATATTCGTGAGAAGAGGACGATTGAAGAATTGCCAATAGTTTGTGAGTTTGCAGAGGTATTTCCGGAAGATATAAGTGATTTACCGCCGGAACGTGAGGTTGAGTTTTCGATTGATTTAGTTCCTGGAACTAGTCCTGTATCGATGGCTCCCTATCGAATGTCTGCTTGTGAGTTGAAAGAGTTGAAGAGTCAACTTGAAGACTTGCTTGAGAAGAGGTTTATTCGTCCTAGTGTGTCACCGTGGGGTGCACCTGTTCTGTTGGTCAAGAAGAAAGAAGGTTCTATGAGATTATGTGTTGATTATAGACAACTGAATAAAGTGACGATTAAGAACAAGTATCCACTTCCGAGGATTGACGATCTAATGGATCAGCTGGTTGGAGCTTGTGTGTTTAGAAAGATTGATTTGAGGTCTGGGTATCATCAGATTCGTGTAAAAGCTGAGGATATTCAAAAGACTGCTTTTCGGATAAGGTATGGTCACTACGAGTACTCCGTGATGCCTTTTGGTGTGACTAATGCACCTGGTGTATTTATGGAGTATATGAATAGAATTTTTCATGATTATCTGGATAAATTTGTTGTTGTGTTCATCGATGATATATTGATTTATTCCAAGAGTAAAGAGGATCATGCAGAGTATTTGAAGGTTGTGTTATCGGTGTTGAAAGAGAGGAAGTTGTTTGCTAAACTCTCTAAATGTGAGTTTTGGTTGAGTGAAGTAAGTTTTCTTGGGTATGTGATTTTGAGTGGTGGTATTTCTGTGGATCCTACGAAGGTTGGAGTTGTATCTCAATGGGAAGCTCCTAAGTCTGTTGCTGAGATTAGAAGTTTCCTTGGTTTGGCTGGTTATTATAGGAAGTTCATTGAAGGATTTTCTAAGTTGTCGTTACCGTTGACGAGGAAAGGTCAAGCTTTCATTTGGACTTTGCAGTGTGAAGCGAATTTTCAAGAGCTTAAGAGAAGATTGACTACGGCTCCTATTTTGATTTTACTGGATCCGTTAGAAACTTTCGTTGTGTATTGTGATGCTTCTTTGTTGGGTTTGGGAGGTGTTCTGATGCAAAAAGGGCAAGTGGTAGCTTATGCTTTAAGGCAACTTAAAGTTCATGAAAGGAATTATCTGACGCATGATTTAGAGTTGGTCGCCGTTTTGTTTGTGTTGAAGCTTTGGAGACATTACTTGTTTGGATCGCGATTTGATGTGTTTAGTGATCACAAGAGTTTGAAGTACTTGTTCGATTAGAAAGAATTGAATATGAGGCAAAGGAGATGGTTGGAATTCTTGAAAGATTATGATTTTGGTTTGAATTATCATCCTGGAAAGGCGAATGTTGTAGCCGATGCATTGAGTAGGAAGTCATTGCACATGTCTATGTTGATGATTCGAGAGTTTGAATTGTTGGAGCAATTTAGAGATTTGAGTTTGGTTTGTGAAGCGACGCCTTCGTGTGTTAAGCTTGGTATGTTGAAGCTTACGTGTGGCATTTTGACGAGATTAGAGAAGGCCAGAAGTTAGATTTGAAATTAGTCGATGTTATGACATTGATTAATCAAGACAAAGGTGGTGACTTTCGGATTGATGAGAATGGTATCATGAGGTGTCGTAATCGAGTTTGTGTTCCGGATGTTGCGGATTTGAGAAAGAGGATTCTTGAGGAAGGGCATAGAAGTGGTCTGAGTATTCATCCTGGTGCTACTAAAATGTATCAAGACTTGAGAAAGATGTTTTGGTGGCAAGGTATGAAGAAGGATGTAGCGGAATTTGTGTATTCGTGTTTGACTTGTCAAAAGTCAAAGATTGAACATCAAAAGTCGTCTGATTTGATGCAACCGTTATCTATTCCCGAGTGGAAGTGGGATAATATCTCTATGGATTTTGTTTCGGGTTTGCCGAGAACATTGAGTAATTGTGAGGTGATTTGGGTCGTTATGGACAGGTTGACGAAATGTGCTCATTTTATTCCGATAAGGATGGATTATTCGATGGAGAGACTTGCTAAGTTGTACATTGAGAGGATCGTGTGTTTGCATGGTATTCCGTCGAGCATTGTTTCGGATAGAGATCCGAGGTTCACTTCGAGATTTTGGGAAGGTTTGCAAGGTGCTTTGGGTACGAAGTTGCGTTTGAATTCGGCATATCATCCGCAAACTGATGGTCAAACAGAGAGGACTATTCAGTCACTTGAAGATCTTTTGAGGTCTTGTGTTTTGGAACAAGGAGGAAATTGGGATAGTTTCTTGCCTTTGATCGAGTTTACGTATAACAACAGTTTCCATTCGAGTATTGGAATGACACCTTTTGAGGCTCTTTATGGTAGAAGGTGTAGAACTCCTTTATGTTGGTACGAATCAGGAGAGAGTGTTGTGGTTGGACCTGAGTTGATTCAAGAGACTACAGATAAGATTAAGATGATTCAAGAGAAGATGAAGGCATCTCAGAGTCGTCAAAAGAGTTATCATGATAAGAGGAGGAAAGCTCTTGAGTTTGAGAAAGATGAGCATGTGTTTTTTCGAGTTATGCCAATAACGGGTGTTGGTAGAGCTTTGAAGTTGTGTAAGTTGACGTCGCGTTTCATTGGTCCTTATCAGATTTCCGAGAGGATAGGTGAAGTGGCATATCGGATTGCATTACCACCATCACTTTCTAATCTTCATGATGTGTTCCATGTGTATCAATTGAGGAGGTACATTGCGGATCCATCGCATGTTGTCCCATTAGATGATGTGCAAGTGCGGGATGATTTGACGGTTGATACATCACCTTTGCGAATCGAAGAGCGAGAAGTGGGGCGGAGCCGCCAATGGCAGTATTACTTGGGAACTCGAGGATAAGATAAAGGAATCGTATCCGGAGTTGTTCGTTTGAGGTATTTTCGAGGCCAAAAATCTTTTAAGTGGGGGAGAGTTGTAACAACCCAATTTTAGTAATTATTTCTTATATTATTATTATTATTATTATTATTATTATATTTTATTTTATTTATTTGGAGTGTTAAGTAATTAATTGGTTGTTAGGTAGTATAATAATTGATTATATTAATTGATTTGGTGTGTTAATTAATTATTTAGTTGATATGAGATATAACTGAATAATTGATTATATTAATTAACTTGGTGTGTATATTATGTTGGTTTAATTTATTTGAATTAAATAGAGATATTATAATACTAGGTATTATTAGGCCTAATAATTAAATTAGAGGTATCATTCTTTAAGCCCAAATATAATACTAGGATATAAGAGGTGAGGAGAGTGAGGAGTAGGATTATTTTGATCATTTGACGCCAAAAGAGAAAGAAAAGAGGAAAAGTAAGGGGAAGAGGGGAAGAACAAGAGAGAAGCTAAGGTTTCCAGAAAATTGAAGAGGTAAGGGGGAGAATCCTTATTATTATGGGTTAGTATGATTGGGTCAATGGGTAGAAGTATGTTTACGTTGAAATCCCTAAATTTCATGGTTTTGGAATTGTTAGGTTTTGATGAGTATTCTTGATTGTGGTGATTTGATTGTGTTAAAACTGCAAATTAACTTATATACTTAGAGTATTGTATGAGTTATAATTTTCTGAACGTTTGGCTTTTTACGGAATCGAAATCGGAGGTCCGAAAGGCCTCCAACGATGAAAAACGCAGAAACTTCTGCATTCTGTTTTGTGTTAACCGGTTACCCTAAGAGCGTTAACCGGTTACTTGCTAAAAACCTGCCCAGAAGTTGATTCTGTTTTGTGTTAACCGGTTATCCTAAGAGCGTTAACCGGTTACTTGCTAAAAACCTGCCAAGAAGTTGATTTTGTTTTGTGTTAACCGGTTACCCTAAGAGCGTTAGCCGGTTAACACTGTTGAAAAATGAAAAAATTGAGATTTTAAAAGTTGTATTCATTTTGAAATGCAATCTAAGTGTGCGTAGTTGATAATTAGCCTATATTTGTGAATGATATATTGTTATGAATATGTATATGTACCATTGGTGGATAATTCATAGAGTTGAATTATGGTGATATGTGGAATGTTAAGATGGTAGAGATGATCTTAATTGCATATGTGTTGGTATTTGTACATTCATTCATGGCATGGTCGGCTTCATGGTGGAAGCGGTGAAACTGTGAGTTCACATGGTATTAGACGTTGATCCTTGAATGGAAATAGGCGTAGCAGACGTTGATCCTTAATTGGAAATAGACGTAGTGGCTTGGATCTTGTCCGGATCGGAAACGTGGCTTGGATTCTAGATATTGAATCGGAAAGCGGTGAAACATTGGGTTCACATTGCGGTACCACATGCATAGAGTCACATGTCTTGCATTGAGTCACATTAGAGTTATGTGATAATTGAATGTATGCATTGACGTGATTGTGAGGTGTGTATGAGATATGGTAATTGAATTTGGTGATGTTTGGATACATAATTTGGCAAATATGTGCTTATGTGATAATTGTAGTTGTGTGTATATTTGGGAATATAATATTGTATTTGAATATTATACTCCTTGAGTTTTGATGTATGCTTGAAACCTGTGAAATAAATATTGGTTAGTATTATTTACAGGGTTATGCAAGGTGCGATGAATTCCGTTAATTGTTGATTTAATCGTTGTGCCTTATTATACTTCTTCATAATGATTTGAATTCTCACCCTTCTGTTTGAATGTTGCTTTACATGGCATCGTACAGATACTCCAGAGTAGTATTGCTGAAGTAAGTGGACGGTAGCTCACTCGAGATTAGCTGGAGAGCTTCAGTGCTTTGTTTTAGAGAATAAGTAGTGAGTCAATGCTCTGGTCATGTAACACGGGGTAGATTAGTAGTATTGAACTCATATCTGATTTGGATACATATTATGTTATTACTTGTGAACATGTTTATTTGAAATTCACTGTTTGGGAGGCCCCAGTGCCAAATATCCTGGATATGGTTTTAGTTTATCTTGAAGAGATTATTGAGAGATGATCATGGTATGGGACATGAATCATTTTATGAAATGCATTGATATTCATTATTTTCCGCTGCGAACGCATATTCTTGAATACTCATGATAATTGAAATGTGTTATTTTAAATGACCAGGTGTATTGTATATTGATGATGAATGATGTTTGGTTTTTGAAAGCTTTTAGTTTTTGAAAACGTCGATGTGACGCCCTTTTGTTTATATGCGTGCTTATTCACTCTGATTATATGTTAAGTATTTTGGGGTATAAAAAGGGGTGTTACAATGACCAACTTAGCAATGACCAAGCTATTTATGATATGCAGATGAAAAACTTAGCAATGCGTTCAATTCCATTCAAGCTATCTACATAATTAATATTTCAACAAAATGTCTTCCACACAACATTACATGATCAGTGCCCATGTCGAAGGTGAAATATTTGATCATCAGTTGTTCGATTTTTGTTTTCGAAACACAGAGGCAACTCGGTTTACAATAAATCGACGATCAAATTTTTCACATCTGAAACAAAGAATAGAAAAGAAATTGCAGTGCAATAATGTGGGTAAGATAATCTATAAAAATCCGGTTTGGTTTGCAGAAAACCAGGTAAAATTTTATCAGAAGAAGATTCGAGATGATGATGATGTTCAACATATATTTGTCAATCACGAACAATCCAGTTACATCGATATAGAGTTGTATATATTACCACATCAATAACAGGTGTCTCGGTACATTGATCAGTCACAAGTGTTTTGTGAGACTGATGACGAACAAACTGAGGTGAACGTTCTAGACGACGAAGAAGAGGAACCTGAGATCATGGTTGATTCGATGGTGAACGCTGAAGAGGACGAGGAGCCAATACCAGCAAGTAATGTATACTGCCCACCCCAACACATGACAAAGTTAAATTTGGGTTCAGATGAACCTTCAGCAGATGTATGGTACAATCCTTACGTGCAGATGCAAGGATCTCTGAAACAAGGAGACACATTTTTCACAAAAGAGGAATGCGTAAAAGCCATTAAGAAATTCCACATGCAACTATCAGCTGATTTCAGAGTTGATAGAACTGACGCATCGAGGTATAAAGTTTATTGTCCGAATGAGCACTGTCTTTTTAGGTTCTCAGCTTCGTATCGGAAGAGGAGCGAGTCTTGGGAGATTGGATCAATGGGTCCAGACCACACATGCATGCTGACAAACCCAATGCAGGATCATCGTAAATTAAGCTCTCAGCTAATATGCGATGAATTATTGTCAGTCATTGGCGACCATCCGCCGTTAAAGGTGAGTATAATAATCTCGCATATTAGGGCAGAGTACGAGTACACTCCATCATATAGGAAGGCATGGATAGCTAGAAAAAAAGCTGTTGAAAAAGTGTTTGGCAATTGGGAGGAGTCTTACAAACAACTTCCAAAATACCTGTTGGCTCTAAAACAATATGCTCCCGGGACAATTGTCAAAATGGAAACATTGCCCGCCTATACACCAGATGGCATGTGTGATGTTGGAAATAGAATATTTCACCGTCTATTCTGGGCGTATCAACCATGTATCATAGGTTTTTCTTTCTGTAAACCAATTATACAAATTGATGGTACATGGTTGTCTGGAAAATACAAAGGAACGTTACTGATGGCAGTGACACAAGATGGGAACAATAATATTTTTCCAATCGCCTTTGCCCTAGTTGAAGGGGAGACTGCTGAGGGATGGAGTTTTTTCCTAAGAAATCTCTGATTGCACGTTGCACCTCAGCCTAACTTGTGTTTGATCTCCGACAGACACCCCTCAATCATCAGTTCATATAATAACATTGACAATGGCTGGAAAAATCCTCCTTCGACATGTTTTCTGTATTAGACATATTGCTCAGAATTTCATGCAGGAAATCAAAGATAAGACGTTGCGAAAGAAGGTTGTCAATGCAGGTTACACGTTATCAGAACCTTCTTTCAAACACTACCACGAGGAAATAATATTGTCAAACGAAGACGCGGTACGGTGGATCGATAGTATTTCGTTGGAGAAGTGGACTAGGGCATACGACAACGGTCAGTGTTGGGGCCACATGACAACAAATCTTGTGGAATCAATGAACTCTGTCTTCAAAGGCATCCGTAACCTACCAATAACCGCTTTGGTGCAGGCTACATATTTCAGGCTAGGGGTGTTGTTTAAAACCAGATGCTCAAAATGGAGTTCAGCGTTGCAATCTGGACAGTTGTTCAGTGATGCTTTAATGAAATTCATCAAACATGAAGCTGCCAAAGCAAACACACATGTGGTTACAGTATTTGACTGAACTAAAGGTTGATTTAGTGTTGCCGAGTTCATGGATCACAATGAGGGCATGCCGATGGGACAATACAGAGTCGAACTAGATAGAGGTTGGTGCGACTACAGAATGTTCCAAGCCTTTCGTACCCCCTGCTCCCATGTCATTGCGGCATGCTCAAAGGTTCGAAGGGATCCATCCTACTTGCTATCTGAAGTTTACAAAGTCGTTAGCTTTTCAAATGTTTATAAAATTAGTTTTTCGGTAGTGGCAAAAAAGGATTATTGGCCAGAATATCAAGGGGACATCATCTGGCACAAAGAAGTTATGTGAAGGAAGAAAAAGGGTCGCCCTAACAGCACCCGGATTCGAACCGAAATGGATACGGCGAACAAAATGGTTAGACTATGTAGTTCATGCCGTCAAACCAGGTCACAATCGTAATAACTATCCTAGTGTTGGAACGAGCACAACCAGATAAATTCAGATGTACCTCTGTTGCAATATATGAAAAACTAAATTTATTTCATAGTACCTTTGTTGCAATATATGAAAAACTAAATTTACTTCATAGTAGACGTCTGTGACGAAAATACCATTACATAAAAAATAACACAAGCAATTAAAACAACTAGAATACAAATGCGATTACAACCATCAAAATAATTTTGAACATGTAATGCATCATCTTACGAGCGTCTTGGTCAGTCTTAATATCCACCCATTCGCGCACTTCTCCGTGTTGGTTAAACGTGGACACAAGCCATTGTATTCTTCTAATCCGTTCACCCTCTCCAATTTCTCCCTCTAACCAACTGTACAACGTCCGATTAAGACGTTCAAACGTATCTGTGTTCCAAAGTTGAACCTGTATCGGAGCCGCAACGACAGAAAATATTACATTAGCATTTCATTTCTGAATGTATGCAGACATTGTTGAAACAGAGAGAATTGAAATTGATGGTTGAACTAGACAAATTATGGTATTATGAGATGCGTTTGAGTGAAAAATATTGTATCCAAGGTGTGATATTTATAGAGACGGAACATCCATTGTACAAAACACGTGGGCGCCTGAGGGAATGACGCCCACATGACCATCACATGCAGGCGCCAGATGAATTGACGCCCACCAATCAAAATACACTCAGACGCCACTAGCATTGGCGCCTCCTCATGAGGAGTCCAATGCATGCGCCAATGCTATTGACGCCTCCTCTTTACAATGTGGGCATGCGCCACTTCATATGGTGTATCCTCTACCAAACTTGATTATTTTGGTATTTTTTTTGGATAATTGATTTTTTTTGATTTTTTTTTTTAAAAAATGATTATTTAAAAAAAAAAATCTAATAGTTTATTACGGTAAAAGCGCATAATAAACCAAAATGGGAATATTCTTGGAATAAAAAATATATATATTTTAAGTAACAAAAAAAAACGAGTTTGAAGAAAAGAAAACCCTTGGATTTCACAATGCAAGAGTTAGAGCAATGGAAGGAACATGTTTCTCATCTCTGGAATGTGGCAAATGATTATCTTCGCCAGCTTCCCCCAAATCAACTCTATGCCGCTGTTGCGGTCGCCGTTTTCACAACCCTGCTTCTTCTCTTACGTAAGTTTTGTTCGTGATTTTCTACTTATTTGCTCGATTCTGAGCTTTTCATTGATGGTTTTTTCTTTGTTTCTGTAGTTCGGTTTTTGAAACGCACCAAGTCTAACACCATTGTGTTGACTGGACTCAGTGGCAGTGGGAAAACCGTTCTCTTCTATCAGGTGATTATGATTTTTGATGTTAAACCTAAATTGTTTAGTTTAAATTGAAGTGATTGAATGTAATTTGGTGGTATTGGATATGGACATGCCTTTAATCTGAACTGCTTTTGTGTTTTTTATGCCCATTTTAGTCGAATGGGTATAGAGTTGTTTTGAGTTCACTTTCATTATATGCTTAATTTTGTGTTTATTTGTGAAATAAAGATGCAATGTAGGATACTGCTTTCTGTTTTAGGTTTTCAGCAATTTTTGCTTTTGAGCTAGGACTAAGATAGTGGGGTTAGGAGTGAGTGCTTAAAAGAACTGTCGACCCCAAAAATGGGACAGCGGGATAACGCGATAACGTATAGCTGCGGGATGGCAGTGCAGAAACGTCGGTGAAGGAAGGTTAGGGTTGAGTCTCAACTCAAATTTGATTGGAAAATCCAAAATTACCCTTAAAACGTTTTAAATTTAAGGGATAATTTGGGTTTTTCAGAGGGGAAAAGGATAGTGGGACACCGCCCCGCCCGCTATTTACCCTATAGCGTCCGCTATAGTGTTCTGCACCAGGCTCTTCCCATAGCGGCCGGCCTCCGCTCTGCAATATCGGGATAGTGCCGCTATTGGCCACTATTGACTACTCTGCTACGAATGAGGTTTGGAACTGCGCAGTGTAGTCTAGTTTGTAGTAATAAAGCGACATACAATTTTAGTTATTTAAGAACAAATATTGTTGGTATACTTTTATGTGAGGGAAAAGAAGAGTTAGGATTAAGTGGTTGATCATAAAATTAAAGTTTCTTATTACATTAGGAATATTATCATTAATTTTTTTCTATTCAAATTTGCGCTAACGTAATGTTCTTGACACACTTTTATGTTTGCGTCAGCTTAGAGATGGCTCTACTCACCAGGGTACTGTTACATCAATGGAACCAAATGAAGATACTTTTATTCTTCATGGTGAAACAACGAAGGTAATGTTAACCTCCTCCACTCAAGTACGAGTTTGAACTTTTTTGGATATGCGGATATTGTGTTTCTCGTCTCTACAAAATGAATATATTTATCTTTTATTGTTAGGTTGAAGAATGTTTTTGGATTGTTGAAATTATGTGTATAGTCTCATGTTTGTATGATATAATTGTGAAGACAGATATACAATAATAGGCCAAATATCATCATACGTTTCTTTGGTTTTGACAGAAGGGCAACATAAAACCTGTTCATATTGTTGATGTTCCTGGACATTCTCGTCTTCAACCCAAATTGGATGAGTACATACCTCAAGCAGCTGGCGCTGTCTTTGTGGTTGATGCTTTGGACTTCTTACCAAATTGTCGTGCTGCCTCAGAGTAATTCCCTTCTCCACTCAGCTGTTGGACCGTCATCTTTTTATAAACTTACATTTTTTGTTAATCTAAGTTTTTCGCCATGTTGGGGTGTGTTAACGATACTAAAGCATTATATTATTTACGTTAAACCATTTCTCAATGTTCTTGAGGAAAAAGGATTGGGAATTACAAAGATACTGACATTTTGTTTTATGAGTTAAGGTACCTATATGATCTATTGACCAAGGGAAGTGTTGTGAGGAAGAGGATTCCTCTGCTTATTCTCTGCAACAAAGCAGACAAAGTTACTGCTCACACTAAAGAATTCATCCGCAGACAGCTCGAGAAAGAAATGTATGGCTTCAAGTCCTAAACTGTTTCAGTTATTTGTCTTCACACCCAATAGAATGTTTGGTTTGTTTTAACTCTACTATTGACTCATGTTATCCTCTTTTCAGTGACAAATTACGGTCATCAAGAAGCGCGGTTTCAGAAGCTGACGTTACAAATGAGTTCACTTTGGGAGTACCTGGCCAGCCATTTTCCTTTACTCAGTGCTCTAACAAAGTTACAACTGCAGATGCTTCTGGTTTAACTGGAGAGATATCTCAGCTACAAGAGTTTATCAGAGCATATGTGAAGCCATAGTTGGATATAATGTTTAAATTAAGGTTTTTGTTAAATTAAACTTGTTATGAATGGGATTGTTCCTCTTGGATGTTACTGCTACGTGTTAAAAATCAACACAGTATGAGGTTGTCAGGGTAGAAATCACTATGCTTGGATTCAACTATACTGGATCATGGATTTTCCTTATCTGTTCTCAACCGTCCCCATACCTTTTATCCATTGAAGTTAACGACTTGTGTCCAAGCTATATAAAAAATATTGCGTAAAGTGCAAGGATTTTGGTTAGAATACTTTCAAGTTAATTAAAGCTTAAGATATTATATACCCGAAAGTTGAAAAGAGGGTTGGCCAACAAGTGCTTGCTTTAGAACCCAGACTTGCAATATATCTAAAATTTGGAATTTAATTTCCGAACGCTTCTAAAATGCAACCAATTATGTGTTTTTCTGAATTCGGCTAGTATAAAAGTTTAGAGTATCTTCTGATATAGGAGTACATTTTTTTATTTGATCTGTTCTGTCTATTATCTTTGATTTCTTTGATTAGGATATAATTTTTTATTTAATTAAAGGTAAAATATGTGACAATCAAAAAGGTTGAGACATGGTATAGAGTGATCTAACATACTTTTGTTTGGAGGGAAAAAAACTAGACCTTTGAGTCCAGTCGTGCTACATCATTTGATGTAAAAACATCGTCTTCCATATTTCAAGTATCTTTGGAATCGTCTTCTTGGGGACACATATCCCCTGCTGTTACCTCCGAAGTCCAATTTGTTCAATTTGCTGATGTTGTTCTTAATGTTTTCTCAAGAAATCTTTCAGACATCTCACTACTTTAACAATTATATATACTTAAATTATGTATACTTAAGTAAATAGTTTAAAATATAAGGCTATCAAAATATATTAAATTTATAACAAATTCACTACTAGGAAAAATCTTTAAAGGAATATTTTTTAGGGGATATATTGTCCATATCAATGGCTTTGACGGTCATACCATCCAAAAATACAAATTTTTTCTAGTGATTACATAATTGAAAATCATAAACATTACCATTATTGTAGTGGACGTCATATTTTCCTTTAATATTTTCTTTCTACTTATGTGTGTGATGATGGTGACATACCAAAACTTGAATCCTATTATATTAAATATAAAATTGTAATATTAGAATCATATTTGTAAAAAGCCATTAACATTATCAGAAGATTAATGGATCTATTATAGGTCACTCTGGAGTATCTCAAGTGCTCAATATTCTTATTGTTCACAAGACTCTATATATCAAGAACACAAACAATAAATTGATCTTTTTCACGCAGTCAAAATTACAATACATTTTGAAAATACTTAAAAAAAACTCTAAATTAAATAGTTGAAGCAAACAAGTTAAGAATTTTGATAATGAACCATAACCGTTCATATGCAAATTTGAAAAAGAATTTGTAAAATTTGAAATACATGAGATCATAACTAAAACAAATTGATTCTTAGAAGTATAAAGTAACATGCGATATTTTTTAATTTGTAAATAAGAAACGAATGTAGAATTTAAGAAAACAGAAGAGCATGCTGCTTTGACAACAGTTAAATTGAAAGATGAAAATCGAAAAGGATGTAGACCTTATATCTAAGGTTGAAAATTGTTGGCGCATCCATTTCCCTTAAAGAGGAGGCGCAAATTTTAGTGGTGCATGCATTTTCTAGCTCATCTGTAAAAATACATAGTCTTGTATGCAATATTTTTTACAACTCTTATCCTACAATCACATTTTCTTTCATTCAACTTCACTCTCCTTCAAGTTTTTGAGTTTAAACCATGTCTGAATACATTCACAAGCGAAATACCGATTTAATATTTTCCGCCGTTGCGTCTTCGATAAAGATTCGACTTTGGAATATAGATCCGTTTGAACGTCTTAATCAAACGTTGAACAATTGGTTAGATGGAGAAATTGGAGATGGTGAAAGGATTAGAAGAATCCAATGACTTGTGTCCACGTTCAACCAAAATGGAGAAGCGCGTGAATTGATGGATATTAAGACCGACCGATACGTTCATAGGATGATGCATTACATGTTCAAAATCATTTTGATGGTTGTAATCGCGTAAGATGTAGTAGTTGTTTTAATTGTTTGTGTTGTTGTTTATTTAATGGTATTTTTCTTACAAAATTATAATATGAAATAAATTTAGTTTTTCATATATTGCAACAGAGGTACATGTGAATTTATCTGGTTGTGCTTGTTCCAACACTAGGATAGTTAGTACGATTGTAACCTGACTGGCGGTATGAACTACATAATCTAACCATTTTGTTCGCCATATCCATTTCGGTTCGAATACGGGTGCTGTTTGGACGATCTTTTTTCTTCCTTCGCATAACTTCGTTGTGCCAGACGATGTCCCCTTGATATTCTGGCCAGTAATCCTCTTTTGCCACTACGGTAAAACTAATTTTATAAACATTTGATAGGCTGGTGACTTTGTAAACATCAGATAGAAAGTAAGGTGAATCCCTTCGAACCTTTGAACATGCCGCAATGACATAGGAGCAGGGCGTACGAAAGGTTTGGAACTTTCCGCAGTCGCACCAACCTCTATCTAGTTCGACTTTATATTGTCCCATCGGCATGCCCTCATTGTGATCCATGGACTCGGCAATACTATACCAACCTTTAGTATGGTCAAACACCCTGACCACATGTGTGTTTGTTTTGGTAGCTTCATGTCTAATGAATTTCATTAAAGCTTCACTAAACAACTGCCTAGATTGCAACACTGAACTCCATTTGAAATGCCTGGTCTCAAACAGCGCCCCTAGCCTGAAATATGTTGCATGCACCAAAGCGGTTATAGGTAGGTTACTGATGCCTTTGAAGACAGAGTTCATTGCTTTCACAAGATTTGTTGTCATGTGGCCCCAACGTTAACCGTTATCGTATGCCCTAGTCCACTTCTCCAATGGAATACTGTCGATCCACCGTACTACATCTGCGTTTGACAATCTTATTTCTTCACGGTAGTGTTTGAAAGAAAGTTCTGATAATGCATAACCTACGTTGACAACCTTCTTCCGCAATGTTTTGTCTTTGATCTCCCGCATAAAATTCTGAGTAATATGTCTAATACAGAAGACATACGTCGAAGGAGAATCTTGTCAGCCATTATCAATGTTATTATATGTACTGATGATTAAAGGGTGTCTGTCGGAGGAATCGGCGATAACACATCTTAAACGAATCAGTTATTCATGGTGCAAGACCAACTCAACAATATATGACATGGTTTATGTCGGTAACAACGCAACAATTTGTGTCTGAGCCGTAGTATTTGATTGATCCACGCCATATAGCTTCGTCATCGTATGCCCAACAAGTCCCCATCCAACATCAATGTCAAACCACCTAAACCCAACAACCAACTTCACACCATTAACCTACCACATACACCCAACAACCAAACACCCAACTTCGCAACTCACTCATGCCATCCACCAACAACCAAACACCCAACATCGCAGTCCATTCATGTCACCCACCCAACCACAAAACTAAGAATCAAACCCTATCCACCAACAACCATACGCTTCAACCACAATCGTCTATAGTCCAAATGATTCATATGGATCACTTCATCGTAACCCCCACCAATGACCACTCAAACATCCCATCACCAAAACACACAACCATTGTTTAATTATAGTACACCCTAGGAATCATTGCTTCATTTCCAAAACGATTCAATGTCCCAATTCGGGCAACTATATCATCCACAATCCACCCAATCCCATCGACCTAACTACGATGACATGGACACCAAACTCCATTACGGAAGCGCCGTTGGCTAGAGTCCCCCAGATATTGGGAACAAATGATAACACATCTACCAAATACCGCTGGAACTTCTGCCGGACCTTCACACCAACCATCATTTGATCAGGTAAGCAAACAAAGACCCCAAACACCTCAGGAAAATCGTGGGATACCTCGAAGACAAACTAACGCACCTGGATGTGGAATAGGGGGACGTTCCGATTGAGCCGATCATTAAATTTTTGTCAATCCCATTTAACATTTATTATATCATGAATAATTTTTTTTTCTTTCTTTATATTTATTATTTAATAAAAAAAATTAAAAATTAAATTAAAAATTAAAAAATAAATAATATAAGGGTGTATGTGCCATATAAATTGACGCATACACCACATGCAAAGCCATGCGCCAAGGGCATTGGCGCTTCTTCATGAGGCAGCCAATGCATGCACCACTTCATGAGGCAACCAATGCATGCGCCACTAAAGCTGACGACTCCTCTTTAAGAAAAATGTATGCGCCAGTTCATCTCACCTATCTGTTTTCAAATGTGATTATTTTAGAAAAAATATTTAAAAAATTGTTATTTTAGGTTTTTTATTTAAATAACGGTTATTTAAAAAAACTGATTTCGAAGCATTCCAGGACATAGAAACAATAATTAATTAATTAAGTAATTACGTTGAATGGATTTTTTTACTAAAATAATATTAATTAATTAGATAATTAGAAAATAAAAATAATAATCAAGGACAACATAATAAGAAGTTGTTTAAAAAGTTTACTCAAGGGTTACAAATTAAAATGTAAAAATAGTGATAATTAGTTTTGTTATATTAAATTATTTTTCTATATTAAAAGTAGGAAAGTAGATACTAATTGATTTTCATTGTTATAATCTCAACCATTAAATTTTTCATTGCCACATGTCATACTTAAAAATGGAGCAGATTCAAATTCATGAAAGAGTTGGCTCAAGATAATATTTTAACTTTAATAATGAGTTGTTCAAATTTTATATATAACATTTTCGAATGTGCAAATGAGACAATTTATTCTCATTGTTTTCCCACAACTATTAAATGATTATATGATTATGAGCCATAGTTCTATATTGATTTAGATATTGTTTTTTTTTTCAATTAATTTGAATAAACAACTTATTTGCCGTTTATAACACAAATCTTTATTAAAATAAATATTTATCTTTATTGTATAAACTAATAAATATATATATATATATATATATATATATATATTATATATATATATATATATATATATATATATATATATATATATATATATATATATATATATATATATATATATATATATATATATATATATATATATATATATATATATATATATATATATATATATATATATATATATATATATATATATATATATATATTTTTTTTTTTCCATATGTTATTTTTTAAAACATACAAAAAAGACTCGATTTTTTTAAGAAATATGCTATAAACTGTTTTAATTACACTTGGACTTTATTTTCTTCTTACCTCTTCTCTTTCAAATTAAAAAACATTTTTATTAACATTTTCCTTCTTTATCGTAACAAATAAATAAATAATTTTCCTTCTCCCCATTTGAAACAAACGTGCTAACATGTTAACGAGACTACAACAAAATTATCCGTTGAATCATCATCCATCTATTTCTACTACTACGAGTGCTTAACTTCGAGCTGGTAACTAAAAAAAATCATCTTTTATATGCTTTTTTTTAATTCAAAAAATTATAATTGTATTTTTCTCAAATAAAATATAATATTTTCGAAAGAAGGATCCAAATCCCAATGAATCAACGTATTCACTTCTGAAATCTTGTTTTTCCGGTGAATCGGTGGTGTAAAACAAAACTTTCACTCTGATTAGTTGCAGATTCGATTCATTCCGATGGATGCTATCAGAAAACAAGCTTCGAAGCTTCGAGAACAAGTTGCTCGTCAACAACAGGTTCGAACACAAAACCTATCTCAAAATTCATCCTCAGATCTTTCCGTTTTTCATTGTTTCCGTTCAAATTCATTTCACGTTCTTACAGTTGTCTTCTCGTGCCGCTGTTTTCGCTAAACTGTTATTGTACCAGTTTTCAGTATTTCACGATTATAGTTTAGTTTCGATTCTATAGCATTGTGATTGTGATTTTTATTATCGTGAAATTGAAACTGCTTAGTACTATTGGATCTAATCGAATTCCACACTTGCATTGCTTGCATCAATGATTACATGCTATAGATTGAAGTTGAATTTTATGCTTGTATAGGTTGCTTATGCATTTGATTTAACTATGTAGCTGATTTTGAAATCACTGAGCGGCGGTTAATTGCGTACTAGTAAATATGTATGTCACCGTTAATTATCGTTGATTTTGTTTTAACAAACTTTAATTCAATTTTTTTTGTTTTTATAACTTTTTATGTTCCTGTCTCTTAGTTGTTTCTTCGTTTTGATTGCTTTGGATATCAAGGTGTTGATGAAAATCTGAATTATTGCTGTTCTAGGCTGTTTTGAAACAGTTTGGTGGCGGTGGTTATGGAGGTTCAGATAACATGGTTACCGATGAGAGAGAGCTTCACCTACATCAGAGACTTGAGAAACTTTATATATCAACACGTGCAGGGAAGGTTAGTTTGCTCATTGATGGTTATCTGATGCTTTATTTTGATTTGGATTTCATCTTAATTTGCTGGTTCTCTCTAAGGCTGATAATGGAAACTGTTGTGTTTTCAGCATTATCAAAGGGATCTTGTTCGTGGAGTAGAAGGTTATATTGTTACTGGATCCAAGCAAGTTGAAATAGGTAAGTTAGTAAGTAATGATGGTTAATGAAGCTTCTGTATAGGTTTAATACAATTAGTTTGCATAGAAAATTGATGTTGAATTTATTTATTTTTCATTAAATAGGAACAAAGTTGTCAGAAGATAGTAGGAAATATGGTGCGGAAAATACGTGTACCAGTGGGGGTACATTGTGCAGGGCTGCAATAAGTTATGCACGAGCCCGTGCCCAAATGGAGAAGGAGCGTGGAAACTTACTAAAAGCTCTTGGTACACAGGTTAATTGTGTGTTTGTGACTTGAAGAAATAATGATGTTTGTTTTTCTCATAACCGAACTGTTTTACTGAATATGAATGGGATTTACAGAATTGATCTTTGTTTGGAAAGCTTGGGCCTCATTTACTTCGTTATAGAATTTTCTGTTTTTGTTTCCTAATATTTGTGTGAATTTTACTTGCCAAAAAGATGATACTAGATTCTTGAAATGAACAATTGTGGATTGTTTAGAAACAATAAAAATGCCAAAAGAGTTCATTATTTCCAAAATGCAACATCCTTAACTAGCATTTCATCTTCTTTCCATCACAATGGTTCATTTCAAGAGTCACACATCTTATTTGCAAGTTAAAATGAGCACATACTTTAGAAAATGAAAACGGAAAATGTTTTCACAAAGTAAAGGTTTGGCCAAAAGCGTGTCTCTATTTGTAATAGTAGCTTGGATTGTTTATTTACCAGTGTGTGATTTCCATCTCTGCCTTATAACTCTGATTGAAATTGTACCCCATGCTGAATAGGTTGCAGAACCCTTAAGGGCAATGGTGATGGGAGCTCCATTGGAGGATGCTCGGCATCTTGCTCAACGTTATGATAGAATGCGACAGGATGCTGAAGCCCAGGTATTATGGGATTTATTGTTCATTTGACTTTTCAAAACTTGTTGCTTCCGTTTAAATTTCTCATCCACTCTGTAGTTTTTGTCTTCTCCCGTGTTTCAGTACATGTTTTATGAATGATTGTATTTACCTATCTTGACTTGTATTTTCTCTATCTTTTGAACCTAGACAGGCTATTGAAGTTTCTAAACGCCAAGCAAAAGTAAGAGAAATGCCAGGCAATTCTGAGAATGCTATGAAATTAGAAGCAGCCGAAGCAAAGCTACAAGACCTGAAGACAAACATGACTATATTGGGAAAGGAAGCAGCTGCAGCATTGGCTGCTGTTGAAGCACAGCAGCAGAGGTTAACCCTTCAACGCCTTATAGCTATGGTATTGCAGCTTTTCCTTATGATTCTGTGGTTCTTCTGTTCAATGAAATTTTGGATCTTAGTTATAGCATATAATTTTTTTAATGGCACATTGTTAGTGGTTAATTGTTACTCCCTCTGTCCCAAATTAGAAGACGTTTTGGACATTTCACACGAATTAAGAAACATAATTAATTTTGTATGAGAAAGAGAAATTATATATAACTTTACAATGTTGTCTTTCATTTATTACACATGAAAGAGAATTTAAAGAATCGTAAGAAATGGAGGGTATATTGGGGGAAATATCACTAATGTTATTGGAATTGTAAAGTGACTTATAATTTGGGACAATTTTTTTATGGGAGTAGTATATATTTACACTCTTGCCAGGACTAGAGGGAGTAGTATATATTTACACTCTTGCCAGGACTCGAACTCTGCACCTCCAACTCCTTTTTAACACTTAGCTCAATATTTCAAGTCACTTGAGTTATAACAAATCATAACTTCTAATTATTCGCACATTTTATTTCTACTAATGAAGGTTGAAGCAGAGCGTGCTTATCACCAAGTAGTCCTACAAACTCTTGATCAACTTGAGGGGGAGGTAAGCACTCATTCGTTTTATCATTTTGTTGTTCGATTTGTTTAGAGAAGTCAAATATTTCAATTGATATATCGGTAATTTTCTCTGTTATAATGTATGATTATATGCTACATGTATATTTAATGATAGATGATATCCGAAAGACAACGAATTGAAGCCCCTCCTACTCCTAGTGTGGATAATAACATGCCACCACCCCCACCATATGAAGAAGTGAATGATGTTTATGCTTCTCAGACACATAATGGATCAACGGATAGCATGGGTTACTTCTTAGGAGAGGTTATTAAGAGACCTTTTCTTATACATAGGGTCACATAGATATTAAAAATTGTAAAACAAGTGGCTGCTTTCTCCTTGGTAACTTTTATTTACTCTTCATGCAGGTTTTATTCCCATACTCTGCTGTGTCCGAAGTGGAGCTGAGTCTATCTGTCGGTGATTATATCGTCATTCGAAAGGTTTGTAGCTTACTAAATCTGAGTATATAACTATAGTTTTCTTCTATGGACCAAAGATGGCTTATCTCTTTCTCTCTTTGGATTATTGAATTGCAATTTCAACCATCATTTCACTTATGGTAAGTTGGTAACAAATTAAAAGAAGTTTCAAAACTGATACAGGAATAACACAACTAAAAATTGTTTATTCCATTATCTCTTAGTGAAGATGCGTTTAAGCTTAAGACAGCATGATAACCTACTACGGAGTCAGAACATGATTGATTACGTTATCATTGATTTGTTTGACCGTCTATTTATGATGTATCTAGAATGTTCCAGTTCAAGTAGTTGTGGTTCACCATCTATTAGCTTAGCGTCATTTTGAAAGGAAAAAATAAGGTCAGATTTTCTTATCGCCCCAATATGCATGTTGTGTTTTCAACAGGTGACAAACAACGGATGGGCTGAGGGTGAATGCAAAGGTAGAGCAGGCTGGTTTCCCTTTAGTTACATTGAAAGAAGGGAGCGTGTTCTTGCAAGCAAAGTATCTGAAGTGTTTTAAATCTTTTTCCTGCTGGGTTGGTTTCTTAACCGAGGGATTTTGTATGTGTGCATGTTTTGGCTATGTAAATCAAAATTGATTTGTGATATAGATGCCAATTTTTCTCTTGTGATTATTATTTTTATATATGAATGTTTTGCTATCTGTTATTTTACTCCACTTCAAAAGAAGAACATTGTGGACTATGTTTTGGATCTCCCTCTAACGAGTGATTGACCTAAGAAAAAAGAATGAACACTGATTCAATTGAGACTATCAAGACAACCAGTCCAATCAGGGATCATTAGAAAACATAATCCCTTTCCCTAGAGGCCTTCAAATATATTGCAGTATCCTTAGTGACAACATAATTATAGAACATAAGGAAGATGCTTCCGTTAGTCTAACATATGTTTAGTGAAACAATTATATGAAATATTATTTTATTAAGTTATGTCAAGTTTTTGATTAACTCTCCTAGCATAAAGTTTATTTGTATATATATTCTATCTTCAACCATTATATCTTTTAATGTATTAAGATGTTTATTTGACTCTAAAATATCTGAGTCGATGATCTCAGCAATGTTGGATATCCTATTTCTTAGCATAAACTCTTTTTGTTTTCTATATCAATTATCATGGATTGGTCTTTTTCAACAATACAATTTTGAATTGTTCAAGTATCTTAATGATTTTATGATTTTATGTACGTCTTTTCAATATACATGTAAATAAAATTATATATAAGATTCTCAGTCAAAAATATAGAAAAATACTCAAATTTTTAAATTTTCGTATTTTCTTCTAAGGGAGTTATCAATATACATGTAAATAAGATTATATATAAGTTTTTCATAGTCAAAATGTATGAAAATATTCAAAAAAAAATTAAATTTTCTTATAGTTATAAGCGAGACCTAATAGTCTTTCTTAGTAATTAAAATATCTTATAATTTATTTTATTTCATAATTGATAAAAATCTTGTGATATTTGAATGATATCTTAATAATAATAATTTATTATAGATTTTTTTAGTTTCACACTAAATTTATAATATTGTTCACTTAATACACTAAAATTGATATATTATTTTAGGAATATAAAGTTGCACTCACTAACTTTTTAATACTTACAATTTTTGTATATTCATCTCAAAACTAAATGGGATAACTAATTTTAAAATGTTCATCTCAAACATAAATAAGACAATTATAATATTTATTTCAAAAGAAATGAGATATTTAACATTCTATAATGAGACAATTAACTCATAAATAAAAATTATGTTAATTAAAAAACCATCTATTTTGTGTCTATTAACACAGTTTTTCAAGACTGCACCATATTATTCCATTAATGTTTCCACTAAAATAAAATTTTAACATTCATCTTGTGTAAATCCAAAATTTATAATGAAAAAGGTGTCATGAATTTCAAAATAAAATATTTAAAAAACAAATAAAATTTCTCTTTACAAACATTCACACATGATACCCTAAATTTTAATGATGTTATCTTTATCAGTATCTTAATTTGTTTGAGAGAAAGAACAATAATATTTTTGTACAGATTAAAGTTGATTATTCTAATAGTCATTACGGAATTTAATTTAGAATAAATTCTTCATCACTCAATTTTATTCTTTGAGTATATATCTTTCAAAAACTCAATATCCGCAAAGAATTTTGAAGATTTTATATTCAAACATTTCTACAAAATTATATTATCACAACGCATAATTGAATGACTCTAATAATATTTGAATTAATTTTTTTTAAAATAATATAAAATTGAATTATTAAAAAATAAATTATAAACAAAAATGTAATCATAATAATACTAAATTATCTTTTAAATAAAAAATATAAACTAGTGATCAAATCCTTAAAAGATCTTAATATTTAATAATTTTTTTCACTATTTTAATATCATTGGATATTTATCCATTCATATAATATTTCTATAATTTCTCTTAATTTTTTGAATAATATTCTATTTTCTCTTATTCGATATTTTTTTATTGCACACTTTATAAAAAATTCTATTATAGAATTGTTTCTAACCTTACTTAATTGTGAAAAGAAATATTAAATCTTAAATTTTCGAGTAAATTATTTGATAGTAATATATTAAAAAAAATGCTAAAGATAATTTTTTTACTTGTTTAATTTTTATGAAATCATAATTTTCTAATGAGAGTTAGTTTTTCTCTTAGATTAAATCAATAAAATATGACACATTTTGTGCCATCTTAAATTACACTGAAATCTCTGAAATTTCATATTTTAAGATCATAAAACATTTAAAATTAGAGTATATTTGTATTCTATAATTGATTCTCACTTTTGAAATACTGAATTATGAATTATAAGAGAACGTGGATTTCGTCATTCTAATTAAAAGTCTAGATTAAAGAACAATGTTAATATTCTTCTTTCAATTTTAAAGTTATCATTTTTAAGAGAAAAATAATAATAATCAAATTTGATAATCCATAAGATAGACTTAACTTAAAAAAGAAGAATAAAAGAAACAAAATTTATTCACCAAAACATTTAATGTCCCATTAATATTAAGTCTTTTAGAGCATCAATTGTTAATTGTATTTATTTTTCAATGATGAAACACTTTCAATTAATATTTATAAATAATAAATTCTTATAATTATCACTTGTTTACTATTTTATATATATATATATATATATATATATATATATATATATATATATATATATATATATATATATATATATATATATATATATATATATATATATATATATATATATATATATATATATATATATATAAGTGCAATCAAATAAATACGACATTAGTTATATCAATAAATTGTTATATTGATATGTATCTTTATTTATAAAATAAAAACTCAAACAAGATAGCAAACACACCATTAATTTTTAATATTTATTTGCAATAACTAACTCCAAGTGGTGTACTCTCACAAAATGATCAATCATTAGTAATAAATAATATCAAATAATTGATATCTAAAACGGTGATAGAAGAAGAGACAAGTGAGAAGGAAATTGAAGTAAGTCAAGATGATGACAACAATGTCAGAAAGGTTGTCAGCAACAATGTGGATGATCTTCCACATACCGAAGAAAATGTATCTAAGGACGGTGAGGATGAAGAAAGTGTTTCTAAAGAAAATGTTGAAGATGGTCGAGAAAGTGATGGAGGTGATGAAGAAGACATCCAATCAAAAGAGAGTGTCTTAAAGTGTAAGTATGTCTTCCACAAAGCGTATTGCACTAGAAAGAGAGTTATCAAATAAGCTAAAAAATGTTCAGAAATTATGGAATTGTTGAATGACACATAAGTCTGAAAGACTGTGATCGATGTTGGCCTGTTCTACCCAAGACTCATGAAGAGATTTATTGTAAACCTTCCAAAAGGTTTCAATGATGCAAAGAATTATGATCATAGAAAATTCCATGTTCGTGGATATTGTTCTGATTTTTCTCCAGCCATTATAAATGAGTACCTAGGCAAAGGGAAACTTATCATTATGATTGTGCCCCCTATAAAGATAATAGCTAAAGAGATTACTGGCAATATCCATGATGATTGGCCGTCTAAGGGTCAGATCACTGAATCCAAAGTAATTGTAAAGTACGCCAACCTATATAAGATGAGAGTTTCCAACTGTTGGTTCTAAGTGTTGGTAGCAATTTTGGTAAAACAAAAAATGTTCACAAGATGTTGCATGTGATGTCTTAGCATAAGATATATATGTACCTGCTGGAGTTTAAATGGAAAACATAATTATGCAAGATTGTTTCAGGATGTCATACACAATGTCATGACATCTGATATGTTTGTACCTGCTGGAAATTATAAATGGAATTATGCAATTATGCAGGATTGTTCCAGGATGTCAGACCCGATGTCATGACATCCTGTACACAGAATATTCAGGGAGAATGTTATGTGTTTTGTGATTGCGCATTTAACATTGTTCCAGGATGTCAGACCCGATGTCCAGTTCAATATTGGGCCTATAAACATTGTCTGTAACTGGATAACCATAAAGACAGTTGATGGGTACTCCACGAAGCATGCTAAGGGACATGAGTGACCTAGATGGAATTTGCCCATCCTGCGTAACAGGATAAATGTCTATAGGCCCAATATTGAACTGGACAAGGATGACACGGTCTATGCCTTGTGTTCAATATAGACATAAGGGCAAAAGAGTAATTGTAAACATAAGTATTATCACAAAAGGATTTGTCAGATCACATGACATTTTCGTGTCTTGGGTAGCAGTGATGTGTTGCTAGATACCGCTCACTATTTTTTATGTTAAATACGTGATTTAATATAATTGCCAATGCCGCGAAAACCTACAAGGTCACACACAAAAGGACAGATTGATGAGAGATAGAGTAACTAAGGAATACCGTAATGTACGGTGCACTTAAGTGAATTGTAGAACATCGTAAGATACGGTGTACTTAAGTAGAATACGAAATATGGTAAGGTACCACACGCTTAAGTGATTTTGACATATTATAAGATATGGACCACATACACTTGAGTGAGTTTTTTAGCTTGCAGCCCACACAAGTGGTTCTATAAATAGAACCCTTGTGTAGAAGCATTTGTGCAGTTGCAATTTCGTTTCAGTTGCAATTTCGTTTCTCTCTCTCTCTCACTCAAAGCCTTCATTCGTAGCAGCTAGCACTGAGATTGAAGAAATCCGTTCGTGTGGACTGAGTAGAGGCGTTGTCATCGTTCAACGTTCGTGATCGCTCCGCAGATCTGCATCAAAGGTTACAATCGCCACAAGAGGTAACGATTCTATCACTGATCATGCCCATTCTTAAGGATCACTAAAGGAGAAATTTTAAATTCCGCTGCGTTTTGGATCCCTCTTCTCCTTCAGTCTCTTGTCTGCGTGCTTGAGCAAGAAAGTCTCTTGTCTGTGTACTTGAGCAAAAAAGTATCTTTCTAGTTTGATTGAGCAGAAGTCTCTTGCAAGGTTGGTTGAGCAGAAGTCTCTTTATAGGTTGATTGAGCATTTAAGTCTCTTGCAAGTGTACTTTAGCAGTTTGTAACATTTTTCGTTATTGTGAAAAGCTCTTGTTAATGCAAGAGGACTAGACTACTCTCAATTGAGGAGAGGAACCAAGATAATGTTTATGTGTTGCTCATTTTATTTCTGCTGATGTTACTTGTTCTGATATCAGACTGTGAATGTGGTTCAAATTCTGAAGTTCTAATATCAAGCAAGATGGTGTTTTATCAACTTCTTCGCTTGACATTTGCGAAGATGGATCTTCGAAAATATCACTGAATTATTAATTAAATCATTTGCGTAAATAACAAACTCATAAATGAGTTCAGGAGTTATTTCGGAAATGCATCTCCGAATTCACCCAAATCTGATACGAAGATGCATCTCTGAACTTCTTTTTTTCAAAAACTGGGGTGAAACTCATAAAAGATATGCGTGATTTTGAGTATGTCTGGAAATGAATCTCCGAATGCTTGAAGGCATTTTTGAATTTTCAAGGATGTGAGACACCACCAAGAATGGAGGGAGTATCTCTTTTCAAGGTTGGTGGAATGTATAATCTAAAGCCCAGGTTCTATAAGCCCGTTAAAATTAATGGTAGTGAGTCACTGAGTACTCTCTAGAATGATCTAGATAGTGAGTAATTGGTTTATATCAATGATATAAATATATGATTGATAAATATAATTATCATCAATAAAATAAATAAAATTTAAAATAGTTTAGCATCTTTTAGTGTAATTTCTATTTGTTTGTCGTAACATTAAAAAGCATGTTCATAACAATGAGCATAATAACATACTACAGAGATAAATTAAATCCAACAGAGGAAACTAGGAACTATATCTATTTCTACTATTCAATTCAAATAGAATACACAATTTTCAACTGCATCCAATAAAATATCACTCCCATGCATGTAAATTCACTTTCGTTGAATAGGGCATCCTACTGGTGTTCCATTGCTATCCATGTTTGAAAAGGCAAGAAAACCAGTTGCTACAAAAACGATTTAAACAATTTCATTAGAAAGGATAACTTGCAACTTTTGTACCATACATTAAGGCTTAGTTGTTGTCGTATTAAAAATAACATTATTTACCCAAAAAGCCGACAGAACTTACATCAGTTATTATGATGGTTTGCAGAGAGATAGGCAAAAATGATGGAAAACAAGATGACCAGTATGAAAATCTGCAGCGACGCTTTAAATTAGTTTATATTTTTAGAAATGAGAGAGACCAAGGTAAAATAAAGAAAAGGATAAAAATAATTGTACCATGGTCGGGCCATATCCGCCCTCATTCCCCAGAACATAAGATTTCCTGCTAAATCAAAGAAAGGTTTGTTAGACTGTCAATGGTAAAAAGATACTTTTTAAAAGTATTTGGATATTTGAATATGCCTTTTGGTTAGGAGACCAGATTCTCTGCAAGTTTTCTGTATAGCTTCCAGCCTGCTCAACGTTTTTGTTGCATTGGGATCATTTTTGTCAACCTACAATGGAAAATGATGAATCCTTTTAGAAGGAATAAGCCAGCTTTATAAATATATCCTTAAAACTGAAAAACAGCTTTAGTTACATGGTGCAATGTTACTTAAATGGGCTATGTAAAAACAGCTGTATTTTAATAATCCATTTCTAAAAAACCATCATTAGTATATATATTTTAGAGCTATGGAATGAAGGGTGGGTGACGATTGCGAGTTATTTAATGTTTTGGTGGGAAAATAACAAATCAGTATCAAAGTCAGCCAGGAAAGCTTTCGGTGGACATGTGTAAGCCAAGTCATTGCTGCGCAAAAAATCAGATATTGTTTTCCTAATTGCATGGCCTTAAAAATCAATGACTGTTCAACAGGTTATTTGGCATAGAATAACTAGTCTTGCAAAGAAATTGGGAGACTTTGCAATCGAACAAGATTTTTAAAACAAATAAGGCTGCATCTGGTTTAATGGTTCAGTCAATGACTTGACACCTGCTGCAGTATTGCTACTACAGCGCTTCAAGAAAAAATGCCTATACAGCTATAAATACATGAAAATTCTTATGCAAGGGGGTCTATATGCATCAACTATTTGTCACCCACTCACAACTAACTTTATGTGTTCGCTATTATAAAACATAAAATAGAAACATTATCAGGTGTAAAACACGAGTGGCATTCAGATTCTTTTGGTACAAATCTAATCATAACTTTGTTTAGGACCAGGGATGATTCATACCTTGGACTCCAACATGGAAGAAAAATCAAAGAAAGCCCCATAGACATCAGTCATAGTCTTTGTTCGGTCAATCACTTTGGCAGTTAGACCTATAAACCGTAACCAAAATGAAAAGATAACAGCTAGTTCAACTTTCTTTTTCTTTAAAGAAACACATTGTAACAATGGGCAAACTACAACAAAGACCGAACTATAACATGCCAGTCCATTATAGTTCCCAGATAAAATAAAAAAATTTCAAATGAAATGAGGAAAGGAAACTATACAAATACATACACTATTGAATATAGATCAAGTATTATTAGTACATTTTAAAACTAGGAATGTTCGCTATAAAATTTCAGCCTGTTGTCTTCCAGCACTTAACCAACATCCATATGGATAACATGCTAAAAGACATGTAGCTGTAAAGTATTTAGATATTAATATTTGAACATCCTAGATCCAATTAGAGAACCCAAGGAAATATGTTTAATGACATCGAGCAGGCCCACTGTACAAGATAAGCTTTAACATTAGGGGATCCCAAGATGCTAGTTTTAAGAAGATTGATCTAGTATAAAGTAACATGGAATGCAAATTGCAGTAATTCACTATTCATGAGTGCATACATTTTTCCTAGTCATATATCAATTTTAGCCTAATGTTTAGCAGCAGAAAAAACAACCAAGTTTTTTCCCACTAAGTGGAGCCGGCTACATAGATCAAACTACGTCATAATGTTCTTACCTCGCCTCATTTTAACTACACCTCTGAAGACATGAATGTTGTTGTAGCATAGTGCAAGTGTTCCAATTGCCATTATCTGTTACCACATACATACATCAAATAAGTATTAAAGTTACTAGAAAAAAGTATGAAAATAGCCATTATACATGCATAATCATTAGAAATTAAATACTGATCCAGAGGAAATAATATATAAAAGAAAGAAAAAAGAACTCTCGAAATGTATGAAGGAAAAATAAGATCCACGCAAAATCCTATTAAACCTAGAAATTTTCCCACTAAGTACTATTACTTGATTTAACTGAAATGCTACACCGCTTCTGCTTTTAGAACATCAGCAGCTTGAAAAAATTACTCTTATTCTGCGTCATGTTGATTAAATTAAAACAAAAATATGAATGCTTAATTTAGTTATGTCAATTATTTCCATTTACTAGTGATTTGCGATTAATTTGAGTGTTTTATTTAGCTTTTCAATAAATGATTTATAATGTGATCAAATAAAAAGATCATGCATTCGAACCTTTTTAAGATTCAATTTTATTAAACCCATGAATTTAATAACCATTGGAAATAGTGTATGTTCTTCTCTAGCATGCCTGCACCGAAGTGCTGATATTTCAGCACCAGTGTGCTATGTGAACAATTGATAATCCTTTTCTTCCATGCTAGTGTTTGCTCAGCACTCTGGCACTCAGATTCTAAGTTTTGATTTCAAGCCAGTGCCATGGTGCTAGACTCACTAGCAGCAAAATGAGTTTCTTTTGAAAATGAAGGGGGCGTGAAAGGGACTTCTTTAGGAGACCCACAAGGACACTGTTCCCTTTTTCTTCACCTCTCCTACCACCTTCCTTTCTCTTCTTCTCCAGTCTTCTTTTCTCCTTAATTCTTCCCCCATCTTTCTTAATAGATTCAGTCTCTGAACCTCTTTCTTAATAGATTCAGTCTCTGAACCTCCTCTTCTCTAGCTTTAATCCACTCTCCCATGATTTTGGCCAATCCATTTTCAATATTCAGCTCCACCCAACTAGGTGTCTCCTTGATGGGTCTATTTTCATGCTTAAGTTCTCTTGTCTGAATTTTTGGTAAACCACTCGAGTTAAGCAAAGATTTGCATGATAGAATTACTATGACACATCTTTTAGGCAGCATTGAACTTAAAGAACCAATATAATAATATAATATATTTTCATATTCTGTTTAAACTTGAATAGGAAATCGCTATTGATTGAGCTCTTCTAAAACATAACATGAGATGCAAATTAATAATACTTCAAACTGTTGACAAAAGATATACATTCTACATGACAGTTAAGTAAGAAGTAATAGTTAAGTAAGAAGTAATAATTAAGTAAAAGTACAACACCTGAGGAATAGCACAAAAGCGAAATATAGAGGGGTCTCGTAATGCAGACATGTATTTTAAGCAATCTTCAGCATGCAGCAAGGCATTAGTGACCATGTCGTTTAAGCATTGCACAGCCTTAATGGAGTTTTCCTCGTATTTCAAGTCCTGGATGAAAAAAAAATTAAATTGGAATACAAAAGAAGCATATTATACATTTGACAATCATGCATAAAATAGTTTTAAAAGACACTCATGTTAGTATAACATAACAGTATGCAAAAAAAGTTGTTTCACCATCAGACCCTCAAGTTTTACAAACTCATCTGAGAATCGTGAAATGGGGGAGACAAGGGTGAAAGAACGATTTAGATTGAAATAAATAAAAAGTCTTATAGAGCCAAACCTCAAGTTTGCTAACATATTTACTCCAGATCTGCCGTGGCCAAAACATGCGTGACTTTGGTATTTCATTGATGTCTTCCAGATAATCTCTAATAATATTGGTTTTCTGCAATCTCAAAAGGTTAATTGGAATGTAAGTATGTATTTGTGAGCATATTGTTTAGCTATATATTACTTTCATGATACCTGAAGAAACAAACCCATTGAATTTGAAAGGTCGTCTGTAACCAGATCCTCTGTACCAGAGGCGTAGAAAAGTTTTGATAAACCAAGCCCAACAAGTCCTGCCACATAGTGGCAATATTCATCGTAGTCATCAATTGTCTCTACCTGCAAATTAGTATAGTATCTAAGTATTATAAAAATGTTAACTTTATAGTAAGTTAGCAACACTAGTCTGCATGACTATTTGTTCACAGTTCTCACGACCTTCATTATATTTCCCTCCCCCTTAAATCATTAAAAATCAAACTACTAGAAACCACGCCACCAAAAAGAATAATAAACATTATAGCAGTCCATCGATCACAGAGGTTAACCACATCAAATGTAACTAACATTAATAAAAGGAATATATCCAGAACAGAATACATGTAAAACTTACCTCCTTGCAAATAAATTTGGCCATTCCAGCACCCATTCTTTTGGTAATGTCTTCAATTGCATCCTGATAGCTGCAAAATTGATTGGCCAACAACATTAACTTTTCATCATAGACTGCAAAGTCAAAACTCTAATCACATACACCTAAGAAAAGCTACTAAAGGGAGTGAATCTATAGTCCACATAGCACATCTCAAAGACCCAGACAAGATGAGCTCTTAAATGCCTTTAATTTGATAAACATAAAAACCAAGACAAATCAGTGAACGAAACTTTTGAGTCTTGGGTTTATTTTACATGAAATCCTATCAAAGACCCAGAGGAATAGGAATTGACAGCTCACTAGCATCAGATGAAAATACATAATATAGAAAGCTATATAATACAACATGGAAGCAATTAATAGTTCTAAGCAATCATGAACGCGAAACACCATGGTTATCCATCAATCTGTAATCAATGATCAATATAATCTGTAAATATTTTAAAAGATGCATGAATTTGATTATCACACCCACGCATCCCACAACACTGACTATATCCAAATTTTGGCATTCCAGACTGTAAACACCCACTTCCCCAGGGTAAAAATAATAATACGTAGACTTTTGCGAATTAAACAGCAATTCATAAATCACATATATGATGTATCACAGAATATCAAAGTATGTTCCAGACAGATGTGCAAAGATAAGAACTAACTTCTTTCCAAGTTCCAGAAAAGCCGTTGAAACGTGATGAAACTGGTCCATTAGAACTTTGTACTCCTTTGTGCCGCCTTGTTACATAAAAAACAATTAGCACGGTGATTAGCATAACTATTTTCCTGAAAATTGATGAGGACTGTCTCCAACTAAATTGAATTTCCACAAAGACAATCGAAAGATACACGCAACAAATTGGAAGGGAGTTGTTAAAATTATATCAGATCTTATCTTACTCAGAATGGAATCAAGATTTTTAAATAGAAAGGAGCCAAAGAAAAGGCATACTCACATCCAAAGTGCCAATCATGATCATAGATGTGGCGATGAAAAGCTATTAGTATTGGAACCTTGACATCTGTTTCTACGCTAGTATCATCCTCTGCCAAAACAATAGCAAAAGTATTAGATCCTCTCAATTTCCGAAGAATAGAACAGTCTTTCAATCAGAACATTTGAGGTTCAAATATATAAAAAAAATCGTATTCAAAACATGATAGCCACAATAAAGATAGAGACAACATAACAGGTTTACACTTGGTTTTCAAACTAATTTCGACTAAGACACATCAATCAGAGTATTTAACAACCAGAATTTTTCATAGATAATAAATGATTTCGATATTAACAATCAATGAAAAATTGGTATTTAGGATATTCGGGAACAAACCAACGGTATCAAGAGCACGAAGAACCAAATAGAATATGCAAACCTGCAAAAGCCATAAGCAAGTTCAGAGAAACAAAAAAAAAACGGAACGATTGAGAGATTAAAACATGCAAACAAAACTAACGGCATCACGAAGCTCGGGCCGAAGCTGCTGAATAACGAGACCGAAGCTTCGAGAAACTTTGTGGAGCATAGAATAACAGAATCCCCAATGTGGTTCCGGCGGGATCTGCTTCTCGGCGTTCCTCGCCGCGATTTTGAGTTTCAGCAACGGATATAAGTCATCTGGATTCTTCAGAATCACTCCCAAAATTCCCATCTCGTTCTGTTTCTACAACAAACTACCTCTCTTTCTTTCTCGAGAAATCGAAAGATCAATGGCGAGAAACTGTGACCATTTGAATTTTTATCACTATATATTGAATCTTTATTATTAGCGACAATTCGGCGGCGATTGTGATAATTTTGGATAATTGGAGTTTTTTATGAGGTAGGAAAATATTGATACCAACCACTCCTATTATTTCTCGTTGAGTTTCGTTCGTACGGTTCTAGATTTGTAGATTCGTTTGCCCCTCGTGGTTAACTAAGAAATGCACTCGGGTTGAAGATTAGAACGTATTTTTTGTGTAGATTTATAAGTGTAGTTTGCGTTGTTCTTCAACTACTCCTATATATATAATCTTTCTTGACAGCTAATAGATATGCCTATTTTTTTAAATGATCTAGATCTATATTCCTATTATATAATTTCTATATACTACCTTTCTTGATTTTTTAATATTCTATATTTAAAAAATTAGTAAGTGAATTTAATATAAGCTTATTTATATATGTGTATCTTTAATTTTGTCTATTCTATGATAAATTAGTAGTATTATGCTTAGACGTGTTTGAAGGAAAAAAATTAATGATTGGAATAGATTTGTATAGGAGATTATTTACTACTATTATAAGATTGATGTGATGCAAGACTAGGGTAAAAGAGAAAAAGAGATTTTGAAAATTGATATTGTGAAGCGCTTCATTAAAATCGATATTATCAATTTTGTTTTTTGTTTTTTTTATTGTTAGTGAAATATTTGTGTATTCGCACAAATATCAGTAGGATACACATATTTTTTTTCAAAATATAATAAAAATATATAAAAATAAAATAAATTGTTCAACAAAAAATATTATTATTTTTAAAAAATATAATAAATTAATGTATATAATTTTTTTCATATATAAAAATATTTGAATCAATAATATATATATTTTTATATAAACATTATTTTTGTTTTGATATTATTTAGGATAATATTAGAATCAATAGGAATTTTTTTTCATTATTATTTAATATTTTAATCAATAATTTCATGTTCTTGTTATAATTGTTTTATTTTCGTGTTTTTAAAAAAAAATAAGTTATGGTTTGATTAAAATTTATTTCTATAATTAGTATGTTCATTTGTGGCAAATTTACCGAGATAACCCACTTTTTCGAAGAAATTCCCAAAATAACCCAGTTTTCAAAAAAATTCCCAATCTACCCCACTTTTAGGAGGAGGCGCCAATTGGATTGGCGACCCCTCTTAAAAATTGCAAGGAGGCGCCAATTGGATTGGCTAGGGCACCTGCCCTAGCCAATCCAATTGGCGCCTATGTGTAATTTTTAAGAGGGGGCGCCAATCCAATTGGCGCCTCCCTTAAAAAAGCCTCAAATGAAAACACTTCCAACATGAAAGTTGTATATCTTTTCAAGACAATGAATTTGGATATAAATTTTGCATCATTTGGATTTTTTATGAGAAAGTTATGGGCAGTTGAAGTTGGACTTTTGAGTTTTTGAACTGTTATCTGACCGATAATGTTTTGTATTATTGCATGTGTTTCTTTTAGGAATATGAATTTTTGTCCAACATAACATTTGAAGTAGACATCTTAAATTTTCCAATGCACTTGATCCCACCTCAAAATAATTAAAAATGAGTGAGTTAGGTCTTTACGAACTTGACCCAAAATTAGGGTTTATGTCAAAACAAGTGTATGTGAATTTTGCCAAAAGGGACCAACTTCAAGCCCTTTAGTTTGAATGATAAAAGCCCTCAAATGACAAAACCTTCAACATAAAAGTTGTAGATCTTTTCAAGATAATGAATTTGGACTAAAGTTTTGCATCAGTTGCAATTTTTATGAGAAAGTTATGGGCAGTTGAAGTTGGACTCTTTGACATTTTATCTGTTATCTGACCTATAATGTTTTGTCTTATTGCATGTGTTTGTGTTAGAGTTATGAATTTTTTTCCAACATAACAAGTGAAGTAGACATCTTAAATTTTCCAATGCACTTGGTCCCACCTCAAAATAATTAAAAATGAGTGAGGTAGGTCCTTGCGAACTTGACCCAAAATTAGGATTTCTGTCAAAACATGTGTATGTGAATTTTGCCAAAAGGGACCAAATTCAAGCCCTTCAACATAACAATAACAAGTCCTTGAATTAGGGTTTCTGACCTATAATTTTTTGTATTATGATATGTGTTTATTTTAGAATTATGAAAGAAACCTAATGTTTGGAGTTTACACAAAGATAAATTTGACATAATACGAATTGATATTAATAAAATTTGGATTTTACACAAAGAATCCTAATGGTGATGACCGGGATCACCTAACCGACCTCCGGTCCCACATCCCCTAGCTACCCTAACCCTTGGCCCTAACCCACGTTGACGATTCTGCACCGGTGTTTGTTCATCTGATGGTCCAGGAGCGTCATTACCTCCTACAGGAGAAGATCCGTTGAGGTATTCAGCCAACTCAGCATAGTCTTCAGTATTCAATGATGGTGTACCGGCGTAGCTGAGCTCATGACCCATGCCAGAGAAGTTGGGGTGTGGTTGACTCATGGATGGGCGACCGGGACGGTTGAAGGGAGACATGGGTGACAATGATGGGTCTAGGAAAGGTTGGAAAGGTTGTTGGGGTGTTTGGAAGAGATATGGTTGTGGGATGTTTTGGTATTGTGATGTTTGGGGTTCTTGGCTACGGTAGGTGATGGGGCGGTTAGTGTTTTGGCTAAGGCGACTTTGGTAGGGTGATGGTGTGGGTGCGAAGCGATGTTCGGTCGAAGGTTGATGGTCCATTTGTTGGTGGTGGTATGGGGGATGTTCTTGGTTTTGGGGTTGGGTGAATGGCATGTTTTGGTTGTATGTTTGTGTGTTTGTGGAACGGAAAGTTTGTCGGATAGGTGGTTGTGAGTAACCGGGCTGAGAATGTTGTTGGGGGTTAGATGTTGATCCTTCTTGTGTGTAACTTGTCTGGCGTGGGTCGTAGAGGTACATATCATCGGCGATGAATTGAAATCCAACTGATCTATACCAAGCCATATAAGTACGACTTGGTTTTACCTCATTTGGCATGACTGCGTCAGTTAAGACATGGTCATGACGGTGCTTCCACTTGCGACACTCTGATCTTGCGAAGGTTTGCCAAGGGTTGTAGTTCCATTGGTCGTTCACTTTACGCATATGCCATTCTCCTAGGCTAGCTGGGGGATCTGAGATATTCTGGACCATACCGAACTGCAGCTTCACACGATCGGTGTTGTGCATCTCCACTGTTGTGAACCGTATTATCGGTGTGCATGTTGTCCATACGGCTGCGTCTTCAGGGTTGATCTGATGCTCATGATCCATATTAAGGTATGGACGCCAAATGAACTGAAATGTTAAAGACGATAGGATTTAAATGAATGTAGAAAAAGTCAACATAATATGAAGAAATAATGAAATTATTTTGCTTACGTCTGCCGGTCGAAGGTGATCCAACAGGTTGCGATATTGAGTAATACAGTGTCTCGGACATCTGCTGTAATTCATACCGCGTGCCGACCATCTACACCAAAAAGTTAAAATAAATTAGTTATGGGTAATAAACTATAAGGAAGGAAGTAAAGATATAGCAATTTAAACAACTTACTTTTTTGCATATGGAAAAGTGAAGGGGTTGTTATTGACCGGTGCTAGAGACGGTAGTCTTGACCATCCCCATGCTTGTAGCAAAACAGCACATCCAGAAAATGTAGAAGTATCTTTGTGGGAGTTTTTGCACAACGAACTATAGAGATAGGCTAGACATGCGGATCCCCAACTATAACTACCTATTCTATCTATATGTCTAAGTAAAGGTAAGTACATAATATGCATGCTAGAACCACTACCTTCGGGAAATAAAAAGGATCCTAGTAACAACATAATGTAACACCTAGTTTTGATGATTCGAGCATCTTCGGTAGAATGCTCATCTAAATAAAAACTATTATAATATGAATTTAGGCGTGAGAGTAGTATACCTTGTCCCCTAGCATTATCATCTAACAAATCAGTGTTTAAAAGCTCCATGCAAATTGAATTTGCATAGTTGGTCTTACCATTAACAGCTTTGCCTTCAATTCGTAGTCCTAAAAGCATGTAGACGTCTTCTAACGTCACGGTACACTCACCGGTTGGAAACCAAAATGTGTGTGTCTCTGGCCTCCATCTTTCGCATAAGGCTAGAATGAACTTGTTATCTATAGACCAAGACATAATTTTGCTAATGTGACCAAAACCGGCGAGTTCAACATAAGGTTGAATCATCGGGTCCATTGGGACAAATTCGTGGACTCGAGTGCAAAACCTTGAGACATCCTATAATAGAAATAATGTAACACTTGACTAAGTCGGTATTTCAAAATAAAATGGGGTTGGTGGAGATGAAACATAAAAAATAAGTATAAGAAAAAACTTACGTATGTCGCGATGTTTGCAACTGTTCCTCTGTGTGCTTCGCCCATTGTGAGTAAAGACATATTGTTGGGGAGTTGGTGTAGATGAAAATGGAAGATTTTGTTGAAGATGAAATTGTAAAAGAAGTAATGTAGATGAAGTAGTGAGAAATGTAGATGAAGTAGTGAGAATGTTGGTGTGGAAGAATTGTTGAAGGAGTGGATGAATTTATAGGCAAATGGAGGAGTGCATAAAAAATTGTGTTTGCATGGTGTCTCCACCTCATTTGGCGACCATATACAATATTAAAGAGGGGGCGCCATTCAAATTGGCGACACCATAGGGTACATGCATGCAAGGCTAGTTCTGAATGCTTGGTTTCGAGGACTGACTCCATGGGGGCGCCATTCAAATTGGCGACCATGTACAAGCCTTAAAGGTAGGCGCCAAACCAATTGGCGCCACCTTCTGCATGTCTGACACGTGGCATTGTTGTCTCCTGCATGCTGAACAACTCACTTATGGATGGCTTGCATGATTGACACATCATCTCTGACCATCTTAGGTGTCCGACACGTGTCTGTCTTGTCTCCTGCATGCTGATGACTACCTTCTTGATAGCTTGCCTGGTTGACACATCAAGTCACACTGTCTTGCAGGATTGACACATCATCTCAGACATGTGGCTCTCTAGTATCCTGCATGCTGAATACTCACTTCTGTCTTGACTAGCTAGCATGCTTGACACATCATCTCTGACCATCTTAGGTGTCCGACATGTGTCTGTCTTGTCTCCTGCATGCTGATGACTACCTTCTTGATAGCTTGCCTGGTTGACACATCAAGTCACACTGTCTTGCAGGATTGACACATCATCTCAGACACGTGGCTCTCTAGTATCCTGCATGCTGAATACTCACTTCTGTCTTGACTAGCTAGCATGCTTGACACATCAACTCACACTGTCTTGCATGACAGACACATCAACTCATGACTAGCTAGCATGCTTGACACATCAACTCACACTGTATTGCATGACAGACACCTCATCTCTAAAATTACTTGCATGCTTGACACAGTATCTCAGAGTAGCTTCAATGTGAGACACTGATACCATCTATTTAAGTGTCTTACTATCACATTCATCTGCACTTGCAAAATACTTTTCATCTCCAAAATACTTTTCATCTTCACTCACGTTCATGTTCACTCACATTAATACTTATCATCTGCAAAATACTTTTCATCTTCACTCACATTCATCTGCACTTGCAAAATACTTTTTATCTCCAAAATGTCATCTTCATCATTATACAATATCAACGTTCACTGCAACGGTGAAACTTTTGAGTCTGAGCTTCATGGTTTTTGTTTTAGAAACACTGATACCATTAGAGTGACAATGAAGAGAAATGCAACCTTTTTGCATTTCAAGAAAAGAATACAATCCTTTATAGCATCAGGTATTGTGTCAAAGATGACATATCAGAATCCTATATTTTTTGAGAATGGTCAATGCAAGTTTTTCCCCCTAAAGATACGAGACGATGAAGATGTTGAAAGCATGTTTCTTAGTCATGAACATTCATGCATGGATTGTATCGAGTTGTACATTACTATACAACCATGTATACCGTCTCAACAGTCCCAACTAACCGATCAGGATCCAGCTGGTGAAGATGCTGCAGATGATGCACAATGGTCAGATGAACTCAACCCAGAAGCCGAAGTAGAGGTCGACGTTGTTGATGAAGAAGAGGAGGAGACTGAGGTACAGGTTGATCACATCCTGAACAACGACGATGAAGATGAGGCTCAACCACCACCAATACCTCCTACTCATGCCTACAATCCTCCTCAACATATGACAAATATGGATCTTCACGACGATGAAACGTCCGACAGTGTCTTCTATAATCCGTATCCGAGACCAGTAGGCGAATTAAAGGTGGAAGACATGTTTCGTACCAAAGAGGAATGTGTCTTGGCAATAAAAAAATACCATATGAACAACTTTGTTGACTTTACAGTGAAACGCACTGACTCTAGAAGGTATGTTATTGAATGTCGTAACATGCTTTGTAAGTTTCGTTTGGCTGCATCTTACAAGAAGAAAAATGACTCTTGGGAGATCGCCTCAATAGACCCACCACACAGTTGCGTTGCAACTAACGTTGAACAAGATCACCGTAAACTGAGCACAGCTTTGATATGTCAAGACATTCTGCCATTGGTAAATAAAGACCCATCAGTGAATGTGAGTATAATTATATCCCATATCCGAACAACATATAATTATACTCCATCTTACAAGAAAGCATGGATTGCAAGGACAAAGGCTGTTGAGCAGGTTTTCGGCAACTGGGAGGACTCATTCAAGGAATTACCACGGTTTTTATGGGCACTAAAAACTTATGTCCCAGGAACTGTGGCAATTCTGGAGACAGTGCCAGCAATGATGCCAGACGGAACCTGTGCTACAGGTAATAGAATATTTCACCGTCTTTTTTGGGCATTTGACCCGTGCATCAAAGGTTTCGCTTTCTGCAAACCTCTCCTGCAAATTGATGGCACTTGGTTATACGGAAAATACAAGGGTACTTTGCTCATGGCAGTTGCACAAGACGGTAACAACAATGTATTTCCCATTGCCTTTGCTCTTTTTGAAGGTGAAACGGCTGGTGGATGGGGTTTCTTTCTTCGACATCTCAGAACGCATGTCGCTCCACAAGCCAATCTATGTTTGATTTCTGATAGACATGCTGCCATCGAAAGTGCCTACAACAACCATGACAACGGATGGCATGATCCTCCTTCTACACATGTCTACTGTATCAGACACATTGCACAAAACTTCATGCGTGCTATAAAAGATAAGAATCTTCGCAAGAAGGTGGTGAATGCTGGGTATGCTTTAACTCAACCGTCTTTTCAATATTATCGTGATGAGATTCGTCTGTCTAATGAAGACGTGGGGAGATGGATAAATAACATCCCAGTAGAGCAGTGGACAAGAGCATTTGACGGTGGTTGTCGATGGGGCCACATGACAACAAACATTATGGAATGCATGAACGGGGTTTTCAAAGGAATTCGAAACCTGCCGATAACCGCCTTGGTAAGATCAACCTATTATAGGTTGGCTTCTATGTTCGCAACCAGAGGTGAAAGATGGAGTGCAGTGTTAATGTCTGGACAAGTATTCAGTGAGTGTTGCATGAAGGTCATGAAAGAGGAGAGCATCAAAGCTACGACACACGCTGTAACAGTGTTTGACCGTCAAAGACAAAATTTCAGCGTCCAGGAAACAATGGGCAACAGCGAGGGGAGACCAAATTTAGCCTACGCGGTTAAACTACACAGAAGTTGGTGCGATTGTGGAAAATTTCAGGCCTTCCGCATACCTTGCTCCCATGTCATTGCAGCATGCGCTTATACTCGTCAAGACGCTTACACCCATTTATCTGATGTGTACAAGGCCAACACCATCATGAATGTATATAGTCAAAACTTTTTAGTACTACCAATGGAGGATTACTGGCCTCCATATGAAGGAGATATTGTTTGGCATAATGAAGAGATGCGTAGAAAGAAGAAAGGAAGGCCAAACAGCACACGTATCAGAACAGAGATGGATTCCACAGATAAAATGATAAGATTATGTAGTATCTATCGTCAACCAGGACACAACAAAAACAACTGTCCCAATCAAGGAGCATCATCTAGATCTTAAGATTTTTGTAACATTATATCTAGACCTTAAGCTTTTTGTAACATTTTATCTTGATCTTATGCTTTTTGTAACATTGTATTTCTGTAACAATCAATCAATATATATCATTAAGTTCTTGTTACAACGAGTTTCATAACCAACATCAGTACAAAACATCTGAAAACATAAATAATTCTAACTGATTACAACAATCAAATTAATGTCGTCTCGACCAAACATCATTTCCCTAGCATCCTTATCAGTCTTCATTCGCACCCAACCAAAGATACTGTCAAGTCTCTCAATACTTCTGATTTTTTACCCTTCTGGTATTTTCCCGTCTAACCATCGAACCAGCTCCCTCTTCAGTTGATCTAACGTGGTGATGTTTCCAAAACAGCATCAGCAATTGAGGTTTGTCTCTCGCATAAATCACCTTACCGTATCGGCGACGAACACCAAACATGATAGCCAAATAATTATATGAGTTGTGGAACAATAGGTCACACAACGCATCTATTTATAAGACAAAAAAGGCATTTTATGAGGGACTCGCCAATTGAGTTGGCGCCTCTTTTTAAAACATACACATAGGCGCCAATTGGATTGGCTAGGGCACCTACCCTAGCCTAGGGCACCTGCCCTAGCCAATCCAATTGGCGCCTCCATTCAAGTTTTAACAACAGTCGCCATATGAACAACTTTCATGTTCATCAAAAATCCATTTGAAACTTGGAAGCTCATCATTCATTTCAAAACATTATAGGGCATTTTGACAGAAACCCTAATTTTGGGTGAAGTTCGCAGAGACCTAACTCACTCATTTTTAATTATTTTGAGGTGGGACCAATTGCATTGGAAAATTTGAGTTGTCTAATTCAAATGTTATGTTGGACAAAAATTCATATTCCTAAAATAAACACATGCAATAATGCAATACATTATAGGTCAGATAATAGTTCAAAAACTCAGAAGTCCAACTTCAACTGCCCATAACTTTCTCATAAAAACTCCAAATATTGCAAAATTTATATCCAAATTCATTGTCTTGAAAAGATCTACAACTTTCATGTTAGAAGTTTTTTCATTTGAGGCTTTTTTAAGGGAGACGCCAATTGGATTGACGCCCCCTCTTAAAAATTACACATAGGCGCCAATTGGATTGGCTAGGGCAGGTGCCCTAGCCAATCCAATTGGCGCCTCCTTGCAATTTTTAGGAGGGGGCGCCAATCCAATTGGCGTCTCCCTCTAAAAGTGGGGTAGATTGGGAAATTTTTTGAAAACTGGGTTATTTTGGGAATTTCTTCGAAAAAGTGGGTTATCTCGGTAAATTTGCCTTCATTTGTTTCCAAAATATAATAAAATTATTTCTCTTTATAACAATAGTATTTTTTCTATTATTCTTTTTACATATTTAAAGAAATTATCGATAAATTTATATTATTTAATATTTGAAATAACTAAAGTTGTTCCCGTATGTCAATAATATTTTTTACCGTATATATAAATAATTTAATCAATAATATATTTTTTTTTATATAAATATTTTTGTTTTGACATTACTTATATATTTAAGTCTATATATAAATATTTGAATTAACAATATATTTTTGTCCATAAATAAATATTATTTTTTTAATGATAGACACTTTTATTTATGTTTTATAATTTATTTTAATTAAAAAAAATTGATTTCTTTAAACTAAGATTATTTGGTGGATGTCACATTTGTATAGTAAAAATAGACGTTCTATTTTTTTATTTACCCGTAATAATTTTGTTTTATTTTTTTAAAAAAATAAATATTTTAATATTTTTGAATATTTATGAATGATAAAAATTTGTCATATAATTTATTTATTTTTGTATTTTTTGAATACAAATGGGTCAATTATTATTAAAATAAATAATGATAAATTTTTTAAAGAATACTAAAATTTATCAATATTGTAATGACTATATGGTATAAACAACACCAATTATTAGTAACATAAAATTCAAATTTAATACAGATTATGATTTTATTTTTCTTAAAAAAATCATTATTTTTTATTTTCATTTAATATGTCTTAAATGCAAATTAACAATCATTTAAAATAGAATATTACTACCTCCGTTTTTTATTATATGTCACTTTGGAAAAATATTTTGTACCAATTAATGTTTTCCTATTATACCCTTAAATATTTATTATTCTCTCTCATTTCAATTATATCAATTTTGTAAAATCCTTCATAATTTATTTTTTTCATACCATAATTATTACATTTCTTAATACGTGGGAAAAGTCAAAAACCAATTATAATAAAAACGGAGGGAGTATATAAACAAAATTGAATAAATACAATTATTTGTATATTATTTTTTACAATTTTTTTGATAGACAGAAGATTTATTACTTTCAGTTGATTATAATATAAGATTTACTATTTTATATTATTTGTATATTATTTCTTATATTTTTATAATATATGAAAAATTTCTCTAATATAGGTTATTTCTTCCAAAAAGTAGTCATATCTAAGACATTTTGAGAAAGTATAATAGGAATCGAACATAATCAGATTTTGATTTGAAAGTGAATAGTGACAAAAAAAATATAGGCTTATTCTTGTTTATATTATTTCAAATAATGTATAAATCAAAAGCACATAAATAATTTAAACATTCCTATTTGTTAAATTTAAACAATCCTATCTATTGTTTATGGGATTTATAAAATCAAAATGTAACTAAGGTCAAACAATTGACAAAACTTTGTAATGGAAATAAACAAACTTAAATCATAGCAACTATAATTTTTAAACACACATTAAAATTTGATTCCGGATCATTTCTCTTCGGCAAGCAAAAGCAGAAACACTTCATCTCTTCTTAGACTCCGTAGTTTTAATATGTTGAGGATGAACACGAAGACCCAATAATGTCTTAAATTATTATGGTTTCGGATCTTCTTCAATTCCTTCAAATAATTCATGAGCTATCTATCCATCAAAGATAAATTTTAATCTAATTTTTTAGAACAAATATGAGAAAGAAACCAAATAGAAATGGGAAGATGTCAAATAGAAAGGGGCTGGAAATTAAAACATAAGAAGAGGATGAAGAAAATCATTTTTTGGATAGAGAAAGACCCTCAAACGGACACGTGGCAGAAGCAGATAGAAGGGTTGAATGGTCATAACAAGAGCATATGATTTTCTTATATTATAGATGTTTAAGCTTGTATTTTTTTATATATTGATTGTAGCACTTGATGAATAACCTCATATCTTCTTTTTTGGAAGAGTATTCATCATAATTATCACTATCATCTTCCACTTTCTTTGCCTTTGACGACGAAGCTTTCAATGAGATATCTCACTTTTCTTCTTTAACCTTCTCTTTCTTTTTAGCGTTTACCTCGCTTGCACTTAGTCATTTGAGTTCAGTTTCATGTTTAATCAGCTTTCCAAACAATTATGTGATATTCAAACTATTGATATCATTTGATTATTTAATGGTTGTAACCTTTGGTTGTCATTCCTTGCACATAGATATTAAAATTTTGCTAGCACAATCTTTGATAGAAATGGATTTTCTCAAATTTTCTAACTTGTTGATTAAGTGGAGAAAACGAGACTGCATGGATTTCACATTCCCATCGGGTTCCATATGGAATAGTTCATACTCCTCTATAAACATATTAATTTTAAAATCTTTAATATCTTCAATACCCCCATAGAGGACTTGAAGAGTGTTCCACATTGACTGTGCACTTTTATGATACGAGATAGAGTATATACTTTAGCATTTTATCATACCCCAAAATTCACATTACCCTTCACAATGTTCATCTAGGTCACTAACCCTAATCATATGCATGTCCTCATGGTCATTCATTTCATCTGCATAGGCATGGTTCATTACAAGAGAATATGTATCTTAGATTCAAAGCTTGGTGCTTGTACCTAGTGGAAACTAGGGTTTCCTAGCAGCTGGAGATTGCTCAATCAACCAAACCCTAATTGGTGTTATCTCTTGGTGCTTGTGTATGTGCTTGACATTGGAGCTTCAAATGTGGCTTCTTGGTGAAGCAAAATCCTAATTTAGGATTCCCACTTGATAATGGTCCTCTAAATTCTAATCATGTCTAACACTCCTTGTGTGTGCACCTAACCCTAATTTCATCTGATTCTTCATCATCCATTGTGTGTGTTTCACTTGCTTGGTCAAGATTCATCCCATAGTCACTTGATCATAGCCCTTTTGTTGGATCCTTGGTTTTGATTCCATTCACTTCATGGTCTCACATGTTCATCTTGTGCTTGTTTGTATCCATTGGTTCAAGTCCAATCCCATGGCCCTACGACTTCCACTTGATCCAATTCACCCATGGAATTTCATCTGATCATCTCCTCGTGTGAGGGCAAAGATTCCTAGTCCTTATTTTAATGATGTCAAATCTTTCTAGTTGCTCATAACGTGTGATGTGGACGGTGTCATCATATCATAAAATGCATTCATTCTCCAACATGCTCAAAGTATAAGTGAAATGTGTCCATGCATATAAGAGCATCTTATTGACTTGAATAATACACTTGATCATCGTTAGTATCTTAGTTTCATAAGAGAATGGTTTGAATTGACCAAAATACATCTCAAAAACTCATTTTTGATAGTTTAAGAACTTTGAGTTGACTCATGACTTGGAGCGGTAAAATTGTGAGTCGACTCATGACTTGGAGCGTAACTCTCGGGTCTGAACAGGTCGAGTCTGTGAGTCGACTCATGACTTGGAGCGTAACTCTCGGGTCTGAACAGGTCGAGTCATAGGTCGACTCAACTCTGGAAAAAACTGTTTGAGTCGACTCATCCCCTATTTGAGTCGACTCACTGCCGGTTTTATTTGAACCATGTTGCCACGGGTCTGAACAGGTCGAGTCATAGGTCGACTCAACTCTGGAAAAACCCTATTTGAGTCGACTCATCCCCTGTTTGATACACGTATTTTTTTTCAAAATATAATAATAATGACATAAAAATGAAATAAATTGTTCAACAAAAACTATTATTATTTTTAAAAAAGATAATAAATTAGTGTATATAATTTTTTTCATATATAAAAATATTTGAATCAATAATATATATATTTTTATATAAATATTATTTTTGTTTTGATATTATTTACAGTAATATTAGAATCAATGTGAACCTTTTTTCATTATTATTTAATATTTTGATCGGTAACTTTATATTCTAGTTATAATTGTTTTATTTGTATTTAAAAAAAAAAGATAAGTTATGATTTGATTAAAATTTATTTTCTATAGTAAGTATGCGCATTAGTTTCCACAATGTAATAAAGTTGTTCCCGTTTATAATAATAATATGTTCTCCATTAATCTTTTCACATATTTGAAACAATGATCGATAAATTTAATATTCAGAACAATTTAAATTATTCTCGTTTATAACAATAATATTATTTATCGTATATATAAATAATTTAATCAACAATATATTTATGTAAATATTATTTTTGTTTTGACATTACTTATATATTTGAATCTATATACAAATATTTAAATTAACAATATATTTTTGCTTGTAAGTAAATATTATTTTATTCAATGATAAACACTTTTATTTATATTTTATAACTTATTTTAATTAAAATTTTATGATTTTTTTAAACTAAAAAATTATTTGGTGGATGTCACTGTTGCATAGTAAAAAAAGACGTCCCAATTTTTTATTCATCCGTAATAACTTTGTCTTATATTTATTTTTAAAAAACCAAATATTTTAAATATTTTAAATATTTATGAATGAAAAAAATTTGTTCCATAATTTATTTATTTTTGTATTTTTCAAATATAAATGTACAATTATTATTAAAATAAATAATGATATATTTTTTAAAAAGTACTAAGATTTGTCAATATTGTAATGAATCTATGGTATAAACAACACTAAATATTAGTAACATAAATTTCAAATTTAAGACAGATTATGATTTTGTTTTTGTTAAAAAATCATTATTTTTATTTTTATTTAATGTGTCTTAAATGCAAATTAACAATCATTTATAATAGAATATTATATAAACAAAAATGAATAAATACAATTATTTATATATTATTTCTTACAATTATTTTTTGATAGACAAAAGATTTACTACTTTAAGTGGATTATAATATTAGATGTATTATTTTATATTATTTGTATATTATTTCTTACATTTTTATAATATATAAAAAAAATCTCCGACATAGGTGTTCTCTTATAAAAAATATTCGTATCAGATGCATTTTGAGAAAATATAATAGAAATCTAGCATCATTGATAATCATATTTTGATTTGAAAGGGAATCATATTTTGATTTGAAAGGGTATTAGTGGCAATTTATATCATTTCAAATACTCTATAAATCAAAGGCACATAAATAATTTAAACAATCCTATTTGTTAAATTTAAACAATCATATATGTTGTTTATGCAATTTATAAAATCAAAATGTAACTAAGATAAAGTAATTGACAAAACTTTGTAATAGAAATAAACAGACTTAAATTATAGACACGATAATTTCTAAACACATTAAAATTTTATTTTTGATCATTTCTTTTTTAATCTAAATTTGTAGAACAAATATGAGAAAGAAATCAAATAGAAAGAGGAAGATATCAAATAGAAAGGGGCTGAAAATTAAAACATAAAAAGAGGGCGAAGAAAATCAAGCCAACTAAAAAAAAATATTCAAAGAGGTTAATATAACTAAATAAGATATTAGAATGAACAAAAATTAGTAAGATAAACAAAAATGTGTAGAAATATAATAAAGACAAACCTTTTTAAATATAAACTCCATTGTATTTTGTTCATTATTTTGTCTCATTTCAAAAATATTAAACACTCTTAAATAAAAAAATGTTTGATGATTAACAAAAATGAGTCATGAACAAATTCAATAACATTAAATGAATATTAAGTACAAAGTCAGATTAAAGGAGATATTTTTTAAGAAAGTTTATAATGAAAAAAATAAGTATCAACCAAATCATAAAAGTTTGAAAGAAAATAGGAAGAATCAAAACAAAAGTCTGAAAACACATTATGGTGAAGTTCGATTACAACAACAAAGTCTGAAAAAATGGAAGAAAAAAAAAAAGATAGAAGAAAAATGGCAATGGAGAAAAATGGATTTCATTACCTTTTGATCTTTGAAGTTTGCAATCTTGATTGTGGTATGATAATGAAGAAAATGTATTTTTATTTTAGCTTGAAGCTCCATCGTGCATCCTTAATTGATTGAAAGTGTGTAAAGAAGAAATTGAAATAAATCATATATATATATATATATAAGTGAAAGGTGGAAAAAGTAGTATGACTTTTCTGCAATTGAGATAATGCAACATTGAATGATTATTTTTGTGGAAATTTAGTTTGTTGATTTGACAAATAGGATTACTTTTGAAGATGAATTGGAAACCGTGTAACAAAGAGTTATTTGGAAGCAAATAATAAGTTAGAGTATAACCAGAATTGACATCTGATTGACAAAATCATTTTTTGGACAGAGAAAGACCCTCAAATTGATAGGTGGCGGAAGCAGACAGAAGGGTTGAATGGTCATAACCAGAGCATATGATTTTCTTATAGATGTTTAAGCTTGTATTTCTTTATATATTGATTGTAGCACTTGATGAATAACCTCATATCTTCTTTTTTTGAAAGAGTATTCATCATAATTATCATTATCATCTTCCACCAAGAGATACCACCAATTAGGGTTTCCTAACAGCTGGAGGTTACTCAATCAACCAAACCCTAATTGGTGGTATCTCTTGGTGCTTGTGTATGTGCTTGACATTGAAGATTCAAATGTGGCTTCTTGGTGAAGCAAAACCCTAATTTGGGATTCCCACTTGATCATGGTCCCCTAAACCCTAATCATGTCTAACACTCATTATGTATGCACTTAACCCTAATTTCATTTGATTGTTTATCATTCATTGTGTGTGTTTCACTTGCTTGGTCAAGATTCATCCCATAGACACTTGATCATAGCCCTTTCTGTTGGCTCCTTGGTTTTTATTCCATTCACTTCATGGTCTCACATGTTCATCTTCTACTTATTTATGTCCATTGGTTCAAGTTCAAGCCCATGGCCCCACGACATCCCTTGATCCAATTCACCCATGGCATTTCATCTGATCATCTCCTCATGCCTAGCCTAAATCATGTTCATGTTTTGTTTGGTTTCATCTGGTCATTGGTCATTCAAATCCACTTCATGCCATTTTCAATGCCTTGGTGTTTTATCCATGGATCTCTGGTTCATTCATAGTCATTATCCATTTGGTCCTTGTTAAGGCCTAATGTGATTCATTCAAGTCTTGTCATATATCATTCATTCAAGGTTTGATTTCAAGGGATTATGTGGATGGTTCATTCAAGGTCATTTTCCATACCATTCATTCCATTTTCCACACCATAGTTAGTTATTCAAGTCATGTTCATACAATGCATTCAAGCTATGTTCATGTTCAAGTTAATTCAAGTCATGCTCATGTCCATTAATTTCAATATCTTTCATCATTCAATCCATACAATTCAAAGTATCAATTCCATTCATATAAACCAAATTCCATTCAATTACATCACCAAATGTCCATACATAAAAAGAAATTACAAAAATTGACTTTTCTACCTAAGTTGACTTTTGGGCAACTGTTGACTTTTTGGTCACCAGTTAACCAAAGTCAACTAACCAACCATGACTATCCTAAACCCTAATTTCTTGTGCCATTCTTCCATGATCCATCAGAATGCCATGTTCTTGAGTTTTGCTTGCCTTCACTAGTTTTCTTCAAATGCAAACCACTTTTTATAAGCCTTGTTCAAACCACCATTTCATGTGTGCTTAACCTATAAAATGCAATGCAAAGACAACAATGCAAGTCATTTTCCAATGAAATCCATACCACACAAGCAACACAAGGCTATAACACGAGCATACCTATCATGAAACATGTGCAAAAACAATTGCAAAACATCAAGCACCAAGCCACAATTTTGTTGCACCATGAACCAAATTACCACCTACAGAACCATGTCAGCATTCCTTGAAATAAAAGCCATAAGCCATGCCAAATACAACATTCAACATGAAGCAAGATCCTACTATGTAATGTTACAGCAAACCTATATTCACTCGGACCTAGCAGCTGATGCAGTAAGGTTTTGCATTCATGACACAAACCTGTTTTGTTAATCATTTTGAAAAATACCTTTGAAAAGAAGATATGATTAACCCTTGATTTTTGAATTTTGATCCATCATTTTACATGTATGATTCAATTGGCATATGTAGGTTTAGTTACGTTAAAAGTGATTATTTTGCTAACTTGATCCATATCCCATGTTCATGAAATAAAGTCCATTTTAATTCCATTTAATTCTTGCATTTAAATTTGGTTATTTAGATTAAATTGAAAATGCCATTTCAATTTAAGTGATGTATGCCTTGTATATATCCATATGGTTTGTCATGATCTTGTCATCATTTTGTCATCATGGTCCATTTCCATTTGAATTAGCATTCACCATCCATTTTAATTGAATTAGCATTTGCGATTTTAATATCCATTTAATTGATTTGTTTAATCCATACTAATTCCATATGTTTATGTGTTCACATGTCCATTGAGATATCAAGTACCATCCAAGTTATTATCCCTTTAATCCATTCATTTGTCTTGTATTGTGTGAGGATATCATGTCACTTGATTCTTTTAGGAATGATACTTGGTTGTAACTTATTTAATCTCTATCATTTACTTTGTATTGTATGACTTCATTCCCCCATTGTGGGTAATGTGTCCCCTATCCCATGCAAGTGTAATAGCTTAGATTTATTTTCTTTTATAGTTTATCATGTATGCTAACTAAAAAGATAAAAACAAAACTTTTCAAAAGACAAAGGAATACTTGATCCAACGTCAAGTGTTTTCCAAATCAAACTCGCTTCATAACAACACGAGTGCTTGACCCAATATCAAGTATCTCCCATACATTCGACTTCATTCTCTTCTCAATTTATCTCTTTATCTCCATTCTTCACACACATTTTTTTCATAATAAATCGAAACACTTGATCCAATGGCAAGTGCCTTTTTCAAAACAATTTCATAATAATATGGAACGCAAAAATGGGATGTACGTGCTTGTACACAACATTCAAGTACTTGGGTTGTCAGTCGTACCTAGCTTGGGGACCCGACACTTGACTTCCTCCTCAAAACATCTAATGATTAAAACAGGTTTAATCTAGGTGCTATGATGAAGAAAAAGGGTAGATAGGATACCATTGTCCTCTCTACTCCCAAGTATTTTGATTGTTAGTCGTACTTAGTCAAGGGTCAGATACCTGTCTCCTTCTAAGTACCAATGATTAGACTTTCCAAACTCTTTCACAATTCAAATATCTTTTGGATGAAAAAAAGCGGCTAGGATACCGTTGTCCTTTCAACTCCCAAGTGTTTGGACTGTTGACGGTATCTAGACAAGGGTCTGATGCTTGTCTCTATACTAAAATCAACCCCAACCAATCAAATTAATTTTCTGCCTTAGGGAATCTTTCAAACCTTTTCAAAAAAGACGTGTTACTTTTATTCTACCGTGAATTAACCCGACACAATCTTTTAACATGGTGGGCCAATACATCCCTTGGCAAAATAATAACCATTTCATCTTATGGCCAACTTGGTGTGCCCCACATACCCCACTATGGACAGTCGAAAGGGCTAAATATGCCTTTGATTCACTAAGACATTTAAGTAAAACTCCCTCAGGAGTCTTTTTGAACAACTCCATCCCCAAAAGAACATAACTTAAAGCTCGATACCTGGTTTTTCGATCACTAGACGTCGTTGGATTCTGTAAATACTCCACTATTAGTTTCCTCCAATCTCCGGCTGTCAGGTTATCTACTGCCAATGTTTCGAAGCTTTCTTTATCAGCGTATCCCAACTTTGTCCTTTCCAAGTATGATGGGGCTAATCTGGTCGACACCAATCTTCCTCTGACTTTGATTACTTTTTTCAATTTCTCTTTCGAAATTTTATACCCAGATGCAATTTGAGCCAAATCATTGGCCATTTGATTTTCCAGTCGAGGTATATGTCGAATATTAGACATCTCGAATCTTTTCAACAATCGACTGGCTATTATAAAGTACATGACGAGATTCTCTTTAACACATTTGTACTCCTTTGTAACTTGTTTTACCACTAACTCTGAGTCACCCATTATTTCGACTCGAGTTGTCCCCAATTCCAACAATATCTCAAGTCCGGCTATCGAAGCTTCATATTCAGCCTCATTGTTCGAGCAGAGGCCATCCATTTTATACTTGAACTTTATTGGAATTTTATTAGGAGAAATAATTAGAACTCATATGCTTGTTCCATCTTTATGACTAGAGTCGTCGAAGTACAACTTCCAGGGTTCTAATTCGAGGTAGTCCAGTGCATTCTTAGTTATGGAGTGGTCGACTATAAAGTCTGCCACCACTTGTCCCTTAACAACTTTTAATGGTATATAAGTTAAAGAATATTCAGTTAAAGCTAGTGCCCATTTTCCAATTTGACTGTGCAAAATTGGCTTAGACAACATATGTTTAATAATATCGAAGTGAGATGAAACATAAACATCAACAGGTTTTATATAATGTTTCAACTTCGTACAAGAAAAATACAAGCATAAACACAAATTTTCAACTATGCTATACCTACTTTTTGCATCATTTAAGACCTTACTGATGTAGTAAATGGCTCTTTCGAAGCCATTATCATCCTCCTAAGCCAACATGCTCCCCAAAGTCTTGTCAGATGCAGATATGTACAATCTCATACTTGTATTCCTACAAGGTGGTGTCAAAATTGGTGGGTGACTCATGTATTCTTTGATTTTGTCGAAAGCTTTTTGATGAGCCTGCCCCCATTCGAATCCTTCCTTGTTAAGTCAATGCAAAGCCGAGAAGGCTTGCGTTTTTCCGCTAAGGTTTGAGATGAATCTCCTCAGGAAATTGATCTTGCCCAGTAGTGACTGCAATTCCTTCTCCGTTGATGGCGCTTTCTCCTCCATTGTGGCCTTGGTCTTATTCTAGTTTATTTTGATACCTTTTAGGTGGACCACAAATCCTAAGAAATCCCCTGCCTGCACATAGAAAGCACATTTGAGAAGGTTCATTTTTAGACCATGTTTTCTCATCCTTTCAAAAGATACTCGAAGATGGCCTATATGGCTCTTCCCTGAAATAGACTTAACAACGATAGCATCGATGTAAATTTGCATAAAAGTCTCTATGAAATCATGGAAGATCGAATTCATTGCTCTTTGGTATGTTGCCCCAACATTCTTTAAGCCAAAAGGCATCACCACCCATTCATAGGTGCCTAAGGCGCCAGGACATCAAAATTCTGTTTTTGGGACATCCTCTTCAGCAATGAATATCTGATTATATCCAGAATATCCATCGAGCATGCTAAGATACTCATGGCTCACGGCAGAATCGACTAGTGTAACACCCTTCTAAAATACCCCAAATATTTAATTAAAATAGCAATATATCAATCAGAGTAATTATGCAATTAAGGGTGTCACACAATCATTTCACACCATTCACCATAATAACTGTCATGCTCTTTTATTAATTCAAAACATAAAGCATTTGCACAATACGCAGCGGATAGAAATCAAATCAATCATGCAAAACATGTAACACATTACATGTAAAATTATTCAACAAGGTAAAACATCCCGTCCCGATGTTACATCTATCAGAGCATGACCCACTAAGGAGACTACACTAGACTCCAAGCACTAGCTTCTACTCAATCACTGCTCGTTACCTGAAAAATAGTTGTAAGGGTGAGTTCCTCAATCGATATAATAAGCATTATAAAATATCATGTAATGCTAAGTAAACAACACATTAATCACCCTAATCATATCACACATTCAGTAACGGCACATCAACTCAAATATCATACTCAATACCAACACAATTCATACTCATACTCAATGCCAACACAAACACACGCATAATATTGGAATACATCCATTCATATTATACGCCATACATACATTATGCAATGAGACTCCATGCATGCGGTACCGACTATTCGTGAACATATAGTTCACCTCACCGATCAAATCCAGATACGGCTACCAAGCCCACTAGTCCCACTCATTTGAGACCTAGTGACTCACTCACTAATTCCTCACCATGGGAATTAGCTACCACCCCAAGGGCTATGCTATGCACGCTAATCACCTAGCATGCAAACATCAACAACAATCTACAATGATTTACTCACTAATTCCTCACCATGGGAATTAGCTACCACCATAAAGGCCACAATATGCATGCTAATTCACCTAGCAATGCAACATCATCAACAACAATCCACAATGGACATATGCTCACACTCTAAGCCATAAAACAGTCCATTCACCAACACATGCATAATATATACATTCACAACATTATGCATATTTTCACACATCATCAGCATATTTATCACATAATCATATCATGTCATGCCAATTAATCAATCACAGTATTAGCACACTCTACTAATACCTATACTACTCAAAACAACGGGAAATGATCCCTACTATATCACATACCGATATAGGCCAACCATCAAATATGTACACAACATTTAAATACCAATTTTCCCACTTTTCAACAGTGTTAACCGGTTAACGCCCTGGGTTAACCGGTTAACGCAGACCAAAACACGCTTCCTGGCAAAACTTGACAGTGTTAACCGGTTAACGCCCAGGGTTAACCGGTTAACGCAAGCAAAACAACAATATTTCATAATTCACAACAGTGTTAACCGGTTAACACCCTGGGTTAACCGGTTAACACCCTGGGTTAACCGGTTAACGCAAGACAGAAAGTTGTTCCTGCGCTAACACAAAGCAGAATGCAGAATTCTCCGCATTTTCCGCCGTTGGAGGACTTCCGGACCTCCGATTCCAATTCCGTAAAAAGCTACGTTTTCGGAAAATCACTACCCATCCAATTACAGATTCAATTTCAGTTTTAACACAACTTATCCAACACAATTTCTCAGCATTCTACATCCCAATTAGGGTCAATTCAACGGTTTATCACTACCCATTACATGTTAACCCATAATACCCATTAAACGACGATAAACCCCCCTTACCTGAGTTAATCCGGCGAATCTTTAAGCTTCAAGCTTTTCTCTTCTCCAACCTTCTTCCTCTTGCTCTGCCTCTTTGCCCTTTTCCTCTTTTTGAGTCGCTTCTCTGTTTTCACGTGAAAACTCTTTTTACCAAAATGGAACTCTTTTTCCTTATTTCTAACTTATATATATTTTCCAATAATTATTATTCCAATAATAATAATAATAATAATCCAATAATTCCAATTATTTAATTAAATTAATAAATATAATATTAACTTAAATTAAATAATTATCTTATTTTTATCGGGGTGTTACAACTCTCCCCCACTAAAAGAGTTTTCGTCCTCGAAAACATACCTCAAGCGAATAACTCCGGATAGGACTCCTTCATCTGACTCTCAAGTTCCCAAGTCACATTGCCACCTGCTGGTCCTCCCTAAGCTACCTTTACCAAAGCAATCTCTTTACCCCGCAACTGATTCAACTCTCGATCCTCGATCTTCATAGGTGATGTTTCAACAGTCAGGTTATCTCTCACCTGTACATCATCTATTTGGACTACATGCGACGGATCAGGAATGTACCTCCTCAACTGAGACACATGAAAAACCTCATGCAAATTCGCAAGTGACGGCGGTAAAGCGATACGATAGGCTACCTCCCCTATCCTCTCCAAAATCTGATAAGGACCAATAAATCGAGGTGTCAACTTCTTCGACTTCAAAGCTCGACCAACTCCAGTTATCGGAGTAATACGGAGAAACACATGATCCCCCTCTTGAAACTCAAGTGACTTCCTCCTCTTGTCGTGATAACTCTTCTGACGACTCTGAGCAATTCTCATCTTCTCCTGAATCATCTTAATCTTTTCCGTAGTTTGTTGAACAATCTCCGGTCCAACCACAGCACTCTCACCGGACTCATACAAACATAAAGGCGTCCGACATCTCCTACCATACAAAGCTTCAAACGGTGCCATACCAATGCTCGAATGAAAACTATTGTTGTAGGTAAACTCAATATAAGGTAAATAACAATCCCAAGCACCTCCCTTTTCCAAAACACAAGCTCTCAAAAGATCCTCCAGTGACTGAATCGTCCTCTCAGTCTGACCATCAGTCTGCGGATGATATGTAGAACTCAATCTCAGCTTAGTTCCCAAAGCCTTCTGCAAACCTTCCCAGAACTTCGATGTAAATCTAGGATCTCTGTCCGAAACAATACTCGACGGAATACCATGCAAACTTACAATCTTCTCAATATACAACTCGGCTAATCTCTCTAACGGGTAATCCATTCTGATCGGAATGAAATGAGCCGATTTCGTCAATCTGTCGACAATCACCCAAATAGCTTCAAAATTCTTAATTGTCCTCGGTAAACCAGAAACAAAATCCATACTGATACTATCCCACTTCCACTCTGGAATAGCCAACGGTTGCATTAGCCCAGACGGCTTCTGATGCTCAATCTTTGACTTCTGACAAGTCAAACAAGAATAAACAAAACTCGCAATTTCTCTTTTCATTCCCGGCCACCAAAATAGCTTTTTCAAATCATGATACATCTTCGTAGCCCCAGGATGAATACTCAGGCCACTACGATGTCCTTCCTCAAGAATACTCTTCTTAAGTTCGGTAACATCCGGAATACACACCCGATTACCAAATTTCAAAACACCATTCTCATCAACTCTGAATTCACCATCTTGACCTTGATTTACTAGAGTCAACTTATCAACCAAAAGCACATCGGATTTCTGACCCTCTCTGATCTCATCCAGAATACTACTCGTTAACTTCAACATTCCCAATTTAACACTATTGTGAGTACTCTCACACACCAAACTCAAGTCTCTAAACTGTTCAATTAAATCCAATTCTTTAACCATTAACATAGACATATGCAATGATTTCCGACTCAATGCATCAGCCACTACGTTTGCTTTACCCGGATGGTAATTCAAACCAAAGTCATAATCCTTCAGAAATTCTAACCATCTCCTCTGTCTCATATTCAGCTCTTTCTGATCAAACAAATACTTTAAACTTTTATGGTCACTGAAAACCTCAAATCTTGACCCGTACAAGTAATGCCTCCATAACTTCAGAACAAATACCACAGCTGCCAACTCTAAATCGTGTGTCGGATAGTTCCTCTCATGAACCCTCAGCTGTCTCGAAGCATAAGCTATAACCTGCTTATTCTGCATCAACGCACCACCCAAACCCAACAATGAAGCATCACAGAAAACCTCAAATGATTCCGACGAACTCGGTAATATCAGAATAGGAGCAGTAGTCAACCTTCTCTTTAACTCTTGGAAACCTTCTTCACATTTTGAGTCCCAAACAAAAGCTTGCCCCTTTCTAGTCAACATCGTCAACGGTAATGCCAACTTAGAAAATCCCTCGATGAACTTCCTATAATAACCAGCCAAACCAAGAAAACTCCTTATCTCAGAAACTGACTTCGGAGCTTCCCACTGAGATACCGCTTCTATCTTAGAAGGATCAACAGCAACACCACCTCTTGAAATCACATGACCAAGAAAACTAACCTCTTCTAACCAAAATTCACACTTTGACAGTTTAGCAAATAGCTTCTTTTCTCGTAGAACTCCTAAAACCACTCTCAAATGTTCAGCATGCTCTTCTTCAGATTTCGAATACACCAAAATATCGTCAATAAACACCACAACAAACTGATCTAGGTACGGATGGAAAATCCTATTCATATACTCCATAAACACTCCAAGCGCATTAGTCACACCAAAAGGCATTACAGAATACTCATAATGTCCATACCTTGTTCTGAAAGCAGTCTTCTGAATATCCTCAGTTTTCACACGTATCTGATGATATCCCGACCTCAAATCTATTTTGTTGAACACACTCGCACCAACTAACTGGTCCATCAAATCATCAATCCTCGGCAAAGGATACCGATTCTTGATCGTCACTTTATTCAGTTGCCTGTAGTCCACACACAACCTCATAGTACCTTCTTTCTTCTTAACCAATAACACTGGTGCACCCCACGGTGACACACTCGGACGAATAAATTTCTTATCCAACAGATATTCCAACTGACTCTTCAATTCAGTTAACTCAACAGCAGACATACGGTACGGAGCCATCGACACCGGCCTAGTACCAGGTACCAAATCAATCGAGAACTCAACTTCACGCTCTGGCGGTAATTCATTCACTTCTTCCGGAAACACATCAGGAAAATCACACACCACAGCTAGATCGCAAATCACCAGTTTATCTTTAGCCTCCAAAGTCGCTAACAGCATAAACAACTCTGCCCCATCTGCTACTTCCTCATTCACCTGCCTTGCTGATAGAAACAAATCCTTTCCTTCCTCAATCTCAGGAAAGATCACAGTCTTATCAAAACAGTTGATATAAACTCGGTTAGACACCAACCAGTTCATACCCAGAATAACATCAATCTGCACTAGTGGAAGATACACTAGGTCCATCCCAAAGTCTCTACCAAAAATACTCAAAGGACAATTTAAACAAACTGAAGTAGTAGTCACTGAACCCTTCGCAGGAGTATCAATCACCATACTACCATGCATCTCAGATATCTCTAATTTAAGTTTCACAGCACAATCCAAAGATATAAAGGAATGAGTCGCACCTGTGTCAATAATAGCTACAAGAGGAAAGCCATTAATATAACACGTACCTCGGATCAAACGATCATCTGCAGAAGTCTCAGAACCCGATAAAGCAAAGACCTTGCCTCCCGACTGGTTCTCTTTCTTCGGCTTAGGACACTGTGGACTGATATGACCCACTTCTCCACAGTTGAAACAAGTCACAGTCTTCAACCGGCACTCTGCAGCCAAATGACCACCTTTGCCACACTTAAAACACTTCTTCTCATTACTGGTACACTCATGGATACGATGTCTAGCCTGACCACATCTGTAACACTTAGCAGGGGCACTGGAGTCTCCCCCACTAGGTCTCCTCATCCCACTCTGTCTCTGGAAACCTTTGCCAGCTGCATACGGTTTCCCACGATCATTCTGATTCTTGCCTTTCCTATCAACCCTCTGCTGATAGCTCTCCGCTCTAGCTTTGGTATCCTGTTCAAAAATCCTGCAACAGTTAACCAAATCAGAAAACACTCTAATCCGTTGATACCCAATAGCCTGCTTAATCTCGGGACATAACCCGTTCTCAAACTTCACACATTTCGAGAATTCCCCAGTAGCCTCATTATAGGGAGTGTAATACTTTGACAGCTCTGTGAACTTAGCAGCATACTCAGTAACAGACCGGTTGCCCTGCTTCAATTCCAAGAACTCTATCTCTTTCTTTCCTTTGACATCCTCTGGAAAGTACTTCCTCAGGAATCTCTCTCTGAACACAGCCCAAGTGATCTCAGCATTCCCAGCAGATTCCAACTCAGTGCGGGTAGCAACCCACCAATCATCTGCTTCTTCTGACAGCATATGCGTACCGAACCTGACCTTCTGGTTATCGGCACACTCAGTCACTCGGAAGATTCTCTCGATCTCCTTCAACCACTTCTGAGCACCATCTGGATCGTATGCTCCCTTGAACATTGGAGGATTGTTCTTCTGGAACTCACTCAGTTGACGAGCAGCTTCCATTCCCACAACATTCGGATTCCCTCCAAGTACTCCAGCTAGCATACCCAGAGCCTCAGTGTAACACCTCAAAATTTGCCCTCCTTTCTTGGGACTAGCATTAACATATTTGCATATCATTTTAGGGCATTAGGCATTTCATATTGCATAGCATGTGGTTACATTGTGCAAGCCATTCTCCCAAGTCTTGATCAGAAGATGGAGAAGTCAAAGTGCAAACCTAGGGTTTATTGACTGATCATTGACCATCTGAGGATTGGGCTGTGAATTAGGGTTTCATGATTCTCAATGGATGTTGGATTTCATCTTGATTGCATGTGATACATCATCATCATCATGGTTGGATGTCATCAAGAGATTGAAGAAGATTCCTTGAGATTAGGGTTTTGACCACTAGTCAACCCTAATCAGTTGCATTGGGCCAGTCAGGGCATGATCAGGAGATGAGGTTTATGATGGTTATGGGGTTCATTCTTTGATTATATTGTGCTTATTGAGGCTAGGGTTTCACCCTTGAGCCATTTCAGTTGGAGATTGGGGCTTAATTTGATCTATGCATTGCCTGATTCATCTGTCAGTTGAAAAGTCAACTGTGGTCAACTGTACATGATTTGGTGGATTGGGAGGTGGAAATGAGTTGGATACACTTCATTCATGTTGGAACAAGTGTTATTTGACATCTCAAAGCTTAAGAATGAAGAAAATCAAGTCAGAACAAAAAAAACTGCCAAAAATAGAAAGTGACTTGTAATTGAAGTTTCCAAAAATGGAAAGTTTTGGACCTCAAGGCCACGTGTCCAAGGAAGCTTCAAATGAAAAATTGTTCAACATGAAAGTTGTAGATCTTGTTCTCACCTTTCCAAAAAGTCCAAGAACTTGAAAATCCAATGTATGGTTGGAAAATTATGGCTCAGTGAAATTCAAAAATGACCCGTAATCAGGAGGCCATAACTTCCACATGGTTTGTTCAAATTGCAAGTTCTTTATATGCACAAACTCCATTTGACATGTACTTTCATGGTGCATAATTGGATTTTTCCAAAAGTGGTCAATGCAAAAGGTCAATTTTCAACTGGACAGTTAAATTGGATCAGGGGCAAAATTGTCCAACTTTCAAAATAATTGGAATTTTGAGATGAGACTTTTTGCTACACCTCATAAATGGAATTTGGAGTGTGTTGGAATCATCATTTCATGCATAGGCCTTGTAAATTGAGATTTGGCTTGAAAAATGCAATGGCTAAAATTGGACATTTTGCTACCACATAGTGAAATTGCAAAATACACAACCAATGGGAGTGAGACAAGTTTCTACAGCTCACACATGGCATTTGGGAGGTGTGTGAGCTGTCATTGAAGTGGCATGAGCTGTCCTATGGAAATTACACTTTTGCCCTCACTTTGAAAATTCCAATTTCACTTAACAATGCAATTTGGTTAATGGCTTGGTTAATCATGGATTAGTGCAACATATATAAGCCTAATCATTCCATAAACATAACAGAAAATCATTCACCAAAAATTCAGATCAAAAACTATTCCAATTCTCTCAATTTCACCAAGAACACAAAATCTTCAATTCCAAAATTCTTCATCAAATCTCAACCAAACTTTGAAATTCCTTTCGCATTCAACTTCTATCATCATCTTCTCAAACTGTTTGTGGTATTTGGAGTGGAAGAGGCATTGAATCGCGACTGCATCTTCAAGAGTCATCAATGGTGAAAGTTGATTTGGAGCAATAGGAGCAAGATCAAGTGAATCCAAGCTTTGCCTCGCCTTTCCTCATGTTCGTGCTGCATCTGTTTCACATCAAGACAGCTTGAAAGTTCCGATTTCCACACTGCCATAGCAGGTATCATCCAAATTCGATCATCATGATTTTCTTGTTGATCATATGCATTTGAAAGATCGTTTCACGTAGAGCACGATGATAGTTGTAGTTTAGCAATTGGTGAACCATAGCGTAGTAAATCTGGATTTGAAGTTATGAACACAAACCCTAACGCGTTCGATTCTTGAGATATATGAAGTGTTAGGATAAATCGAGTGCATATTCGTGTTGTTGATGTTCATGCGGTTCGAATGACTATAGCCTTGCTAATTTCCATGAACTTTTGTTGTTCTTCGATTTTGGGATTTTCTGGAAATGTCTGCGAGGAAGAAGACGAAGCTTTGCGCGAAACGTTGCTTGATCCATTTTTCCATTCAAATTTTCAAAAACGGTGTTTACCGCCCCCCGCCACTGTTATTACCAAAATGCCATTACTAATTCTTAATTAATTTGATTTAATTTTAAAAAATTACAATGACCTTAGAAAATTCATAGAAAATTGTAGAAAAATCAGAAAAATGTGAGAGTTGTTGTGTTGACTTCCTTGACTTGTGTAGAATTTTTTTGACCTATTGGTCAAAGTTGTGCATGGTAGAAAAATTATTTGCCCTAGGGTTTTCTCACATGTGTTACATTTTGACACCTTCTACCACTTTGATCATGAAATTCTCATATCATAAAATAAATGTCTGAAAATTTTTGTGATGATTCTTGACTCATTGATGCTCATTTCCATGTAAATTTCATGCATTTTTGATACCTGGCCATGGAGTTATGAATTTTAGAACTTAGGTGTGACAATTTGTGTCACACCTCTTGATGTCAATTTGCTGGAATTATTTGAGTGACCTATACATGTTGAAATTGATTGAAATTTTGCATGATGCTTAGTTAACATGTTAGGAAGCTGTGAGAATTTTTGTGGAGTTTTACATTGCATTTTCAATTTGATCATGATTTTTCATCTCTGTTGGTCACAATTGCAAGCTTGTATGATACATGTTGGTAGATTGAAGGGGAAATCTTCATGTGGTATTGTATGATCATGAAATTTGGCATGCCTGTAATAGACACATAATGTGACATCCCTGTTTTGGTCTCATCCATTTCTTTGTTGTTTTCATTGAGTTATGAATTTTTGAAGTGGAAGCATGTATTGATGTTGTGATTTGGAGCCTATAATTGTGTCTGTTTTTATTGATTTTCATTGACATGGTTCCATTTGCCCAAATGAGCTCAAATTTGACATGGTAGACCTTGGATATCCCCTGTTTAGGTGTAATTTATTTGAGAATTTTTAGATTTGTTTTGATGTGGATTTGAATGCAATAGTTCTGTTTGTATGTTTGATGTTTCATTTGAGCCAATTTGCCTTATTTTGTGCATAGCATGAGCATAATGAATGATATAAACATGAGACCAATGATGTTTGCTCTTGTTTGACTTTAATTTGAGTTTGGTTGGTGAATGCCTTGCTGTTTAATATTTTTTCTTGCTTTTGGACCCTAGGCTTAGCCTAGTGGTCTAGTTGCTAATGTTTGCTTGATTTTTCAGGATCAAAAAGCAATGCTTGTGGAGAATGGTTCAAATCAATTTTAAATGATGTTGTTTGGTGTTTGTACACTAATATAACATTGTTTTGTAGGTTGTGAAGTTTGGGATTGAGCTTTGAGCTTGCTTTGTTGTGCATTGATCTGTATAGATTAACTGATTGAACTTTTGCTGTTTGGTTTTGTCTGTCTGAGTACTAACTGTGTTTGACTGTTTCCAGGTACTTTTAGTTGCTCAGTTCCTTGTGAACTTTTGCTTTGCTTTGCTTAAGCAACTTGCATTGAGGTAGGTCCTCTTGACTTCATGTAGTCTGGAGACCCGGCTGTTACCGGGCCGGGCAAATAAATGTCTGAAGTCCTCCTTAAGAGGCAATGATTGTGTTTGTTTAATTTTGTGCCAAGCAGGTGAAAGTCCTTTAAATAAGGCAATTGGTGGAAGGTAGGGGTATGCAGTCTACCCCTCACTAATCAGTTGAGTCTTCTCCTTGCTCCCATTACATGGTTGTAGCATTGAGATCCTAGCCCAAGATCCGTGCAGTGCACATTGTGTCAGAGTCACTGAGTATAGAAGGGTTCCCCCATTCTGGACCCATGCTCATTTGTCAGAAGCTCTCCCTGGTTAGGGATAGGAGCTGTGAGGTCTGATCCTCACTTTACCCATCATCTGCTTCACCTTAGCCTCGTAATGGCAAGGTTAAGAGCAAACACAGCCCGTACAGACGACTTGCTGAGGCAGTCAAACCTATTGTGTGAGCCCCTTGTGTGGTTATAGTGCGTGCTATGTGGATATCTGTTTGAGATGCTTGTTCTCATTTGATGTATGTTTGAATTATGTTGTATGCTTGTATGTTTGCTTCTTTCCTGGATAGGAATAGTTTGCTTATGCAAGTAGGATAGAAAACTGAACTTAGGGTAAGCGATGCATGACAACACTAGGCTCGAGTCTCAGCTCCCTAGTAGTGTGTCTTTCCCCGGTTTCTGGTTAGCAATTTAGTCCCTTTCAGGGGAACTACATCGCCCTGATCCTCATTCCAGACGAGGTATGTAGGCAGGTGGTCGTGCGAGACCACTCCGGGCGCCTTTTTATTTATTTGTGTGTGTTGTTTGACAAGTGCTAGGCTCGAGTCCCTGACTCCTTAGCCAGTTGTTGTTTGTTTGTTATCTGATTGTGTGTTTTGGGTTCGGATGCGGACGTAAGCCCAGTGATTGGCAGTCGGGCTCCACGTTTGCCCTTTTGAGTGTGTTTTGGTTCGGATGCCGACGTAATTCCATCCAGTGGTAGTCGGGCTCCATGTTTGCCACCCTTGCTTGTTCGCGTGTTTTGTGTTGTTTGGCGTGCGTAAGCCGAACTACAGTGGCTCTGATTCTTGTTCCAGACAAGATATGTAGGCATAAGGTGCGATACCTTATCGAGCTCGTTCCTCTTAACCCCACCTGCGTTCCCCGTGTGTGTGTGTGATGTTTAGCAACCTTTTCTTTATTCTAGGACGTGGATCCCTAGGAGTACCTAGGACGTGAGGGGTGCTAATACCTTCCCCTCGCGTAACCGACTCCCGAACCTTTTCTCTCTGGTCGCGAGACCATGTCTTTCCAGGTTTCTCTGAGCGTTTCCTTTCCCTATCTTGGGATAAATAACGTTTAGTGGCGGCTCTGTGTGTTTTTATTATTTGAGCTTCGCCGGTTGATTTTTCGCAGGATGCGACAGCTGGCGACTCTGCTGGGGAATCGATGTAGACCTATGTTGGTCCATCGTCCCTAAGCGAGTCTCTCCTAGCGTTCTAGGATTAGTTTAGGTTGCTTGTATGTGTTATTTATTGCACTTATTATTCTAACCAATGTATATATTTGCATTAATGTCTGCATGCATCATACTATCATGTTGTTGCCGTCCTCTATGCAGGTGGTTCCTCTGTTTGGGGTGGGTGTTCTGAGTGGGGCTAAAACCCAGGCCTGAGTATACACCTAGGATTAGTGTGGTCTCATGTCGCCTCTTTCATGTTAGGTGAACATGTGCTTGGCGGCGTGATGTACCACAAGCCGGACGAGGTTCATTTGATAGTGCTTTCCTCTGTGGAGTATCCACTTTGGCTTAGTTACTTCATCTGAGTTGTTGACTCTGGTGACCGATCATTTCCCGGATCTTTGGTTTAGACGGTTTTAAGAGAGCTACAATGGCACACCCGAAAGGGCAAACCCATTGAGTATCTCCGCCCGATTGTCGAGACTATTATCCGCCTTAGGATGACCTGTTTAGAATTTACCTGTGAGGGGAGGGTGATTCTTTCAGATGCTATCAGATGGTGACTTTTTGATCTGTGGTTTAGGGGCATATTTATGAGTCGGATTTATGGTCATTTATTGCCGTGACGCCGGAGTGCTGTCCGTGATTTATCAGTGGGGATCCGTTTATTTCAGGATTCCCCGGGCCGATTCTGATGGTTGCGAATGTCTGCTCAGAGATTGATGATGATGATGATGATGTATCTGTCTTCCGTTTATTTCGGAACCCGTGGGTCGGATTGGATGATTGTACACTCCTCAGATGGTTAGGATCAGTTCAGAGACTAGATTCAGTGCAGATGATCAGATGGCTTGGAGGATGGCAACGCATTGCATTCATTCATCAGCATCATTGCATTTTGCATTAATTGCATCTAACACATGTTTACCCATATGCAGGGACATTTTTGATCGAGATCCTGGTTGAGAGGTTTCTTTGCTCAGAGATGAGGACCGGTTTGAAGCCCGATGTTGTCTACAGTTTCTTCGATCCAGATATCAGTGTGCTGAAGGATAAGATAGCATTGATTACACCCGACCATGTGGGGATGTTCAGAGAGGCATACGGTAGTATCCTGAAGATGGTTTTCAGACTCAGTGACAACGACAGAAGTGCCATTCATACTCTTCTTCAGTTCTATGATCCGGGGCTGAGGTGCTTCGTGTTTCCAGATTATCTGTTGGGACCTCTGATGGAGGACTATGCTAGCATTCTGGGTATGCAGATCCGTGATCAGATTCCTTTCCATTTTACTAGGGTAGATCCGGATGTCCTTGGAATTTCATGTGCTCTTTATTTGAGTCCGGAAATGGTCAAGGAAGGATTGAAGGAAAAGGGAAAGTTATCCGGTTTCCATTTGAGTTTCTTGGAGGCTAATACCAAGGAATATGCTGCAATGGGTAACTGGAAGACGGTTTGCGCGTTGATTGCTGTGAGCATTTATGGGATTGTTCTGTTTCCTAATCAGAAGAATTTTGTGGACCATAATGCTATCAGATTGTTTATGCAGAGAAACCCTATTCCTACTCTGATCGGAGATGTTTACTACTCGGTGCATAACAGGAATGAGAAGAGGCGTGGTGGCTTGATCAGATGCTGTTCTCAGTTGCTCTTCAAATGGTTCATGGGATATTTGCCTTCCCGAGGTGCTTTTGTTCAGATTGATTCCAGTGTCAAGTGGTCCTTTAGGTTGATGGGTCTGCGGGCTATAACATTGCTTGGACGCATAATGGCTTGGCTGGACAGGATTTCATATATAGCTGCGGGAGATTCCCCAATGTGCCTCTCATAGGAGTTCAGGGCTGCATCAGCTACAACCCAACACTCCTCAGGAGACAGATGGGGTTTGCTATGGAGGTTCCTCCTCTCGAGCGGGAGATTCAGGAGTCCTTTTACTTCTCAGCTGAGGGCGATCAGGCCAAGCTGGTACAGGTGTATGGGGCATGGCGCAACATTCAGAGGAAGGGCAAGGTTCCCTATGGCAAAGTCAACTGCCGGTATTTTCCACTATTTGAGGATTGGTTGCGAAAGAGGATTGAGCTTACATTTTTACCGTTTCCTGGAGGTGATTCTGTGTGTCCTAGGATCGAGGGTCCAAGTTCTTCTGTTAGCGTGGAAGAATTCCTCGAGATGAAGAGGGCCAGAGATCAGTTACTTGCAGAGAAAGCGGAGTTAGAGATGACTGTTGCTCGGATTCAGACATCCAACCAAGAGATGAAAGTGAAGATGGAAGATCAGGACAAGCGACACGCCTTGGAAGCCAAGCGCTTCGAGATGGATACAGCCTATTATGGGAAGATCAGCCAGGCCTTAGCATCGTCCAATCGGGAGCACGACATCACCAAGGAGAAGCTGTTCAGAGCATCAAAGGTGATTGAAGATGAGAAGAGGAGGTAGATCCTTGTCAAAAAGCAGAGAGATGAGAGAGCCAGAGTACTAGCTGCAGAGTGGGAAGCGGAGAAAGCAAAGATCAGGGCTGAAAGAGATCACTATATAGCAGAGAGAGACCATTATTTCAGGCAGATGAAGATTCATCAGAAGGAAGTTGGGAGATTGCAGCAGGAGAACACCGAGCTCAGGTTCGCCGCCGAGTTCGCGAGGATGGGAGATGAGATGGGGCCACCTGCGGGGCCCTCATCCAGTTAGATCTTTCCTTTGTGTTGGATTACCGTCAGGCTTGTTGACGGAATTCACTTGCTTGCATTTCTTTCCTATTCTGGAGGATTGTATTTGACTTTGTCAGCTTTGATATATGACTATAGCACTGTTGGTGCACTTTTTGCTATGTGATGGTTGCTTTCATTCAGTGATTGATCTTCGAGCTTTATTTGCTTTACCGTATGCACTTACACAAGCACTCACATGGTTGGGGGTATTCATGCTGCATCACATATCTCCGATCTGCACGATGAAATCAAATGCTGCAAATCAAAATGTTAATGCCGGATTATTATTTGTCTCGATGATGCCAGGGTCAAGAGACGTAGTGTCCCTCATGTGGATAAACATTGCATTCATGCATAATAACTTGTTTTTGTTTTGCAGGTGTCAGTTTCTAACCTATTTTGATTGACGCAGGAAGGATGAATCCGCCCAACGCCGATATCCTCGAATTGAAAGAGATGGTGAGGGATTTGTTTAGTGTTGTGCAAGGGCTTGCCTTGGGGCAGAAAGCCATGGCGGAAAGATTGGAAAAGATAGAGAAGTGGCTAATGGTGGAGAAAGTTCTGGGAAAGGCTCCGCCATTCGAAGTAACAAATCCTCCTGTCGCTATAGCACAGAAACCTCCTAGCAGTGGTCAGCTTAAGAAGGAGGTGAAGCCAAATGGTGTGCCGGCAAAGAAGGAACGTGGTAAAGATTGCTATCACCCTTATGCCGCCGCTGCAACCATTCCTGCTGGTGGTTCATCTGCACCACAGAAATATCCGTCACCTCACCTGGGAGCACAGATAGCTGGGAACCGAGTAAGAAGAAGGGGGGCTGATCGTCAATTTGAAAAGCCACCCATACCGTATGCTCTTCTGCTGAGGAAATTGAAAGATCTCGGAATGATACAACTGAGGACATTAGCTCCATTAGAACCTGGTCAGAGGCCTCCTAATTACGATGAGAATGCCAAGTGCGAATTCCATTCTGGAACGCCAGGGCATGACATTGAGGGCTGTAAAGCATTCAGGCATGCTGTCCAAGATCTGGTGGATTCCAAAGTCATTAATTTTGCACAATTTCCCAATGTTAATGATAATCACATGCCCACGCATGGTAAGATGGAGATGAAGGCAATTTCCGGAGATAGGAAGATGATTGGGTTGGTGAATGGGGATCAGTTAAAAGCTCCGAGGCCTGTGGTCTCAAAACCTCGGAGGAAAGAGGGGGCTTTCTCTTGGGTTGGTGATTGTTGTGCCGCCATCGCTACAAAAGAGGGTGTAGTAGTTGGGGAAACGGTCCAGAGAATGATGAAAGCAGAAATGGACGATGTAAGGTGTAAAGCACTCAGTCTGGCAGCTGAAACCGTCAAGGTGGAAAATGCCATTGGTGTTGAGAAAGAGAAAAAGTCATCCATTTCTTCTTACAAGCAGGCGTTGGAGGTGGTAAGAAGTGGAGGGATCCCAGGCTGGGGACAGATCATAGGCATTGTGGTAAAAGCGGATATGTCTGGGATTGGTTATCATCCAGGTCAAGACTCGTCTGAGCAGAACAGAGGACGTCGTCCGTCGTTCACCTTTGTCAGTGCCGGAATGCTAGATTCAGATCACGCCTATACAGTGGGTAAAGGAACTGACAGTGACTGGGAGATTGATCAACGGATAAGATCGTGCGTACCAGGAAGCTGGAAGGCTTAAACAGATCAGCACTGACACTCAGCTGGAAGAGTATTATTTCTTGTTTTCAGTTTTTATCTGCATGAAAGCCATACGTGTTGCCCGACACGTAATGGTCCATTGTAAGGGCCACCTCATGTTTAAATTTGCATTTCTGCATCATTAATAAATGGATGTTTTTCAGTCAAAAAGCGGTGTTCCCTGTTTTTCATTTATTTTTGCAGTTTAAAAACAAATAAAAATGGCAATGTTTATTTTCATTTTTCACCTTTTTGTTTTGTCTCGTTCCGACTTCAAAAACAATTCTCCGGATCTCATTGATAACAATTTGGTTACCCCTCATATGAATTCGACAAACCGATCTATCTTGCTGAAGAAGAAGACGAAGAAGATTGTGATTTGCTGGAATTAGCCAGATTGTTTAAACAGGAGGAGGAGGTGATTCAGCCGCCTGAGGGGCGGATTGAGATTGTTATTCCAAGCACCGCCGAGGTCAGAAGGGAAAGGAGAATTCAGGCCGTTTCAGAGGCAAGTTGGAAGCAGAATGGTAGCCCTGTTGAAAGAACATGTGAATGTTTCACCTGGTCATGTCAGGATATGCCAGGGTCGGATACCGGTGTCATTGCGCACAAGCCACCATGGAGAGAAGACTGTTCTCTAAAGAAGCAGAACGCCAGTGCCTGTATCAGAGAGCCATGGTGACTTTGTTTCATGATATGATTCATCATGAAATTGAATGATATGCTATGACATGATAGCAAAGTCCCAAACAGGAGTGGGGCATCTGGTGGAGATAATTCAAACTGAGGTTGAATTCAGATAAGTGCACTATCAGAGTGCGATCCGGTAAATCGTTGGGGTTCATTATAAAAGAGGAATTAGGGTTCCTGCTAAAAAAAAAAAAAAATGCCTGAACCAAGAAAAAGGAAAGGGGTAGGTTCGTGGTTTCTTAGAAGGATTGAACTACCTGTCATGGTTCATATCTCATATAACAGCCACGTGTGAACCTATATTCAAAATGTTGAAAAGAAAAGGTCAAACGGTCTGGTGAAATAATGATTGCCAAGGGGCATTGAAAAAATAAAAGAAAAGTCGCAGGAGCCTCTGATTCTGATACCTCTTGTGGAATGAACAATTGTCAATCTTGTACTTGACGACCTTCGAGGGGTCTACGAGGTGAAGTGGGTCAGCATGACGCGTCTTGTCGAAAAGAGCATGCAATTTACCTGAGCAAAAAGTTTACCGACTGTGAAACAGTACATTCACTGTTCGAGAAAACTTGATGTACTTTGGCATAGGCTGCTCGCCGACTGAGACAGTGTATGCTGGTTCATACCACTTTGTGGATTTCCAAGATGGATCCGATCAAGTATGGGTTTGAAAATCCAGTATTGACCGGACGGGTTCTCAGAAAGCAATGAAGGGGTATTGTCTGATTACCTCGCTCAACAACCTATTGAGAATTGTCAACCGATGAGGTTTGAGTTCCCTGATGAGGACATCTCGAGGTGCTCTGATCGAAAGATTGAGAGTAGCCGATCCCGGAGGAGGGGCATGACCCTGAATCCGAACGGATTCTGATGTCTGATGGGGAGGTTAAGGTGAAAGAGTTAAGTGTTGCTGTGGTTATGCCAAAAGGATCCCACATTCCTTTTGTTGCCCGGATAGCATCTGAAGGACCAACGTTGGTGGCTGAATACGAAGCTGGTATCCTGGGTACCGTACCGCGGTACGCACGGCTACTGGGGCAAAGTCCTTTCTCGTTGGTATATGGAATGGGAGCCGTATTACCGGTTGAGGTTCAGATTCCCTCTTTGAGAGTCCTGATGGACGCGAAATTGCAAGAGGCTGCGTGGGTAAGGACCCGATATGAAGAGTTGAGCCTGATTGAAGAGAAGAGGCTAGCAGCCATTTGTCATGGGCAGTTATACCAGCAGCGGATGAAGCGTGCTTTTGACAGAAAGGTGCGACCTCGGGTATATCACGTAGGTGATATGGTGCTGAAGAGGATCCTTCCTCCTCAAAACGATCGAAGGGGCAAATGGACACCGAATTATGAAGGTCCGTTCGTGGTCAAGAAGGTTTTCTCTGGTGGAGCCTTGTTGCTGACGACCATGGATGGCGAAGACTTTCCATCCCCTGTGAATGCGGACGCAGTTAAAAAATACTTCGTGTAAATAGACCCGCTGGACGAAAAGAACAAAATAGTCCGGGCAAAAATGGGCATCCCGGCGAACCAAAAACAGAAAAAGGTTCGGGCAAAAATTAGGGATAAAATGAGAAAAATGTACACCCGGCAAGTCGAAAACCTGAAAAGGCGACTTGGGCAAAAAAGGGTATCCCGGTGGACTGAAAACCCGAAAGGGCGGTCCAGGCAAAAGAGGGATTGAAACGAACAACTGCGTCTAGCATGATCGTCGCGCTTTGGTTAAAGCATCATGGAGAATACCCGGTAGGGATCAGTCAGAATCGTCTTGTTCAGAAGGCAGAAAGCAAGGAGAGTCTGAGGACATATGGGGTGTAACCGAGTTGGAACTCGATGAAATCACGGGTTTCACATTGCCATTAGGATAGATTTTTCCTTTTGAGCGCAATTACCTCTTTTCAGGAATTGCTTCCTTTTGTATTGCTCATTTGAGCCACACTTTTTCCAATCAATTAAATGCACATTCAGTCAAGTAATTTTGTTTTTGTTTTTCATTACCGCTTTGATTACAAAAACATCCAGATATTTTTGATAAAGAATCTTGCATTTCAAGACATACAGGTTCCTTCCAATGCATGTTTATAAGATTGAATGCTTGAAATCTTATTTGGAAGGTTGAGTGACCCAAGTGTTGAAATCTTGACACGCCTGGGGCACGGTTTTATCTAATGATCTGTTTTGCAGGAACTGTTCGGTATTCGTCACTCACTTGCAGGTTGTGATGTAGAAGCTGTGTAACGATTCCCCAGAGAGTTCGATCAGGAACAAATGATATGAAAGAATGACGAAGACGTTGAGACGTACGACGATCCTTGATGGTAATCAAGAAGACTCTTCAAAGTCGGAAGATTTGAAAGTCTGTAGAAATTCCCCGCAGAGTCCGATCAGGGACAAGCGAGTTGGAAAGGACGGAGAGACGTTGAGACGTACGACGACCTTTGGAATTAATCAAGAAGACTCTTCAAAGTCGGAAAATTGAAATTTCTGTATAGTTCCCAGGAGTACGTTTCTCGTCGAGCGCGGAGCGATTGGGAATACAAGATGATGGAGCAGAAAAGGTCCAGACGAGTCTGGGAATTCTCAAAAGTGGAAAGCTGATACGAGATTAGGAGATGGATACCCTGGTTCGACGAGTCGACGGGTGTTCTGTACCAACTTTTCTCATGTCCCAGCTAGGTCCCCGAGCAGAATTATAGGACTAGCTCCCCAGCAGATACAAGGTCTGTGGACTTCTCCAGCCGAGTCAGGATGGTTGTTCCCGGCAGATTTACAACGATGTTTCCTCAGTAGCCAGGCCAGAAGGTTGCTATTCCCCGAGTGGAGCGGGTTTCAATGAAATATATCTCCAGCAGTGTATCCTACATGTGGATTGGATGGATAGTCCCCGAGTGGAGCGGGTTTCAATGAAATATATCTCCAGCAGTGTATCCTACATGTGGATTGGATGGATAGTCCCCGAGTGGAGCGGGTTTCAATGAAATATATCTCCAGCAGTGTATCCTACATGTGGATTGGATGGATAGTCCCCGAGTGGAGCGGGTTTCAAAGAAATATATCTCCAGCAGTGTTCATCCTACCAGTGGATTGAACAAGTTCCCGTAGTGGACGAATTTCTGCATCCCCAGCTGAGATGATTCTACTTATGGACTGCATGGATAATCCCCAGCGGAGCAGTATGCGTGTCCCTAGCAGGATCAGGATGGTTATCCCCAGCAGGTGATTTAGATTGATGCATCCCCAGCTGAGATGATTCTACTTATGGACTGCATGGATAATCCCCAGCGGAGCAGTATGCGTGTCCCTAGCAGGATCAGGATGGTTATCCCCAGCAGGTGATTTAGATTGATGCATCCCCAGTTGAGCCTGGAGAATGCTGTTTCCCCAGTGAAGTCAGCAGGTATCTGTGAGGGTTTCCCGAAGCAGAGTCAGGATTGATATCTTCAGCAAGTCAAAGATTGGTGTATCCCCACAGAGTGTTGGTGGTGTTTATCCTCAGCGGTTTCCCGAGTAGGATTGGGTGCAAAGGAGGTTCTTCCCCCAGCAAGGGTTGCCTTTTCCCAGCAGCAGTGCTTATTCCCCAGCAGGGTGGAGATCGGAGTATTGGCGAGTTCCTCAGCAGAGTGTCTCGCATTCCCCAGAGAGTCCCTTGAGGGGGATGTTTTTATTTTTATGCATTCATCATGAAAAAATAGCATAGCATGTTGCATAGAAAAATAATAAATCGCGTAGCATTTCCATAATTATGGAGCATTACGCAGAAAAATTAATCATGCATCATTGCAAGCATAAGCTAGTCTCAAGCCGTGGTTACCGTTTGAGGAGTGGTTTTTGCCAGACAGCGAAGGTGTTATTCAGAGGAGTTTTAGCCTCAGGATTCGATCAAAGATTCCCCAGTAGTGCGATACTGGAGGGTATTTTTTCCGTCGGGCAGAGATGGAAAGGTTACGCGATCAGCGCGATTCAAGCCGTGGTTACCGCTTGGAGGTTTGGTCTCATCAGATGGTGAAGATGTTACTCTGAGGGGTTTAGCATCACGACGTCAGGTCAGCAATGTTCCCCAGTAGTGCGATATTGGAGGAAATGTTTCCGTCAGACAGAGATGGAAATAAAATCAGAGGACGTTACGCGATCAGCGCGATTCAAGCCGTGGTTACCGCTTGAGGATTGGTTTTTGCCGGACAGTGAAGACGATACTCCGAGGGGTTCAGCATTGTGAGTGTGGAACAACAGTATTTCCCAGTCATCAGTAAGTGTCTGGCTGTAAAACATCATCGGTCGATGTCTAGTAAACGTCGCGTTTTCTTCCGGTCATTGGTTAATGACTGGTCGAGTCTTATTCGATGTCCTGTAAACATCATTATTTGATGTCTGTCCACGTCATTGTCTGATGTCCTGTCAACATCGTTGTTTGATGTCTGTCCACATCATTGTTTGGTGTCAGCCAACATCATTGATTCGATGTTCAGTCAACGTCGAGTTTTCTCCCAGTCATCAGTAAGTGTCTGGTCGAGTTTTCTTTGGTGTCTGTCAACATCATTGTGTCGATGTTCGGTAAACGTCGAGTTTTCTCCCGGTCATCAGTCAGTGCCGGTGGGAGATGCTACTCTAAGGAGTTTAGCATTAGAACGTCAGAGCAGCAATGTTCCCCAGTAGTACGATATTGGAGGAAATGTTTCCGTCGGACGGAGATGGAAATAAAATCAAAGGGCGTTACGCGATCAGCGCGATTTAGGGGTTCAAGTGGAGAAAAGGAAATGTGGATACATTTTCTGGAGAGCGGGGTTCAAATGAAGATGGAGTTGAAGATTACATCCGGGATGAGGTCCTTAGGATCGTCTTCTGTTCATGTGTCACTTTAGGCTTTGGCGGATGCCAGTGGAGGTCGTTATAGGTGTCTCCTGAGGAAGAGATACACATGCTACCTTCCGTTGTGAAGGGTTCACTCTGACATGTTGCCCTCAGAGTGGTTTGGTGTTAGTTCCGTCGTTGCCAGCGGAATTATCACGAGAGATTGGAGAAAAGGAGGTGCTGAGGCATTTCCTGGGGTTCAAATGGAGAAAAGGAAATGTGGATACATTTTCTGGAGACGGGGTTCAAATGGAGAAAAGGAAATGTGGATACATTTTCTGGAGAACGGGGTTCATTCTGGCGATCGAGAGTTATCGTCAGGCGACTGGGGCTCAAACTGGAGATCGGGGTTCATTATGTTGGCAAAAAGGAGTGCTGAGGCATTTTCTGGGGTTCAAATGCAGAGGTCCGAGGATCGTTTGCACAGAGAAAATTTCGGGGTTCAAGAAAATAAGAAAAAGAAGCAGAGAAACGTTCGGGGTTCAAGAAAATGAAAAAGAGATAAGAAAATTTCGGGGTCCAAGAAAAGCAGAGAAAAAAAGGGAGAGGATGATAATCCCGAGTGGATGTGTGGTGTTCAGACCATGGTTATCCCTGTGTTACCATTTATTTTGGTATCCAGGTCGACGATTTCAGAGTTTGTTTCTTCGCCGATGCTGACAGGCGTTGTTAATTATTATCCCATCCGAGTGCAAATTGTTCGTCTGTTTCTTGGTATTCAATCACTCTTCATCCTGATCATCCGAAAGCCGAGGCTATTTCGTATCGACAGGTTCACAGTGGATTGAATAGGGGCAGCTGTAACACCTCAAAATTTGCCCTCCTTTCTTGGGACTAGCATTAACATATTTGCATATCATTTTAGGGCATTAGGCATTTCATATTGCATAGCATGTGGTTACATTGTGCAAGCCATTCTCCCAAGTCTTGATCAGAAGATGGAGAAGTCAAAGTGCAAGCCTAGGGTTTATTGACTGATCATTGACCATCTGAGGATTGGGCTGTGAATTAGGGTTTCATGATTCTCAATGGATGTTGGATTTCATCTTGATTGCATGTGATACATCATCATCATCATGGTTGGATGTCATCAAGAGATTGAAGAAGATTCCTTGAGATTAGGGTTTTGACCACTGGTCAACCCTAATCAGTTGCATTGGGCCAGTCAGGGCATGATCAGGAGATGAGGTTTATGATGGTTATGGGGTTCATTCTTTGATTATATTGTGCTTATTGAGGCTAGGGTTTCACCCTTGAGCCATTTCAGTTGGAGATTGGGGCTTAATTTGATCTATGCATTGCCTGATTCATCTGTCAGTTGAAAAGTCAACTGTGGTCAACTGTACATGATTTGGTGGATTGGGAGGTGGAAATGAGTTGGATACACTTCATTCATGTTGGAACAAGTGTTATTTGACATCTCAAAGCTTAAGAATGAAGAAAATCAAGTCAGAACAAAAAAAACTGCCAAAAATAGAAAGTGACTTGTAATTGAAGTTTCCAAAAATGGAAAGTTTTGGACCTCAAGGCCACGTGTCCAAGGAAGCTTCAAATGAAAAATTGTTCAACATGAAAGTTGTAGATATTGTTCTCACCTTTCCAAAAAGTCCAAGAACTTGAAAATCCAATGTATGGTTGGAAAATTATGGCTCAGTGAAATTCAAAAATGACCCGTAATCAGGAGGCCATAACTTCCACATGGTTTGTTCAAATTGCAAGTTCTTTATATGCACAAACTCCATTTGACATGTACTTTCATGGTGCATAATTGGATTTTTCCAAAAGTGGTCAATGCAAAAGGTCAATTTTCAACTGGACAGTTAAATTGGATCAGGGGCAAAATTGTCCAACTTTCAAAATAATTGGAATTTTGAGATGAGACTTTTTGCTACACCTCATAAATGGAATTTGGAGTGTGTTGGAATCATCATTTCATGCATAGGCCTTGTAAATTGAGATTTGGCTTGAAAAATGCAATGGCTAAAATTGGACATTTTGCTACCACATAGTGAAATTGCAAAATACACAACCAATGGGAGTGAGACAAGTTTCTACAGCTCACACATGGCATTTGGGAGGTGTGTGAGCTGTCATTGAAGTGGCATGAGCTGTCCTATGGAAATTACACTTTTGCCCTCACTTTGAAAATTCCAATTTCACTTAACAATGCAATTTGGTTAATGGCTTGGTTAATCATGGATTAGTGCAACATATATAAGCCTAATCATTCCATAAACATAACAGAAAATCATTCACCAAAAATTCAGATCAAAAACTATTCCAATTCTCTCAATTTCACCAAGAACACAAAATCTTCAATTCCAAAATTCTTCATCAAATCTCAACCAAACTTTGAAATTCCTTTCGCATTCAACTTCTATCATCATCTTCTCAAACTGTTTGTGGTATTTGGAGTGGAAGAGGCATTGAATCGCGACTGCATCTTCAAGAGTCATCAATGGTGAAAGTTGATTTGGAGCAATAGGAGCAAGATCAAGTGAATCCAAGCTTTGCCTCGCCTTTCCTCATGTTCGTGCTGCATCTGTTTCACATCAAGACAGCTTGAAAGTTCCGATTTCCACACTGCCATAGCAGGTATCATCCAAATTCGATCATCATGATTTGCTTGTTGATCATATGCATTTGAAAGATCGTTTCACGTAGAGCACGATGATAGTTGTAGTTTAGCAATTGGTGAACCATAGCGTAGTAAATCTGGATTTGAAGTTATGAACACAAACCCTAACGCGTTCGATTCTTGAGATATAGGAAGTGTTAGGATAAATCGAGTGCATATTCGTGTTGTTGATGTTCATGCGGTTCGAATGACTATAGCCTTGCTAATTTCCATGAACTTTTGTTGTTCTTCGATTTTGGGATTTTCTGGAAATGTCTGCGAGGAAGAAGACGAAGCTTTGCGCGAAACGTTGCTTGATCCATTTTTCCATTCAAATTTTCAAAAACGGTGTTTACCGCCCCCCGCCACTGTTATTACCAAAATGCCATTACTAATTCTTAATTAATTTGATTTAATTTTAAAAAATTACAATGACCTTAGAAAATTCATAGAAAATTGTAGAAAAATCAGAAAAATGTGAGAGTTGTTGTGTTGACTTCCTTGACTTGTGTAGAATTTTTTTGACCTATTGGTCAAAGTTGTGCATGGTAGAAAAATTATTTGCCCTAGGGTTTTCTCACATGTGTTACATTTTGACACCTTCTACCACTTTGATCATGAAATTCTCATATCATAAAATAAATGTCTGAAAATTTTTGTGATGATTCTTGACTCATTGATGCTCATTTCCATGTAAATTTCATGCATTTTTGATACCTGGCCATGGAGTTATGAATTTTAGAACTTAGGTGTGACAATTTGTGTCACACCTCTTGATGTCAATTTGCTGGAATTATTTGAGTGACCTATACATGTTGAAATTGATTGAAATTTTGCATGATGCTTAGTTAACATGTTAGGAAGCTGTGAGAATTTTTGTGGAATTTTACATTGCATTTTCAATTTGATCATGATTTTTCATCTCTGTTGGTCACAATTGCAAGCTTGTATGATACATGTTGGTAGATTGAAGGGGAAATCTTCATGTGGTATTGTATGATCATGAAATTTGGCATGCCTGTAATAGACACATAATGTGACATCCCTGTTTTGGTCTCATCCATTTCTTTGTTGTTTTCATTGAGTTATGAATTTTTGAAGTGGAAGCATGTATTGATGTTGTGATTTGGAGCCTATAATTGTGTCTGTTTTTATTGATTTTCATTGACATGGTTTCATTTGCCCAAATGAGCTCAAATTTGACATGGTAGACCTTGGATATCCCCTGTTTAGGTGTAATTTATTTGAGAATTTTTAGATTTGTTTTGATGTGGATTTGAATGCAATAGTTCTGTTTGTATGTTTGATGTTTCATTTGAGCCAATTTGCCTTATTTTGTGCATAGCATGAGCATAATGAATGATATAAACATGAGACCAATGATGTTTGCTCTTGTTTGACTTTAATTTGAGTTTGGTTGGTGAATGCCTTGCTGTTTAATATTTTTTCTTGCTTTTGGACCCTAGGCTTAGCCTAGTGGTCTAGTTGCTAATGTTTGCTTGATTTTTCAGGATCAAAAAGCAATGCTTGTGGAGAATGGTTCAAATCAATTTTAAATGATGTTGTTTGGTGTTTGTACACTAATATAACATTGTTTTGTAGGTTGTGAAGTTTGGGATTGAGCTTTGAGCTTGCTTTGTTGTGCATTGATCTGTATAGATTAACTGATTGAACTTTTGCTGTTTGGTTTTGTCTGTCTGAGTACTAACTGTGTTTGACTGTTTCCAGGTACTTTTAGTTGCTCAGTTCCTTGTGAACTTTTGCTTTGCTTTGCTTAAGCAACTTGCATTGAGGTAGGTCCTCTTGACTTCATGTAGTCTGGAGACCCGGCTGTTACCGGGCCGGGCAAATAAATGTCTGAAGTCCTCCTTAAGAGGCAATGATTGTGTTTGTTTAATTTTGTGCCAAGCAGGTGAAAGTCCTTTAAATAAGGCAATTGGTGGAAGGTAGGGGTATGCAGTCTACCCCCCACTAATCAGTTGAGTCTTCTCCTTGCTCCCATTACATGGTTGTAGCATTGAGATCCTAGCCCAAGATCCGTGCAGTGCACATTGTGTCAGAGTCACTGAGTATAGAAGGGTTCCCCCATTCTGGACCCATGCTCATTTGTCAGAAGCTCTCCCTGGTTAGGGATAGGAGCTGTGAGGTCTGATCCTCACTTTACCCATCATCTGCTTCACCTTAGCCTCGTAATGGCAAGGTTAAGAGCAAACACAGCCCGTACAGACGACTTGCTGAGGCAGTCAAACCTATTGTGTGAGCCCCTTGTGTGGTTATAGTGCGTGCTATGTGGATATCTGTTTGAGATGCTTGTTCTCATTTGATGTATGTTTGAATTATGCTGTATGCTTGTATGTTTGCTTCTTTCCTGGATAGGAATAGTTTGCTTATGCAAGTAGGATAGAAAACTGAACTTAGGGTAAGCGATGCATGACAACACTAGGCTCGAGTCTCAGCTCCCTAGTAGTGTGTCTTTCCCCGGTTTCTGGTTAGCAATTTAGTCCCTTTCAGGGGAACTACATCGCCCTGATCCTCATTCCAGACGAGGTATGTAGGCAGGTGGTCGTGCGAGACCACTCCGGGCGCCTTTTTATTTATTTGTGTGTGTTGTTTGACAAGTGCTAGGCTCGAGTCCCTGACTCCTTAGCCAGTTGTTGTTTGTTTGTTATCTGATTGTGTGTTTTGGGTTCGGATGCGGACGTAAGCCCAGTGATTGGCAGTCGGGCTCCACGTTTGCCCTTTTGAGTGTGTTTTGGTTCGGATGCCGACGTAATTCCATCCAGTGGTAGTCGGGCTCCATGTTTGCCACCCTTGCTTGTTCGCGTGTTTTGTGTTGTTTGGCGTGCGTAAGCCGAACTACAGTGGCTCTGATTCTTATTCCAGACAAGATATGTAGGCATAAGGTGCGATACCTTATCGAGCTCGTTCCTCTTAACCCCACCTGCGTTCCCCGTGTGTGTGTGTGATGTTTAGCAACCTTTTCTTTATTCTAGGACGTGGATCCCTAGGAGTACCTAGGACGTGAGGGGTGCTAATACCTTCCCCTCGCGTAACCGACTCCCGAACCTTTTCTCTCTGGTCGCGAGACCATGTCTTTCCAGGTTTCTCTGAGCGTTTCCTTTCCCTATCTTGGGATAAATAACGTTTAGTGGCGGCTCTGTGTGTTTTTATTATTTGAGCTTCGCCGGTTGATTTTTCGCAGGATGCGACACTCAGCAATCGCAGCATCGTCTCTACCTCTTCCAGCCATCTCTATTCTGAAAACCCAACAAGCTAAAAAAATAAGTACTGATAGGGTTACACGACACCTATCCCGTACAGGGGAACAAAATAATTACGACTCGACTCGACCGACTATGCTCTGATACCACTAATGTAACACCCTTCTAAAATACCCCAAATATTTAATTAAAATAGCAATATATCAATCAGAGTAATTATGCAATTAAGGGTGTCACACAATCATTTCACACCATTCACCATAATAACTTTCATGCTCTTTTATTAATTCAAAACATAAAGCATTTGCACAATACGCAGCGGATAGAAATCAAATCAATCATGCAAAACATGTAACACATTACATGTAAAATTATTCAACAAGGTAAAACATCCCGTCCCGATGTTACATCTATCAGAGCATGACCCACTAAGGAGACTACACTAGAATCCAAGCACCAGCTTCTACTCAATCACTGCTCGTTACCTGAAAAATAGTTGTAAGGGTGAGTTCCTCAATCGATATAATAAGCATTATAAAATATCATGTAATGCTAAGTAAACAACACATTAATCACCCTAATCATATCACACATTCAGTAACGGCACATCAACTCAAATATCATACTCAATACCAACACAATTCATACTCATACTCAATGCCAACACAAACACACGCATAATATTGGAATACATCCATTCATATTATACGCCATACATACATTATGCAATGAGACTCCATGCATGCAGTACCGACTATTCGTGAACATATAGTTCACCTCACCGATCAAATCCAGATACGGCTACCAAGCCCACTAGTCCCACTCATTTGAGACCTAGTGACTCACTCACTAATTCCTCACCATGGGAATTAGCTACCACCCCAAGGGCTATGCTATGCACGCTAATCACCTAGCATGCAAACATCAACAACAATCTACAATGATTTACTCACTAATTCCTCACCATGGGAATTAGCTACCACCATAAAGGCCACAATATGCATGCTAATTCACCTAGCAATGCAACATCATCAACAACAATCCACAATGGACATATGCTCACACTCTAAGCCATAAAACAGTCCATTCACCAACACATGCATAATATATACATTCACAACATTATGCATATTTTCACACATCATCAGCATATTTATCACATAATCATATCATGTCATGCCAATTAATCAATCACAGTATTAACACACTCTACTAATACCTATACTACTCAAAACAACGGGAAATGATCCCTACTATATCACATACCGATATAGGCCAACCATCAAATATGTACACAACATTTAAATACCAATTTTCCCACTTTTCAACAGTGTTAACCGGTTAACGCCCTGGGTTAACCGGTTAACGCAGACCAAAACACGCTTCCTGGCAAAACTTGACAGTGTTAACCGGTTAACGCCCAGGGTTAACCGGTTAACGCAAGCAAAACAACAATATTTCATAATTCACAACAGTGTTAACCGGTTAACACCCTGGGTTAACCGGTTAACGCAAGACAAAAAGCTGTTCCTGCGCTAACACAAAGCAGAATGCAGAATTCTCCGCATTTTCCGCCGTTGGAGGACTTCCGGACCTCCGATTCCAATTCCGTAAAAAGCTATGTTTTCGGAAAATCCCTACCCATCCAATTACAGATTCAATTTCAGTTTTAACACAACTTATCCAACACAATTTCTCAGCATTCTACATCCTAATTAGGGTCAATTCAACGGTTTATCACTACCCATTACATGTTAACCCATAATACCCATTAAACGACGATAAACCCCCCTTACCTGAGTTAATCTGGCGAATCTTTAAGCTTCAAGCTTTTCTCTTCTCCAACCTTCTTCCTCTTGCTCTGCCTCTTTGCCCTTTTCCTCTTTTTGAGCCGCTTCTCTGTTTTCACGTGAAAACTCTTTTTACCAAAATGGAACTCTTTTTCCTTATTTCTAACTTATATATATTTTCCAATAATTATTATTCCAATAATAATAATAATAATAATCCAATAATTCCAATTATTTAATTAAATTAATAAATATAATATTAACTTAAATTAAATAATTATCTTATTTTTATCGGGGTGTTACAACTCTCCCCCACTAAAAGAGTTTTCGTCCTCGAAAACATACCTCAAGCGAATAACTCCGGATAGGACTCCTTCATCTGACTCTCAAGTTCCCAAGTCACATTGCCACCTGCTGGTCCTCCCCAAGCTACCTTTACCAAAGCAATCTCTTTACCCCGCAACTGATTCAACTCTCGATCCTCGATCTTCATAGGTGATGTTTCAACAGTCAGGTTATCTCTCACCTGTACATCATCTATTTGGACTACATGCGACGGATCAGGAATGTACCTCCTCAACTGAGACACATGAAAAATCTCATGCAAATTCGCAAGTGACGACGGTAAAGCGATACGATAGGCTACCTCCCCTATCCTCTCCAAAATCTGATAAGGACCAATAAATCGAGGTGTCAACTTCTTCGACTTCAAAGCTCGACCAACTCCAGTTATCGGAGTAATACGGAGAAACACATGATCCCCCTCTTGAAACTCAAGTGACTTCCTCCTCTTGTCGTGATAACTCTTCTGACGACTCTGAGCAATTCTCATCTTCTCCTGAATCATCTTAATCTTTTCCGTAGTTTGTTGAACAATCTCCGGTCCAACCACAACACTCTCACCGGACTCATACCAACATAAAGGCGTCCGACATCTCCTACCATACAAAGCTTCAAACGGTGCCATACCAATGCTCGAATGAAAACTATTGTTGTAGGTAAACTCAATCAAAGGCAAATAACAATCCCAAGCACATCCCTTTTCCAAAACACAAGCTCTCAAAAGATCCTCCAGTGACTGAATCGTCCTCTCAGTCTGACCATCAGTCTGCGGATGATATGCAGAACTCAATCTCAGCTTAGTTCCCAAAGCCTTCTGCAAACCTTCCCAGAACTTCGATGTAAATCTAGGATCTCTGTCCGAAACAATACTCGACGGAATACCATGCAAACTTACAATCTTCTCAATATACAACTCGGCTAATCTCTCTAACGGGTAATCCATTCTGATCGGAATGAAATGAGCCGATTTCGTCAATCTGTCGACAATCACCCAAATAGCTTAAAAATTCTTAATTGTCCTCGGTAAACCAGAAACAAAATCCATACTGATACTATCCCACTTCCACTCTGGAATAGCCAACGGTTGCATTAGCCCAGACGGCTTCTGATGCTCAATCTTTGACTTCTGACAAGTCAAACAAGAATAAACAAAACTCGCAATTTCTCTTTTCATTCCCGGCCACCAAAATAGCTTTTTCAAATCATGATACATCTTCGTAGCCCCAGGATGAATACTCAGGCCACTACGATGTCCTTCCTCAAGAATACTCTTCTTAAGTTCGGTAACATCCGGAATACACACCCGATTACCAAATTTCAAAACACCATTCTCATCAACTCTGAATTCACCACCTTGACCTTGATTCACTAGAGTCAACTTATCAACCAAAAGCACATCGGATTTCTGACCCTCTCTGATCTCATCCAGAATACTACTCGTTAACTTCAACATTCCCAATTTAACACTATTGTGAGTACTCTCACACACCAAACTCAAGTCTCTAAACTGTTCAATTAAATCCAATTCTTTAACCATTAACATAGACATATGCAATGATTTCCGACTCAATGCATCAGCCACTACGTTTGCTTTACCCGGATGGTAATTCAAACCAAAGTCATAATCCTTCAGAAATTCTAACCATCTCCTCTGTCTCATATTCAGCTCTTTCTGATCAAACAAATACTTTAAACTTTTATGGTCACTGAAAACCTCAAATCTTGACCCGTACAAGTAATGCCTCCATAACTTTAGAACAAATACCACAGCTGCCAACTCTAAATCGTGTGTCGGATAGTTCCTCTCATGAACCCTCAGCTGTCTCGAAGCATAAGCTATAACCTGCTTATTCTGCATCAACGCACCACCCAAACCCAACAATGAAGCATCACAAAAAACCTCAAATGATTCCGACGAACTCGGTAATATCAGAATAGGAGCAGTAGTCAACCTTCTCTTTAACTCTTGGAAACCTTCTTCACATTTTGAGTCCCAAACAAAAGCTTGCCCCTTTCTAGTCAACATCGTCAACGGTAATGCCAACTTAGAAAATCCCTCGATGAACTTCCTATAATAACCAGCCAAACCAAGAAAACTCCTTATCTCAGAAACTGACTTCGGAGCTTCCCACTGAGATACCGCTTCTATCTTAGAAGGATCAACAGCAACACCACCTCTTGAAATCACATGACCAAGAAAACTAACCTCTTCTAACCAAAATTCACACTTTGACAGTTTAGCAAATAGCTTCTTTTCTCGTAGAACTCCTAAAACCACTCTCAAATGTTCAGCATGCTCTTCTTCAGATTTCGAATACACCAAAATATCGTCAATAAACACCACAACAAACTGATCTAGGTACGGATGGAAAATCCTATTCATATACTCCATAAACACTCCAGGCGCATTAGTCACACCAAAAGGCATTACAGAATACTCATAATGTCCATACCTTGTTCTGAAAGCAGTCTTCTGAATATCCTCAGTTTTCACACGTATCTGATGATATCCCGACCTCAAATCTATTTTGCTGAACACACTCGCACCAACTAACTGGTCCATCAAATCATCAATCCTCGGCAAAGGATACCGATTCTTGATCGTCACTTTATTCAGTTGCCTGTAGTCCACACACAACCTCATAGTACCTTCTTTCTTCTTAACCAATAACACTGGTGCACCCCACGGTGACACACTCGGACGAATAAATTTCTTATCCAACAGATCTTCCAACTGACTCTTCAATTCAGTTAACTCAACAGCAGACATACGGTACGGAGCCATCGACACCGGCCTAGTACCAGGTACCAAATCAATTGAGAACTCAACTTCACGCTCTGGCGGTAATTCATTCACTTCTTCCGGAAACACATCAGGAAAATCACACACCACAGCTAGATCGCAAATCACCAGTTTATCTTTAGCCTCCAAAGTCGCTAACAGCATAAACAACTCTGCCCCATCTGCTACTTCCTCATTCACCTGCCTTGCTGATAGAAACAAATCCTTTCCTTCCTCAATCTCAGGAAAGATCACAGTCTTATCAAAACAGTTGATATAAACTCGGTTAGACACCAACCAGTTCATACCCAGAATAACATCAATCTGCACTAGTGGAAGACACACTAGGTCCATCCCAAAGTCTCTACCAAAAATACTCAAAGGACAATTTAAACAAACTGAAGTAGTAGTCACTGAACCCTTCGCAGGAGTATCAATCACCATACTACCATGCATCTCAGATATCTCTAATTTAAGTTTCACAGCACAATCTAAAGATATAAAGGAATGAGTCGCACCTGTGTCAATAATAGCTACAAGAGGAAAGCCATTAATATAACACGTACCTCGGATCAAATGATCATCTGCAGAAGTCTCAGAACCCGATAAAGCAAAGACCTTGCCTCCCGACTGGTTCTCTTTCTTCGGCTTAGGACACTGTGGACTGATATGACCCACTTCTCCACAGTTGAAACAAGTCACAGTCTTCAACCGGCACTCTGCGGCCAAATGACCACCTTTGCCACACTTAAAACACTTCTTCTCATTACTGGTACACTCATGGATACGATGTCCAGCCTGACCACATCTGTAACACTTAGCAGGGGCACTGGAGTCTCCCCCACTAGGTCTCCTCATCCCACTCTGTCTCTGGAAACCTTTGCCAGCTGCATACGGTTTCCCACGATCATTCTGATTCTTGCCTTTCCTATCAACCCTCTGCTGATAGCTCTCCGCTCTGGCTTTGGTATCCTGTTCAAAAATCCTGCAACAGTTAACCAAATCAGAAAACACTCTAATCCGTTGATACCCAATAGCCTGCTTAATCTCGGGACGTAACCCGTTCTCAAACTTCACACATTTCGAGAATTCCCCAGTAGCCTCATTATAGGGAGTGTAATACTTTGACAGCTCTGTGAACTTAGCAGCATACTCAGTAACAGACCGGTTGCCCTGCTTCAATTCCAAGAACTCTATCTCTTTCTTTCCTCTGACATCCTCTAGAAAGTACTTCCTCAGGAATCTCTCTCTGAACACAGCCCAAGTGATCTCAGCATTCCCAGCAGATTCCAACTCAGTGCGGGTAGCAACCCACCAATCATCTGCTTCTTCTGACAGCATATGCGTACCGAACCTGACCTTCTGGTTATCGACACACTCAGTCACTCGGAAGATTCTCTCGATCTCCTTCAACCACTTCTGAGCACCATCTGGATCGTATGCTCCCTTGAACATTGGAGGATTGTTCTTCTGGAACTCACTCAGTTGACGAGCATCTCCCATTCCCACAACATTCGGATTCCCTCCAAGTACTCCAGCTAGCATACCCAGAGCCTCAGCAATCGCATCATCGTCTCTACCTCTTCCAGCCATCTCTATTCTGAAAACCCAACAAGCTAAAACAATAAGTACTGATAGGGTTACACGACACCTATCCCGTACAGGGGAACAGAATAATTACGACTCGACTCGACCGACTATGCTCTGATACCACTAATGTAACACCCTTCTAAAATACCCCAAATATTTAATTAAAATAGCAATATATCAATCAGAGTAATTATGCAATTAAGGGTGTCACACAATCATTTCACACCATTCACCATAATAACTGTCATGCTCTTTTATTAATTCAAAACATAAAGCATTTGCACAATACGCAGCGGATAGAAATCAAATCAATCATGCAAAACATGTAACACATTACATGTAAAATTATTCAACAAGGTAAAACATCCCGTCCCGATGTTACATCTATCAGAGCATGACCCACTAAGGAGACTACACTAGACTCCAAGCACCAGCTTCTACTCAATCACTGCTCGTTACCTGAAAAATAGTTGTAAGGGTGAGTTCCTCAATCGATATAATAAGCATTATAAAATATCATGTAATGCTAAGTAAACAACACATTAATCACCCTAATCATATCACACATTCAGTAACGGCACATCAACTCAAATATCATACTCAATACCAACACAATTCATACTCATACTCAATGCCAACACAAACACACGCATAATATTGGAATACATCCATTCATATTATACGCCATACATACATTATGCAATGAGACTCCATGCATGCGGTACCGACTATTCGTGAACATATAGTTCACCTCACCGATCAAATCCAGATACGGCTACCAAGCCCACTAGTCCCACTCATTTGAGACCTAGTGACTCACTCACTAATTCCTCACCATGGGAATTAGCTACCACCCCAAGGGCTATGCTATGCACGCTAATCACCTAGCATGCAAACATCAACAACAATCTACAATGATTTACTCACTAATTCCTCACCATGGGAATTAGCTACCACCATAAAGGCCACAATATGCATGCTAATTCACCTAGCAATGCAACATCATCAACAACAATCCACAATGGACATATGCTCACACTCTAAGCCATAAAACAGTCCATTCACCAACACATGCATAATATATACATTCACAACATTATGCATATTTTCACACATCATCAGCATATTTATAACATAATCATATCATGTCATGCCAATTAATCAATCACAGTATTATCACACTCTACTAATACCTATACTACTCAAAACAACGGGAAATGATCCCTACTATATCACATACCGATATAGGTCAACCATCAAATATGTACACAACATTTAAATACCAATTTTCCCACTTTTCAACAGTGTTAACCGGTTAACGCCCTGGGTTAACCGGTTAACGCAGACCAAAACACGCTTCCTGGCAAAACTTGACAGTGTTAACCGGTTAACGCCCAGGGTTAACCGGTTAACGCAAGCAAAACAACAATATTTCATAATTCACAACAGTGTTAACCGGTTAACACCCTGGGTTAACCGGTTAACGCAAGACAGAAAGCTGTTCCTGCGCTAACACAAAGCAGAATGCAGAATTCTCCGCATTTTCCGCCGTTGGAGGACTTCCGGACCTCCGATTCCAATTCCGTAAAAAGCTACGTTTTCGGAAAATCACTACCCATCCAATTACAGATTCAATTTCAGTTTTAACACAACTTATCCAACACAATTTCTCAGCATTCTACATCCTAATTAGGGTCAATTCAACGGTTTATCACTACCCATTACATGTTAACCCATAATACCCATTAAACGACGATAAACCCCCCTTACCTGAGTTAATCCGGCGAATCTTTAAGCTTCAAGCTTTTCTCTTCTCCAACCTTCTTCCTCTTGCTCTGCCTCTTTGCCCTTTTCCTCTTTTTGAGCCGCTTCTCTGTTTTCACGTGAAAACTCTTTTTACCAAAATGGAACTCTTTTTCCTTATTTCTAACTTATATATATTTTCCAATAATTATTATTCCAATAATAATAATAATAATAATAATCCAATAATTCCAATTATTTAATTAAATTAATAAATATAATATTAACTTAAATTAAATAATTATCTTATTTTTATCGGGGTGTTACAACTAGCATCTCCGCCACGGGCATTGAATATTCATCTTTTGGGTTTGTAGTGTTTAAATCTCTAAAATCTATGCACACCCTCAAATTACCATTTTTCTTAATGATAGGTACAATATTGGCTAGCCATTCGACATACCTGACTGTACGGATGAAATTACAACAAAGAAGCCTTGCGACCTCCTCTTTGATCTTTGAGAGAATTGCAGGTGCAAATCGCCTTGGATTCTGCTTGATGGGCTTTTTCCCAGGCTTGATTGGAAACTTCAATTCAACCTGATCTCTACTGAAACCATGCATCTCATCTTAATCCCACGCGAAATAGTCCTTGCACTCCTTTAACAATTGGATCACTTCGACTCTGAGTTGAGGGCTGATATTGACGCTAATGTAAGTTGGCCTTTTTGTCAAAACCCTTCTCCTAAGTCTATTTCCTCAAGTGGATCTTGCACCAACATCTTGATATTTCTTGCCAGTGGATCCTTCTCGAATCGCAAAGGCTCTTCATCATAGATAGCGTCGAGCCTCTGGCCTTGATCTTCGTCCCGAGCCTTATCAGGTGGTTCTGGATCAAAGTCATTTCCAGTACATTTTTAGTGAAATTCCTTGTTGGCTTTGACAACCATGTTTTTGAATTCAGCCTCTAAGGCCGATTCTTGTTTGTTTTCGGATATGTAAGCTGAAATCCTTTTTAGTGCTCCGTACTCAGTCATTATCACCGAATTCGCTTCCCAAGCCTGTTAGGTCGACTCCCTACGTTCCTATGTATCCAAAATCATCTTCGCCCACTACTTTACGGTCCCATTGAAAACCATTGGTGGGGTTTATATACAAAGAACAATAGGCATTATCATCTAGAGTAAATGCAAAGCTGGCCGGATTGCATAAAGCAATACTGGCCAAGTGTTTGTCGAACTGGCGCATGTCGACATGATTGATAGGAGTCTTGAAGTAGCCCTAGTCTACTTCTATATTCTCCACAATACCGTCGGGGCATCATATGATGATTATTTTGTGCATGGAGGATGGTACAACTCCAACTCCATGTATCCATTCGCGTCCAAGTAGCAAGTTATAGTTGGCCTTTGTCTCTACAATCATAAACATTGTTGATCTGGTGACAGTTCCCACTGTTAAATCGACCTAGATTACTCCAAGGGTAGTACCCACCTTTCCTTCGTAGTTGGGAAGCACCATGTTGCGGGGCTTGACCTTTGTGTCATATTTGCCTATTTTTCTCAACATGTGATGCAACATCAGATTCACCGTTGCGCCATAATCTACCAAGATCTTGTTAATTGGGATATCTTCAATCTTCCCAGTAATTAAAAGAGGCTTGAGATGACTCTGCATTGGCTCATTTGATCTTTCGAAGAAATAATTTTGCTCATCTACGCAACCATTGTTCATTACATAATAGCACACTAGTTTGTGAGTGGCCATTTCCCTTTCTGTGATACTGTCAGTGTCTTCGACCTCTGTTATCTGGTCGAATTCTCTGGGCATCACTGATACCACACCAACTAAGATATCCAGTGAAGGCTCTGACCCAGAGTCCAAGTCATTCGTTAGCATTTCGTCTTCGGCCACCATTCGATCATATTTCTCTTTGGCCGCCTCTGCCGAAGTGTTAAACTTTCCTTTGACAAGACTTATTTCCTTTTTCTCCTTCTTTTTGGCAGGCACATTAGTGATGTATTAAGCTTTTTCCTTTTTCTCAGCTTCCCTCTGTGCTTTCCTTCTTCTCTATTCCCTTCTCCACTAGGACCTTATCATGGGATTTTTCCCTTTGTAGTTTTTAGAGATGTGGGATGTTTTTATGGTAGCCTGGAATTCCTTACAACATGCCAATGACGAACCTCTATCTACTTCGAAGTTCAGCCATTTTCCCTGGCCACATTTTCTACCGTCAACTGGCTTCGCCCATTTTCCATTGGAAGCCTCAGCATTGGGCTTGAAGGAGACAGGTTTGGCAGCAAGACCCCTTCATTTTGTTTCATAAAGCCTCACCAAAGTTCTGCTTAAATCGAAATACCTTCTTGGGTCAAAGGCCCTTCTAGGATCAAAATTCTGTTGATCCTTAGGGGCTCTCTGGAACCCTTGGTGTTTTACCCTCCTGACTCCTTCGAGATTATGAGCCGCTTGTTTGTCAAACACGACACTGCATCAAGGGCATAACATGACTTTCGATTTTTTTCTTTGGCACCTATGGAGGAAATCCATCAGAGTCTCCTCTTCTTTTGGAAAGGCGACTTTATTGTACTCTTCTTGTCGACACTCGTTGTCAACTTCCATGGAGGTTTCTTGGGATATTTTGACCATGTTGACCTCCATGTCGACATCTTCAGTGATGCCTAAATTCTAGAATTTCAGTTGAAGGCCCTAAGTAGCCTTATAAATTTGTTTGAAACTATCAGCAGTCTCTTTGGTTACTATCATCAAGTTGGAATCTTCAGTGACTCTGGTGTCGAAACCATCAGTGGTTCCGTTGGTGAAGCTTTCAGCGACTTCCTAAACAAAGTTCTTGAGGAATTCCTGGTCAAGGTGCTCAGAGACCCTAACCATGACAACTTTATTGACGAAGTCCTCAGTAACTTCGACCATAATGATGGTCTAGTTGAAGTCATCAGCAACTTCGACCATATCGACTTCATCTGGATCTGTATAGTAAGCATCATCCACTTGCAGAGGGTCAGAGTTAATCTTCATTTAGCTTCTGGGTTTTTCCCCGAACTTGAGTCTTCCTTCCTGAATAGCACTCTGGACAAGATCCCTAAAAAGAAAACATTTAGACGTTTTATGACCCAAAAAATTATGGTACTTACAAAACCATATCTTCTTTCTTTGTTCCAAATGATGTAATTTAGCACTAGGAGGCATTACCATTTGGCCATCCTTAACTAACAAATCGAAGATTTTGTCACATTTTGTAACGTCAAATGTGTAAGTTTTCTTAGGAAATTTATCATTCTTTTCTGTTTCGATAGGGTTTTTCCCATTCGACGGGGCCAAGACCTTACAAGAGTAAGGTGGCCCTTGTTTCAACTCAGCAAGGTCGATTTCATTTTCGTCGAAGTCTAAAGGCTCATTATTGGATCCTTCGCCATCATTAGTGAATTCGACGTAGGCCACTCTTTTATTCTTATTTGCTTTAGCCTTTTCTTCCTTCAAGTGTTCTAGCTGTCGAACCCTATCAGCCAGTTGGGCCATATCTCTCAAATATTGGGTCTCTAACTTTTTCCTGATAGAATAGTCAAGACCCCCAGCGGTCATTTCGACCAACTCATGATCTGGTACCTGTATAAAACACCTAGCTTTGAGCAATCAAAAACTATTTAGATAATCATCAATTAGCTCAGTGAATTTTCATTTAATACTGGCCAATTCCTTCAGACTTATCTTCGTTTGCCCCATGTAAAACTGCTCATGGAACATTCTTTCTAACCGATTCCAAGTGTGGATCAAATTTTGTGGCAAGATTGTAAACCACGTGAAGGCATTCTTCGTGAGAGAACTTAAGAAGTACTTTATCTTGAGGTTTTCATTGTTCGAAATGTCTCCCGCCTCTATTATATACCTAGCCACATGTTCGACAATGGATTCAGTGGTATCCCCATAAAACTTAGTAAATTTGGGAATTTTAGTTCTAGGGGGTATATATGTCTGTAGGATATATTCCGACAAAGGTGATGTATAATTTGGCCTTCGAAGGCCAAAATTCACCCCGTTTCGTGCCATAATCCTTTCGACCATAGCTGCCAGATTGTTATCTGCTGCGATATCATCATGTAGAATTTGTTTTATGACATCATCAACATTTTAGTTTCTATTTACCATTATTATCATTGAGTCTCTTTTTTCCCGGGGATTTGTGGTTCAGCCCTAGGGGGTTCGACTCCTACTCCCTGATTTACCATCTTTGGTGGTAGTTGGTTTTGTGGGATTTTGTTAATAGTAGGGTCTTCTTCGAAGGTTACCCCTTGATTTTCCCCTATCCCATCCCTTGGAGGGTATCGATGGGGATGTGGCACACTCAAGAAGTCAGCCATTCGCGCCATCTGTGTTGTTATCTGCTGATTCGATTGTGCCGTATTTTGAATCAAGGGATTCAATATGATGGTTTCTTTCATCCATCTGCTGCCTCCACACCGCTGCAGAATTATTGGTAAGGTTAGGCATTTGTTTTTGGTATCCCAAGCCTAAAGATTGGTTATTTCGACCCATGTTAACCCCATATCCCGATCCTTGTAATGGGGAGGTTACGTTAACCACTAGTTCTGAGAATGTCGAAGCAGCGTTATCTAAGCTTGCCATTACTGAAGTTGGCATTCCATAAGGTTGTTCTCGACCACCAAAAGGCATAGAGAAACCAAGGGGTACTAAAGGCCTATTTCGAACATTCCCAATTGGTGGGGGAGTGTTAGGAGGTCCCTTTGGCCCAATGTAAGTCAAAATGGGTTCATATTGGGCAATTGAATGTGTAGGCATCGAACTTACCATAAATGGTACCGGTTCAGACACGGGCATTATGGTTATGTTTGCCCCTATCGAAGAAGAAGGGGGTGGTACATTATTGTTTGGATTTTGAGGATTTTGGTTATTTGGAGCATTTGAATTCGCCATTCTCCTTGTGGATCTTCTCCTTGGTCTATCTTCGTTGGTTATGGCTACTTTACTACTTCTTAATAACATACAACGAAATTTTCAAAAGGGAAAAATGGTTAAACGACCATAATTAGAATAAATGAAGAAAATTTCACTTTTTCAAGTGTTAGTATTGTCCCACTGGGCGTGCCAATTTATTTACCGTGAAAATTTGTAAACAACCGTTGATCTTCCAAATTACTATATTTGGTTACTTACAGGTTCGATCAGATTGGTCTTAGGACATGTGTTAATTGTTTTTAAAGGTGAATTCTAATGAACATAAACACCTTGACGGTTTCATACCAACAGTAATTCGTTAAAGGATTTAATGAAAATATAAAATGAAAGAGGGCAAAAAGAATGCTTTAAATCGAAAGTAAATGGCAGTAGAGATGAACTTTTGGGTAAAAGTACAATTCTGGAAATAAAGAATTGATTAAATTACTTCAAGTAAAAAATAATGGTGTAACATCAAACGTACATTTCTCGATTTACTCTTTCTCTACACACAAATACTTTGGTAAATTGACAGATTTTGTACACACTTGAACACACACACACACGATGCTAACACTAAGACCTCTTATTTATACTAATCGAAGTAACTGCTTCTAACGACTTTTCCACCAAATCGAGACAAGTGGCGCTTTGCATGCATGTAACTATCCATTATGCTTCATGTGTATTTTCAACAGTTTAGATAAGAAAAAACGTTCCCTCCTTTATTTGAATTTGAATTCCTCGTCGAACCACAACTGGTGACGTCTCTGTCGAAAAACACTTTAAACTACTAAAAATATTTCTAAGTCCACGCAACATCTTTGCCCTTGTACCAAGGCATCTTCGACTAGAACTTCAAACGCATAGTTTTGTCGAAACATCTTCACAGGAAACTTTATTGTCTTAATTTATATGGGCATCAAAATTAGGAGCTAACAGAAGGGCACTCACACCCACTTTGAACCAGACTCACAACTCAACTTTATATGCATACGATATTGACTTAACAATTGGTTCTTCATACGAACCATGTTCCAATCTTTATGAACTCGAGCCCCCACTTTGAGTTCCAAGCCCTCACTTTGAGCTTGGGACAAGTCACTAGTCCCCACTCAAAACTTGCAACATGCATCTTTCACAACAATGACAACATATGATGCATGGCATATTACAATGCAATGACAACATACAACAACAAATAAAACCCTACTCTGAATATAAACAATCACACAATAACCTAGTAAAGACTGCATCCTCACTCTGACTGTAATTCATCATGCACTCAACACACTACGAGTAATTCTCACTCTGAATCACTTTCTTCATTGATAACACAAACATGTACAATTATCACATAATTATACATATGATATACAACAATTATTCACACAATGTTCATTCATGGATATAACATTGATCTCACAATTCCCTACCATAAGGTATCTTTGCGTGTTAGCTTTCCAACACTTCAAACTGCGCCTCAATCTGAGTCACGAAACTCAAGTTATGGCGAAAACGGTAAGTGAACCAATCCATTACACTCAGGGACCAATCGATTAGACCCAACTCACTATTTCACTTATTTTTCACTTTCCAAAGGGAACCAATCGATTACACTCAGGGACCAATCATTTGTTCCCTTCGTTTTTGTCAAAAATTCCAATTTTTAATGGAACCAATTGATTACATTGCCACATCAATCGATTGGTCTATGTAATTTTTTTTCAGAAAACCAGTTTTTCATAGTGTCGCTCGCATTCCTCATTTCCTACCTCTTATCCCTCAAACCAGTCCCAACTGCAACAATCAAAATCACATTCTAATAGGGAAAACACATCAAGTAATAACTAGTTAACACAACTCTATCAATTTCATCATGAATTATTCAATCATGTTCATACCCTAAACACCCTACTTTACACCAATTTCATCACTTAATCATTTGATTCATGAACAACACATAAAATAGTAACAAAACACAATTCATCATATCAATTCATGGCAAAACAAAATTATTAACATGCATATATCATATTCATCATCGAGTAATAGAGAAAAACAAAACCCTATTGGAGGTTAAGGGAAACCTCTTTACCCTTTCATGATATAAGCACTCTTAAATGAAGAATCTCCCTACCTTGTAATTCTAGAAAAATTCAGTAAATCAACCTTCAATTGACATTTTCTCTTAAGCCCTAACATTCTTCATTCCAAGCTTTTTCTCCAAAATCCCTTGTTTTCACGTATTGATAAAAATAGCTCTAGAACCTAGTTTTTAGTGTAACTTAAAATATATACTATTTTATTTTAATTATCTAAATTTCACTTTTTATCAATATAACCTTCAACCTTTCTCCACTTACCACTAACTCTTTCAATTCCCAAAATTGGTCAAACTCTATAACTTCTCCCCAATTTATAATTAAATTATTAATTAATTTAGTCAATTCCCACTAACCCAATTAATTAACACAAAACACCACAAATATCGTCACCGGCCTAACATGTCATATATTCACCAAAATAACTATTTAAATGCAATAAAATATTTAATTCAATTAAATAAATAATTAAATATACAAATATTTAAATCGAGGTGTTACAAAACCCACAAAGGATCATCTGCTGCTAAGATCATTTTCAGATGACTTATACCTGTAAACACATAGCTCCACAACATGAGCCTTTACAAAATCTTCGTTTGGTTCCACCCGTTCAAATTTCCTTACTTCTTTGTTGTTCACTACTACGAAAGACACATACAACCACGGTTACGAAAGATCTATAATAATGGTTGAACAACCGTTGTTAGGTAGGGTATGATTGTATGTGGGTTATTTACAACCCCTGTCCAGTTCCCATAGTAGAAAACTGGAAAGCGCGTTACCTATAATCATAATTGTTTTAAATACCCATGGTGAAAGGTCTGTCAACCTTTTTTATTTTTGCCACATGGTTTGTCTGACTACATTGATAACTTTCATCATAATATATTATATTAAATATTTTTAACACAACAACAACAAGAACAACAAGAACAACAAGAACAACAACAAGAACAACAATAACAATAATAATAGCTACAACAATAAGAACAACAAGAATAACAACAAGAACAACAAGAACAATAATAACAACAAGAAAAACAAGAACAATGACAACAAGAGCAATAACAAGAACAATAACAAGAATAATAACAACAATAAGAACAACAACAAGAACAACAAAAACACTAACAACAATAATAAAAACAATAAGAACAACAACAATGACGACAACAACAAGAACAACAATAACAATAACAAAATAAATAAATATACTCGTTAAATAAGAACATTTTATCTGACACATCAATAACTAATATTGCTAAGTTGAATCCATGCTTTTCATGCCTCGTTCAATTTGGAGAAGAGAGGATGAAGTTTCAAAACTCATTAATGGAAGAAATGTTTTTGAGTTTCGTTTATGGAAGAAATAATGTTTTCAAGTTTGGTTTAGTGAAGGAATAATGTTTCGTAAATGGAAGAAGTTAGGAGGCAGATGATGAAGTTTGTCTAAGCACGTCTAGGAAAAAAGTGAATGAACTAAGAGCGTTATATATCTTTTAAAAAAAATAAGAAGGTGCCACTTTTCACCACGGTTGGAATTCTAACCGTGGTGAAAAGTAGCTTAAAAATAAGTAAAAGAAAAATTGGTGTTGGGATTCGAACCCATGACTAGACGTCACTTTTCACCACTGTTAGAATTTCAACCGTGATAAAAAATAGCTTAAAATAAGTAAAAAACCAAAAATGCTGATGTTGGGATTCAAACCCATGACCAAACGACACTTTTCACACTGTTGGAATTTCAACCGTGATTAAAAGTGACACATTCATACTTTTCACCATGGTTGTTATTAAGAACCCTGATGCAAATTATTCTAATAAAAAAAACCAGACATGTTAAAAATGATATATTACTACAAATGACAAATGACCGTAGTAATATAGTGTTACCAAAGATATATTTTATAGTAGTGGTTACTAATAGGTCACAAGTCCAAACAAGCGTTGAAATTGTCGAGGTTTACACCCACTGGACAAGGGATCATTTATCTCCTCGTACTTCTTTAGTACCACATGGAAATATGAGAGACATGCCTTTTGATCAACATTTATCATTGTTAGATCATCATTGTTGGTGTGGTATTTCAACTTTAAATGAACCGTCAGTGATACCGCACCTAACTCTACCCACGTAGGCCATATAATTATGTAGTTGAACAGTGAACACGCAGTTGCAATCCATTACCAAATATTAAGCCTCGTCAATATTTCTTATCTCGTGTTTTCCAAAAGTTACTAATAGTTCAACATAGTCATAAGACTTATTGGTAGAATCATTGATCCCTATGAGGTCACCGTCGTGGTAGGATTAGGGTTGTAGATGATGAGTGAATTGCATAATGTGGAATAATTCCATATACACGAGGTGAAAAGAACTCCCCCGGTCTATTAATACTAGACAAACACTAGTCTTCCCTAACGGCCCGACCAATAGAGACATGATGATTTGTTATTCCATTGATTAATTCTTCTTTGTTTGTGGTGTCGTGGAGGAGTACATGCAAACACTTTGACAATCAAGTCAATGACGATCGTAAGTGTGAAGTTTAAGGTTTAGAATAATCTGTACTTAAGAATCATCCCTTTATTAAACTTTATAATTAGTGTTTAAGGTCTAGAGACCTTAAAACCTTCTTTAAAACAATTATTTAGAACAAATATCTTGAGATGATGTAATTCTCCCCATCTAAAAGATGGTTGAGGACATTCATCTATGACTCCTTGTACTTCTATGATATGTTTATTATCCAATCCAATTTATTCTTTAACAATTATAAAACTTGTAATCTGAAAGATTGAGTCTCACTCTGTTCCAAAATATTAGTCTCTAATAGCAGTATTATTTAGTCTCTAATAGCAATATTATTAAGAGAATAATCCAAATATCACTTGATAGAATCAATAACACAAACAAATATTTATGAATTATTAATTAGATACACACAAAAAAAAACACATGTATATTCCAATAAGTATGAAGTTTTCTGCCTTGCAAATCAATGATACTGCCCACTCAAGGATGGTAGGTTTTTTAATGCATCAATGTACCAAACAATATATATTACTAGTTTTTTTTATTTATTCTAGAACTATTAGGTATATTTTTCCAACAAGCTCAATAATTAACGTTGCCGTCTTGTTTTCAACCACAAAAACAAAATCCTATTCTGTGACCGTACGTATGGCCATTTCTTTTTTAATAACCAATTTGTTTATACCGGCCACGATTGCCACGCGGGCCGCGAGGGGCACGATGATAGCGGCAACTTCAGAATGATATTGTATGCCATTTGTTCTAAATATTCTAGCCAAATGCACGAGCAACTATCACGTGTTCTTTTTTGTTGAGAAACATAATTGATTGAACAATTAAACAAACCATTAAAAGATTGATCAATTAAACTAACAGACATATTTGGTGACCGTTAAAAAGTCAAGAAATGATTAAATGATTAAGCTCTCTCGATAAGAACTGACTTTAAACTAACCTAGTTTTTGGAAACGTGACTATACCAACAACTTAATCCAAGGCAGGAGGAACATGATTAGTTATCATACATTTTCAGCAACTTTCTCATGAAAAAAAATTAGAGAATTTTATCCGGCACTCATTTACTTGTATTTGACACTTTTAATATTTGCGCTTTTATTGTGCTATTCTCGTTTTTATTATTTAAATTGTTATTTTTAAAAGATTTTAAAATTTTTGTTTATTACTGCACTTTTTAATCTTCTAATAAATATTTATAAATTTACATTTTTTTCCATCAAATTTATCCATTTCGAATTTCTATAGGACTTTTTAAAAAAATGTGTTTTTATTAATATTTTTGAAATATTGGATAAAATCCAATTTTTTATATATATTTTAATTAATATTTTTTAAAAATATGATATCTTACGTATATTTTTATCGATATTTTTTAAAAAAATGATAAAGAAAGATAGATAGCATATATGCAGTTTCATAAATGCGCGCATATATGATCATTTCTAGATTTTTAAAAAATTTGTCAAATCATTTTTTTTATTTTGTTTTAGTTTAGTTTTTGTTTGTTTCATTTTCGAATTTCTTTTTATAAAAATCCTAAAATTTGTCACACGGTGAATTTAAAAAATAAAGGCCAATAAGTATGATATGAATCTTTTGTACGACTTATCGGAATTTTTGCTTCTAAGAAAAAAAATCAAGATATGTATGAAAAAAATGGAACGTGTATTTTTGGTATTAAAAAAAATATGAGAGGGTGTCAATTATAACTTTAAAAATGTTAGGTAAAATTGAAAATTTCTTAATGCACTCTATATATTACTTACACAATATATTATTTACACATGCACAAATATTAAAATGTCCCTTAATTTTTAGAGATGTATCTCTGGACGTACCATGCACCAAATGAATGTCACCCTAGATGAATATTTTAAAAAATTTCGAAGATGCATCTCTGAAATTTTTAACAAATATATTCATAGTTGATCAGTTCAGTGGAGTTTTCGAAGATGCATCTTCGTAAGTTTGGCGCGAGATTTTGAAATTTGTTGTCACCTTTGCATATCAGATATTTTCGGAGATGCATCTCCAGAATAATTTGGTAAAAGAAAGTGTTGCATGATCACACAACCATACTTATTTTTCATTAAAAATTCTCACCAAAAACTCTTCCATTCTCAATCCATATTTTCACTTCAAATCTCCAATCTTGTGGCTCATCACATAAAAGGGAGCAAAAGAAGTTGGAATTCCAAGTAAAGATGATTTATTTCAAGCCTCATTACTCACATTAATCTTATTTTTTGTTAAGCATACACCATGTGACAATTCAACGATGCGGTCTCCTTCATATTTTGAACATGTTGACAAAGTTTTTCTGAACTCACCAACTCCAGAATATTAAAAAAGTGTTTTCAAAAGAGCTCGCATTAGCAAACCACCTCATACGCCGTCTCCACCAAAGATTTTATTCATTTATGATATGTCAATTTTTATGAACAAATACATCGAGCAGATCGTCAATGTTGAGGGGTACGGTAATTGCAGTTATCGAGCTATTTCGACTTTACTCAGTAAAGGAGAAGATAATCATAGACTTGTGGTAGTTGCGTATTTTAGAGTGTGTGTTAATCTGACACGATACAGTTTTTCAAAAATAATTTTCCCACTGCGTACTGCCCCACCTCAAAATCCAAATGATCGTATTATGTGTATTGGGTGACTTTCAAAATCGCGGCATTTTGTTCAAGTTTACTTGAAACTCGAATGCCCTATACCACTTACATCATTAGAGTGGACGACTCATTCAACAACAAAAGTCGAGACTTGGTTGGACTATTTTATGCAAAGGATGCAAAAGTTCGATAAATTAAGCAACATTGAAAGATAACCAGATGCAAAAAAGTCAAAGAGGGTACCACCCATCGATTTAGTCGACGACAAGTGTTTCGATTCATTTTAATTTCCTATTCAGACAAATAAGTGTATGTAATTGTGTCTCAGTATTAATGAAGTATAATATATTCAATTTCTTAATATTTTAATATAAAAAAGTATCTTTCCCATAACACTTGTTCATTTGTCAAAAAATGTTTTCACTTAATTTTTGTTTTCAAAGATTTTGTTTTTTGCCTGTTCAGTTCAGGAGAGATTCTGGAGATGCATCTCCGGAACAAGATAATAGGGTGCGGAATCGGAGATGCATCTCTCGAATCAGCATGTCAGGTTTATAATGATCCATATTTGTTTACACCTTCTATAAATTAAGGTGCTCTTGTTTTTCATTTCATACAAAGTGAAAATGACTCAAATGTCAAAAATAAACATCAACTGGTATGTCGCAAATGTCTCCTTCTCCAGTGCGACACCTGAGCGAAAGTTTAAGCTCAACGAGTACACATCTCTTGTAGATATTAAATACGAAATCCATAATCTCCTACCTTTCAAAGACAATCGAAGAATTGTGAAGCTCGTGTGTCGTTCGCCGTTGTTTGACAACTGATGGAAGATTGAGTTCAACAACTTTGAGCTCAAGACGGGTACAAATATAGGGGCTATGTGGAATACATATTTTCGTTTCGAAACAAAAGTTCCACTCGAGGTGAAAGTGACGATTTCAAGATCGATCAAAGATATTGTGAAGATGTTGAAGCGTCCATGTAACACCCCATTCCCGACTCAATAATAAATAAATAAAATATAATTCTATCCAAGTAGGATGTCACTTCACAATCCATGAAGTTTAAATATTACTTCATTTAATTAAAAATATAGTCAAAACATCGGAATTAAACAAAAGTATGACATCCATAGCCTCAACAAATCATCCACACCAAAAGTGGTTCAATAATTACTTTAAATTAAAATATATGTAACATAAAAAAAAACATCTCGTTCCCCGGTATTACGTATCAGTGCAACTCCACTAGTAGACTTGACCAATAACAACATGAGGTACATCTCCAACTACTCAGGTACCTAATTGTATGTACTCTGAGGGAACACAGACACAACAAACACAAAAGGGGTGAGAAAGTTATTCATATAATAAACAGTGTATAATAATTAAGAGAGTAGTATTTATACATACAAATCGCATTCATTCACAATCACATTCTCACCACAACAAATGCACAAGTACAACATAATCACAATGCAATGAGACCCGACAATATTACACGATGTATATGGTACCAATTCTCATAAATGGATCATCATACGAACCTAATTCCCCATTCGGAATTCCAAACTCCCCATTTTGAGTTTGGATAAGTCTTGCGTCCCCCTTCAGACTATGACTTATTTTCTTCAACATATCAATAATGAATGCATGACATGATAATAATGCAATTAACACAACAATTATAATAATATTTAGTGATCCACAATCGATCACACAATTGAAATCATGCATATAATAATCCACTCTTATGGAATACCACCAATATAATCAAACACATTATCTCAATCATTCATAACACATCAAATAATTTGTTAGTACGGACTTCGTCCATATTCATCACATCATACACTTCTTTCCCACCTACTATCTACCTCTGGTAAAATTGTTAAAAATATTTTATCCCTGAAACAAAATTATATCCCTCAGTTTCAACTACCAACACTTCAAACCCCGTCCCAAAATGATTTATGAGTTAGAAGTTATGATCAAAATCATGCATAAAGATGTTACCAAAATGTTGTTTTTCTGAAATTTCCAACACGATTTTTGTCTTCTCCAACCCCAAAAACATCCATGAAATTATCACCAAAAATATCTCATGGTTTTAAACTCAATCGTAAGCATACCAATATCCAATGGCGGAGCCAGATAAAAAAATTTGGGATGGCCGCTAACGTAAAATAAAGATTATAAATAAAATGTAAATAGTATTTTAAATAAAACATTAAAGTTAAAATAAATACAAAATTAATTACTAAAAATTTAAATTACATGACTTAAAACTATCTTAAAGTAATGCTTTACGCGTTCCGAGTGACTTGAAATCGTCAATAATTGACTCTGAACTAATGATTGCACTAATCTCCCTTTCAATATATATTGTCATGTTATCTCCAAGAAATACATCATCCATCTTGTTTCTCAACTTAGTCTTAATAATTTTCATTGCTGAAAAAGACCTCTCAGTTGTGGCCGTAGAAACGGGAAGAGTCATGATAAGACGAAGTAGTCTATCAATCAAGAAGTAAGTTTCAGCCTGTCCAGATGCAACCAAACATGAACATAGTTCTTGAATAGTTGATAAATTATTCAAGTTTGATGCTTGACGAGCAACAAATAGAAAATGTTGGAGTTGAAATTGCAAATTATTTTTCTATTGATCACTAAAATCCATAGGATAATATTTTTCAACTAAAGAACAAATAGTATCAATGCTAAAAGCTTTATATCCATCCTTAGGAGATAAAGAACAAGAAAGAGTTAACAAATCCATTGCCTGCTCACTGAATCTGCTATTCAACTCTTGTAACTGTTTGTCAATGGTAGTGAAAAAGATTTCAACTTTAAAGTAATACTGAATTGTGACTTGATTCTCTTCAAGACGGGAGCGTCCAAATCTTGTTGTTGAATGAACATCATTAAGATCAGGAATCTCAATACCATGCTTTTCACAAAAAGATACCACTTTAGTAAACAATATATCTCAACCATTTTCTCTCAAACCTTGAATAAGATGTTTTGTTGAATGAACCAAGTTCATAGCATTAACTACATCTTGATTTTTTTTGTAAGGCTTGACAAAGCATATCTGTTATTCCCATGATTTCTTTCATCAAGTGCAAAATAAATATAAAATCAAATGCCTTCAAGTAATTGTAACAACTATCTGCATCCCCACGTGTAGCATAACTCCCTTTATCTTTTGCAATTTTTTTAAAACTAAACAAGTTGCTTCATACATGTTTATCAAGCTAGAAATTGAATCGTAATGTGATCCCTAACGAGTATCTCCAGCTCGTTTCAATGTACCAACTTGATTTGCACCTTTACCAGTTACAATCTCATCAATCTCTAACAAATAAGCAATTTCTTCTAATTGGGCAGCTTGTAACTCATCATGACGCTTTGTAGAAGAACAAACAACATTCACAACAAAGATCAGCTTCTCAAAAAAATTATGAACAGGTTTGTCTTCTCTTGATGATGTAACTAATGCAAGTTGCAATCGATGAGCAAAATAATGAACACAGTATGCATAAGGACAACCCTTTATAAAGAGGGCTTGTAAACCATTCCATTCTCCTCTCATATTGCTAGCACCATCATACCCTTGGCCACGAATGTTAGAAACATCAAGGTTATGTCGAGAAAGTATATCACATATTGCTTTCTTAAGAGTTAAAGATGTGGTGTCTTTAACATGTGCCACATCAAAAAATATCTCTTATATTAAACCAACTTTATCAACAAATCTTAATACAAGAGCCATTTTTTCCTTTTTTGACTCATCACGAGCTTCATCAACAACAATACAAAATTTGGAATCATCAATTTCCTCAAGAATACTCTTTTTCACCCTACTAGAAAGAATTTGCAAGAGCTCTTTTTGAATTTGATGTGAAGTATACTTGCAATTTTGTGGAGCATTTTCCAACACAACTTTTGCAAATTCATCATTGTAGGATGCTAAAAGTTTCAATAACTCAAGAAAGTTACCTTGATTTCTTGATTTGCTACTTTCATCGTGACCCCTAAAAGCACAAGCTTGTAGTGTTAATCAACGAACAATGTTAATTGAAGTCTTGAGTCGTAACCGATTATTCATTCTTTGACTTGAACTTTGCACTTGAATAACATTTCTAATATGACCATCTTGATTCAATAAGTCTTTACAAGCTTTCATTGCATTGTTGTATGGTGAGCAAGGATCCTTCCCTATGTGTTTAAGAAAGGAACAATGTTTTCCATTCCTAACTTTCTTCCAATTTCTAAAACCCATAGAAATAAAGACAAGTGATCTGGGACGTCCACTTAGTTTTTTGCTAAAAAGGTAACATGGTAAGCAATATGCGGCATCTTCAGATGGTGAATATTCTAACCATGATGGAAATATGCTAAACCAAGTATGTTGAAACCTTCTCGGATGATCCTCGTTACCGGATAAAGGACCCCATATTAAATGAATTTGATATGGACAACCTTCTCGAATATTCTAAAACCCATATTAAATTAATTTTATATGGACCCCATTTTAGATAAGCTCTTCGTATTGCATCCACTTGATTTGGTGGATATTGCCAAATCGGAGGACGCTTTCCAGGATCGCGTTCCAAAGAATTTTCAAAACCATGATGCTCTTCAATTGTTGGATTCTCAAGAACTGTTTCAGATTCGGATGTCGGGATTATAATTTCTTCATCTCTCTCTTCTCTTTCAATTTCACATGCTTTCCTTTTGAAAAAAGAATCAATTTTCTTATTATTCATCTTTACTCTTCCTATAATATCATATCAGATCCAAAAATCAATTTAGAGAACATAACAATTAAAAGAGAAAAAAATTAATAAACTTAATTAATCAACTTTAATCTGTTTTCAAATACCGGCAACTTCACTATTAGAAATTAGCAGCAACAATGATTAAATAAACCTTATTACAGTGTATAACTATATTTGTAAATTACAGTGTTATGAATTGGCTTAATAAACCTCATATAGATTATTTTAACACATAAAGAAAGAAGAACCCTAAAAATCTCAAAAACACAAATCAAGCAATCACTTTAATTTGTTACTTTTTATAAAAGAAGAATGAATAAAGTTTTTTACCTGTTAGATGTCGATCACTTTAATCTGTTCCGATTCCGGTGCCGGTAGCAAATCCATATGAGAAAGAAAGGAAAGGTATGAGCTTTTTACCTTATCTGTATTTTAACCTAACTTTGAATGAAAAAGAAAAAATAAAAATTAATTTTAATTTAAAATAAGGATGTTTTAGTAATTTAATATATATAAATTAAAAAAAATAAAAAGTTTATGGGTGACCGTGGCCTTCCCACGTCCCCCTCAGTTCCGCCACTGGAAAGATGTATACTCAAACTGATAATGATCATTTGTTGATTCACTACTTCCAAGACAATTTGACTGGTGCTGCTTTGAGATGGTATATGGGTCTAGACAGTGCAAGTGTTTGTACTTTAAATGACTTGGGTGAAGCTTTTGTTAAGCAGTACAAGTACAACGTTGATATGGCGCCCAATAGAGGCCAGTTGAGGTCTATGTCTTAGAAAGATAAGGAGACATTTAAAGAGTATGCTCAGAGATGGAGGAAACTTGCTGCCCAGATAAGCCCACCATTGGAAGAGAAAGAAATAGTGAAGATCTTACTGAAGACGCTGAGTTCATTTTATTATGAATGTATGATTTCTAGTTCCCCCAATGACTTTACTGAAATGGTAAATATGGGGATGAGGTTAGAAGAGGGAGTCCGTGAAGAACGTCTGTCCAAAGAAGAAACATCGTCTAACAAGAAGTATGGTGCTAGTTTCTCCAAGAGGAATGAGGGAGAAGCTAATTCAGTATCAGTGGGGAGGCGGATGAGGCCTCATGTTAGAAAGAGTTCTTAACCTCATCAACATCAACATCAAGTTTCTTCAGTGATTCCAGTTTTTTCCAACAATTCCAACAATCAATCTGTTTCGATTCAACAACAACAACCGCAACAAAGAACCAACTACAATAACAACAATAATCAACAACAAAACTTTGAGAGGAAGAAGGTATCCTTTGACCCTACTCCTATGCCATATGCAGAATTATATCCATCCTTGGTTCTCAAGAACCTCATCCAACCCATAAATCCTCCACAGATTCCTGAGCCACTTCCATGGTGGTTCAAACCCGAACTTTATTGTGCTTTTCACCAGGGAGACCCTGGCCACGACATAGAGAACTGATATCCGTTGAAATATGAAGTACAAAAGCTTGTGAAAAGTGGGATGGTATCCTTTAAAGACAGAGCACCCAATGTGAAAGCTAATTTGTTGCCTGCTCATGGTAATGCTACTGTCAATATGGTAGACGGTTGTCTAGGGAATTTCTGAGTTTTTGATGTACGATATATTTGTAGGTCGTTGGTGGAAATGCAAAAAAACCTTGTGTTTGATCAGTGACTGTGAGCACGACCATGATGGTTGTGCAATATGTAGTGTGAACCCCCGTGGGTGTATGATCGTCATGAGAGATATCCAAAAGTTGATGGATGAGAATGTAATCCAGATTCAAAAGTCGAGTGATATAGATGATGTGAATGTAATCGTGTCAGTGTTCAAGACCCCTGAGCGGGTAGTTATTTAATTTGATAGCAGCAACAACAACAATGTCAATAAATAGGTATCACTGTTGGTTATACGGTTAGTGGGCCCTGTTCCATATACATCCGATAAAGTTGTGCCTTATCAATATAATGCCACAATAGTAGAAAATGGTCAAGAGGTTCCTTTACCTGTTGCAGACTCCATGGTGAGTATAACTGATATTGCGAAGGTGATCCGTAGTGGTCGTGTATTCGGTATGGTCTTTTCAAATGAGGTAGAAGATGTTGTAGCAAGTAAGAAGGCAAAGACTCCAGTAGCGAAACCAGTTAGCACTTCAGTGTGTCAGTATGGTGAATCCAGCAAACTAAAGGCTAGTGATGATGATGAAGTTTTGAAATTGATAAAGAGAAGTGAGTTTAATATGGTGGAGCAGCTGCTCCAAACCCCGTAAAAGATCTCTGTATTGTCATTATTGATGAACTCTGAGGCACATAGGGAGGCATTGCATAAAGTGCTCGAGCAAGCTTATGTTGAGCATGATGTTACTGTGGATCAGTTTGACCACATAGTTGCCAATATTACTTCTTGCAATAATATGAGATTTTGTGATGAAGAGCTTCCTAAGGAAGGCCAAAATCATAATTTGGCGTTGCATATTTCAATAAATTGTAAAGAGGACGTTGTGTCCAATGTGTTGGTTGACACTGGTTCGTCTTTGAATGTGCTTCCGAAATCAACTCTCTCAAGACTTTCTTACCAAAGCACCCCAATAAGGTACAGTGGCATGATTGTTAAAGCGTTTGATGGTTCCCGTAAAACCGTCATTGGTGAAGTGGACCTTCCAATTAAGATAGGTCCGAGTGATTTCAAAATTACTTTCCAGGTAATGGATATCCACCCGACCTACAGTTGTCTATTAGGAAGGCCATGGATTCATGAAGCAGGAGCAGTAACGTCTACTCTACACCAAAAGTTGAAATTTGTGAAGAACGACAAGCTTGTCGTTGTTGGTGGAGAAAAGACACTTTTTGTGAGCCATTTGTCATCCTTTTCTTATGTTGAAGTTGAGGAGGAGGTTGGAACTCCGTTCCAAGCCTTATCTATTATTGAGGAAAAGAAAATTGGGGCACCCATGTCTTCTTTAAAGGATGCACAAAAGGCTATTGAGGCTGGCAACATTGACCAATGGGGTCGTATGATAGAGATTGCTGAGAAGAAGAATAAGGCTGGATTGGGATTTCAACTAGGGTCGTTCAATGTTAAAGCTGAAGATGTGCAACTGAGTTTCCGCAGTGGAGGGTTCATTCATGGTGTCATACCCCAAAATTTGCCCGTTAATTTTGCAAGACATTTTTTAAGGCACTCCAACTTATTTTCCAAGGCATTGACCTTAAAGGAACCAAGACCCAGCTCACAAATGGCCAAATCCAGAAAATGGCCCAAACTGGCATGCTCGCTAGGCGAGCAACTCCTTCGCCTAGCGAACCCTTCGCTACGCCACTCGCCTAGCGAAGCTTGCGAATACCAGAAAATTTTGGGCTTCATTCTGAGCCCATTAGGTCACAACAAACCATTATAAATACCAACATTTCAGTCAGAAAGAGGGACAACAGAAGGAGACGAACCGGAACCCTAGCAATCAAACCTTGGAGGCTAACCAAGAGAATTCAGAGCAACCCTAAAGGAAACCCTGAAGGAAACTCATCTGCACAAAGGTTACCTCCGCCCAACTCAATCCGATACCAAAAGTGATCTGCCAATTCAACGTTGCAATTCAATTGCAAACAGGTTTGCGCATCACTACTGTTTTATGCTTCCAATCTGTATTCTCTAAATACATAATGCATCATGATTGAATTTTTGGATATGTAATTAGATTTTGCATGTGAGTTTAAGTATGCCTGAATATCCTGAATGTTTGACCATGTTATTTCTGTAATTGAATGCCATAGGGTTCGGAGTTCCGGAAATCGTACTGCTATCAAACTCAAAACCCGTAGCCGCTCGCTAGCACATCGCTAAGCGAGCATGTAGCGAGCACTCGCTAAGCCTTCGCTAGGCGAGGCAGCAGCGAACATGACAGTCGCTGAATTTTTCTGTTCTGTTTTGTGCCTACCTGATCTGATTCATTATAATCATGCATTATTTCGCCTGACATTACTACTGCTGTGTTTCTTTTGTAGTGCAATTCTCAATTGCACTTTGTCTCGATATTCTAACCCGTTTGCTGAATTTTGTAAGGGCTTACATATTCCCGGAAAAGTGGCTTGCTAGGTATTCCACTTTATTTGTGGGATACCCTTGTGGAGATTCATCCTAAGTACTTAATTGATTTTTAATGTGGAGATCCATCCTAATTACCTAATTAATTTTAACGTGGACCTAATTACCTAATTGATTACAACTACCTAATTGATTGTAAAATATTGCCTTTGAATATGTGGTCTTGGACCTCTCTTTGTTACCTTACGGTATTACGGTATTACGGTCATGTCCCGCGAATGTGGGGATACACTTAGCAAAGACCCTTCGATTAAATCATCATGCCCCTATAAAATAAATCATTGTCCCTCGGATGTTGCCTGCGAATATATGATTTTGTCCCTCGATGGCCCGTCGTTGTAGCCTACGGTTAAATGATGATCTCCCCTTCGAATGCTAAGGTATCCTTACAAATGTTGCCTTCAATGACCAATCGATGACCCTACGATGTCCCTTTACATCCAAAGGGATAAGACCACTTACTTCTCAATAGTAAGGACAGTTTTACCCTCATAAGGATAGGAAATGCCCATAAAGACCTTGGGTGGGTATAAATCTTAATTGCTGGCTCACAACCTAAAACATTTTTCATACTACACACTTTGCAATTACTAGAAAATCACCACTTGGTATACATTCGTACTAGAATCATTGCCAAATTATATTTTTCTAAACCGCTTTCAAAATTAAACGAGATAAATACTTTGTATACATTCGTACAAGAATCATTACAAAGTTAAACTCTCCTTTCAAAACATTTTTTAAGCAATTCACAAACACTTTTTTCCGATAAACATAAGTGATCAAGCAATTAAGAGCCCATGGATAACCATGGATACAAAGGGTGTGTAAGACCCCAATTTTGGCCCTAAGATCCCTCATGGCCCATATCATATCATATCATGGCCTCAAGGATCACTGCATGCCCTAGTTTCCCTCCTAGTGGGTAGATTGCCTTGTGGGTTGATTTCTTGATCACCAAGCATGTTTTGCATTTGTATATCTTTGCTTTTCATATGTTTATCATTCAAAAAGTACAAAAATATTGTCAGCTAACCTTGTTGCTTGCAGTTGAAGCAATCATCAGCAATTAGGTCAAAGACAGTCAACAGTCAGTCAAAGCAATGGATGGTGGCCTTTCTTGTGGAATTTGGGCACCATGATCAATAATCAAGAGTTCATACAACTTGGGACATCATTTGAAGTCAAGTTCTCAAGGAATTAGGGTTTGGAATTCATCAGAAATGCTTCAGTCATGCAAAACCCTAGAAAAGTCAAACTTGGTCAACTGTGGATTTAATCAGGGATTTGATGGATGGAATTGATTTGAAGGAGCTCATTCATGCTTGTATAAGCCTCATATATCATGTCCAACCTCATCATGGAAGAAAATCAAGTCAAACAGAAATTTTTTCCAGAAATAGAAAGTGGACCTGTAATTTCAACTGCCAAAAATGGAAACTTCTTGATCTTAAACTTACATCATGATAAAAGCTTCAAATGAATTTTTGCCCAACATGAAAGTTGAAGATCTTGTTCTCCCATTTTCAAAAAGTCCAAGAACTCTCAAATCCCATGTGTGGTTGTCAAGATATGATCAATTCAATTTCAAAAATTTATGAACTTCAACAAGCCATATCTCATGAACCATAAGGCCAAATTTGGTGGGGTTTTTCCTACAAACCACATTTCATCTCCTCTTTCCAAAAATATAAATTTCATGAACCAAAACCTTGCCAATCAAAATGGCATTTTTTGACTTGTTCCATTTAAAATTCAAGTTTGACCAAAAGTTGACTTTTCAAATTAAAGGTTTTCAACACATTTGGCCAATTGGAAATTGTTTGGAAGGCTATTTGCAACATGTTCCAAGCCCAAATTTGTGCTCATGCTACTATCATACCACCATTTTGGCCAAAGGTGCAAATTTAGCAATATGGCTTCATTAAAGTAAACAAACTTAGCACTTCATGAGCAGACATAAAACAGCAAACATAATGGTCATTGGCAGCCTGTTTTGAAGCCCAAATCGTGCAGACCTCACACCCTCCACTTCCATATTTTCCAAACTTAGCAAAATGCAAATTGGCTTCATTAAGTTAAGCAAGCTTAGCATGTTATTAAGTAACCTTAAACAGACCACATATAAGCAATTTTCTGGCCATTTGTAACCCTAGACGCAACCTCCACGATCAAAAAATACTCTCATTCTCTCATTTTGCATTTTGACACTTTGAGAATTTCTGACCAAAAGCTTCAAAGACCACGAGCCATTCTTGCTTCCTTCATCACTTGGACAACCTTGTGAAGCTTTTTGGACCATCAAACCTCAGCTGTAGTGCAGCTTCTTGCTCTGTTTTCTTCAAGGACCAACAATGGTGAATCGAAATTTGGAAGCTTCCAAGCCTTGCTGAGCTCATTTCCCTCAAGTATCCATCACTCCATAGCATTATCTTCATCTGTTTCGAGCAGCATCCATCAAACAACCACTGCATCTCAAGTTTCTTCAAAATCAAGTAAGTGCTCGACCTTCACCATTTGCCAAATTGTGCTATGTTTAAGATAGGTCTTTGTATGCTGAACACACTGCAACTTGCCTCACTTGAAATGGTTGTGTTATGGCTGAGAAATCTGGATTTACATTTGTGTGCTCAAACTTGAAATTGCTCGATTTGCCTTGCTTGAAGTGATTTAATGAAATTTGATGATACATTCTTGTTGCTTGATGTTTGTTGATGCTATTGATATGCTTATATTTTAATTCTGGGCATTTTGAAATTTCGAGCTTGTTGAAGATGATGAAGATCATACTGTTCCATGAAAACCCTAGCATTTTTCCAGTTATTTTTCCCCATTGTGTTTGGTTGTTGCTGAATGATGTTGCTTGAATACCAATGCCATGCTGTGTGAGTGATTCTGTTTGAAGTTGTTTGTTTGATGATGAACATTGTTGATGAACATGGAGCCCTGTTGCATAAACCCTAGCATTCCCAGAATTTGCATGAACTGTTTGGTTTGTTGTATGATGTTGCATGATGTTCACTATACCAATGCTATGCTGTTTGTGTGATCTTGTTGAATGTTGTTTTTGGTGATTGCATGAAGATGAATACATGCCCTGCTGCTAAAACCCTAAGGGTTTTGAACCCAGAAAACATGGGCATCGATTGGCTTGTTTACTGTTCCATTGGCAACAGCCAATGAGAACATTTCATTGCATTTGCCAAAACGCAGCGCTTAGTTAAATGAGGCGCTTATTTACCAATATGCCATGCTGACTTTGGGTTGACTCATTATTCCATGTCTTTTGTTCATGCTTGGTCCAATTTGTTACTCATCTTCAACAATTCATTTTTCACTCAATTTAACTCCAAAAATCATGAGATTTTTTGCATCATGTTCACAAGAATGTCTATTATTTAATCATGATTTTTATTGAATTTTTGATTGGCTGGATTTTAAATGGCTCTAGGGTTCTTAACATGTATGCTTATTTAACACCTTTGGCCATTCCTTTTGTGAAATGATGATGATGTATTCAATGGTTCTGAAATTTTTTATGGTGAAACTAGACTCATTCATCTTTGTTTTGATGTAGATTTTGTGCATTTATCATTTGTGGTTTGCTAGATACAAATTCTTGAAGTAGGGTGTGACAATTTGTGTCACACCAATGATATGCAAATTCATGATTTTTGTTCACATGCTTCCTGGCTTCCAAATAATCTGAAATTTTGCATGAGCCATCTCTTAGATGTCTAGTTGATGTGTGAATTTTCTGGGATTTAATCATGCCATTTCCTATTTGTTTGTGAATTTCCTTCCCTGCCTAGTCAATTGTTGACTTTATGTGATACATGTTGCCAAATCCTTTGTGAAATTCTCATACCTTATTGTATGATCATGAAATTTCATATGTGTATACTAGACATCTTGAGCTTTGCATTGGTGTTAATCCCATCCATTTCTCATCTGTTTTCATTTTGTTATGATTTTTTGAAGTTGACTCATGTATGTTTGACTTCTTTGTGCACACTTGAAAATGTGTTGACTTCTTGATTTTATTTGACCATCTTCCCATGATCCAATTGAGCTGAAATTTCATATGCATGCTATGTTATGGATTGTGTTTGAGTATGAATTATCTCATAATTTTTGGAATTGATTATGTTTGCTTTTGAGCTTGGTCTTGCTGTTGACCTATTTGTGCTTCCTTTTGCCATGTTTTGACTTCTTTGGTCCATAAAATGACAATGATGCATGATATGAGTTTGAAACCAATTGTGCTTGCTTCTTAAATGTTTGAACTTGACTTTGGTTGACTATTGATTGCTGTTTTGACTTTTCCTTTTGTTTTTGACCCTAGGCTTGTCCTAGTGGTCTTTTGGACTTATGTTGAGTTCATTTGTTTCAGGTTAAGCATAGTGCTTCAAAGAAACCATGCCAATTTGTTTGAGCTTTGGTTATATATTATGTGCTAACCTTTGTTTTGTAGGTGTAACTCATATGAGTTTGGTCTTGTGCTTTGGCACATCTGTTTACTGTTAACTGTTTGTTCCCTTTCTTTCTGATTTAATTGTGGAACTGTGAACTGATTTGTTTGACTTTTCTCAAGTACCCTTTAGTTGCTTTATTTGCTTGCTTTGCTATTTAGCATTTGCTTTTGAGGTATAATTACTCTCTCTTCATGTAGTCTGGAGACCCGGCTTGTTATTTGGCCGGGCAAATTGTCTGAAGTCCTCCTTAAGAGGCAATGCTTGTGTGTGTTTATATTTGTCCCAAGCAGGAAAAGTCCTTCAAATAAGGCAATTGGTAGATCAAAGGGATAAGCAACCTATCCCCTACTATTCAGTGAGTCTTCTCCTTGCTCCCATTACATGGTTGTAGCATTGAGATCAAAACCCAAGATCTATAGAGTCAATATGTGGAGAGAGTTCCTACTTTTTGAACTCCCACACTTTCTGAAATGCTCTCCTTGATCAGGGATAAGAGCAATGAGGCACACCCCTCATATCCTTTCATCTGCTTCACCTTAGCCTCTCAATGGCAAGGTTAAGAGCGATCTTTGACCCTGTTCCAGTTGGCCTCAGTGCCTAACCCTCTTGTATAAGCCTCCTTGTTTGGATATAGAGTGTGCTGTTTGATATTCATTGATTGATTGATTGCTTCATATGCACATGTTTGCTTGTATGCTTCATGCATTTATCATCATCATTAATTGCTCATCAATGCATAATCATCTCATTTGTCTTTGTGACTTGTCATTGTTGTTTACCCATTGAGGACAATTGTAAGACCATCCATTGGCCATTGCTCCTATGATATGGAAGTGAGTATAAGACCATCACCTCGGCCACTCATCTTATCTTTGCTTGATGCTTTGTATGTGAGGATACAACTGTAAGTCCCTGCAAGTTGGCATTTGTATTCCTAGGATCATACTGTGTATGTTAGAGTAAGCCCAGACAGATTGGCATCTGACATCCATGTTTTGTTTCTGTTTGTCTATGTGAGGTTGCAATTGTAAGTCCCTGTAAGTTGGCATTTGCTTTCCTGTGAACATATGTTGCTTTTGTTCTTGTATGTGAGGATCCATTGTAAGTCCCTGTAATGTGGCATTGGTTTTCCTGTGATCATGTGTGCAGTTGACCTAAGTCCAGATAGATTGGCAGTTGACTTCCATTTCTCATCTTTGTTTTCTTTTGAGGAGATTAGTGTAAGACCATTGAGTGGCATCTGATATCCCGTTCTGTTTTAGGAGATTGGTATAAGCCCAGTGATTGGCATCCGATATCCGCTTTTGCGTTCTTCTTTGTTTGTTTGTTATTATCCATTGCTATTCCAAAGGACACACTTGAATCATCTCCTATATGATTTCAAGAAGTGAACTTTCTAAGAAGTTTTACAATCCATCTCCATCCATTCATCCCCATTATGTCCTAAACCTTTTCACACATTACTTTCAAACTTGACATAGATATTATGCAAACTTCTTCATGTTTTCGAATTAAAAACCTGGACTCAAGTCCTTGACTTTTTTTCAAACTCATTTCATAATACTTCTTTTGAATCAATCTTAATCATACTTTGACTTCACTTTCATAATCATAATCAATTAACTTCACTCATTCACTTGTTTTGGCTTTGTCCATTGTTAATCTTTTCACGCATTAGCCATAGGCTTCAATTATCATTGTGGTTGATGTAAATCTTGCCTATCCTTAGTGAGTCGACAGTAAGACTTCCGTACTGAAAACAGGGCTAACCCCTCTAGTACGTCGAAGCTATCCTCGCATGGTGGATGTTGTTTTTGGTCGAGTGTTCTCCCATTGATAATGAAAAGCCTCGGTGCTATTGTTTAAAATTGAATCCACCAGCTTTTGGAAATCTTTTAGCCGAACTACGGCGTTTTGATCCTTACCTTTGATGGAAGGTACGTAGGCAGCGGGTTCATCCGTTCAAACCCAATAACTAACTTGTATATTCTTTTCTCATCATCCCAATCATGTTTGCACAATACTTATGTCATAACAAATAACAATTTAGTACAACAAGTGTGAAAAGGGCTCCCTAGGAGTACCTAGGACGTAGTGGGTGCCTAACACCTTCCCATTGCGTAATTTACCCCTTACCCAGAATCTCTGATCTTTTTATTAGTTTTCTACGTGTAAAACTTCTTAGGCTTTTGTTCGCTTTTTAGCCAGTCCTTTGGATAAATAAAAGTGCGGTGGCGACTCGAAATTTCATTGTATCTCTTGCTTATGGTTTAATCGATAGATCATATAGCGACGAATACACCGCTACAGAAAAGTGGCGACTCTGCTGGGGAGAAATCGATCCTTGGTGGTATTGCCTACTTTTCACCCTTGTTGTGCTATATTGTTATTTGTCATTTGACATATTTTTGTACAATTTGGGATCACTGTATTGATTGTAATGTGTGAATTGCTTGATATACAATTGCTGTTTGCTTTGGTGATCTGTGAGATGAGTTCTATACCCGAACTCGAGTGCACTCTAGGATAGGAGAATGGCATAGTCTTGTTGACTGGTGTGGAGTATTCCTTAGCCAGTTGACTTGCGAGTCCATTCACTTGGTGGAGGTCATGTTGGATTAATAATGTCACACAAGTTATTTGTGGTTAGGCATTATTCTTTCAATCATGTGCCGCAGAAGCCAAGGACCTTAGTTTACCAAACCCGTCTTGGCCTATTTTTAGGACCGTAGTGCGGAGGTCGTTCAGATGTCAGTTCTGATGCGATTGTTACGCGATACTACACTCATAAGAGTTTCTCTTGAGAATATTCTTGGAATACGAGTATTCGTTCCTCCGATAATATTCGAAAGATGGAACGATGATTATGGGAACCTCTGATAGAACATGTCTGGCAGGTTTAAACCCTAGTACACTCCCTTTGGGTGGTTCTTAACCGAGACTCCATGCTCGTGACTCTCAACAAACCTGTGATTCGTGGTTGAGTCGTTCAAACATTGTTAATATCAATGGATCCCGGATCAGGTGTAAAACCTAAAATCCACCAAAGCGGCTGGTTGATATTAAGAATGTTAGAGCCGGTTCATGTATCGTTAATATCAATGGAACTTGGGTGTCGATAAGGTGAAAACCTAAATCCACCAAAATGGATGATTGATATTAGGGATACAATGAGCTTTCCCACGACCTTTGTTTGGTGTGCCTTGCTTGATCCTTGAGTGTGATTGTTGCATTCATACATTCACGCATTCATCCGCATCCATATCATCAAAAAAAAGAAGAAAATTTTCAAGGAACTCAAAGGAGTTTATTTGCAAAAAATTTCAAAACATGAAAAAACCGGGAAATTTTTTTCACCTGATATATCTGATGAGATATTCTCATATATGATCAAAATGCTTAAATATTTCAAAGTTTGCAAATAAAACCCTCGGGTTCCTTTGAGATAAAAAACAAGCATATGCATAAACACTTCATGCATCATTTGCATAAGCAGGTGTTTTGTTCCAGTCTCCCGTCCTGTGGTCTGACCCTGCGATCTTCATTTATTTTGAAGACGCACCTCGCCGGTATTATACCAGAGCCATCTCTGCCAGATTGATAGATCATCCTGAGCAAGAGGATTGTGAACTCGAGGAGGATTTTGCCAGACTTAGTACTGTTGATGGATTTATTCCTGGTTAACCGATCCCGGGCTGGCATTGGCTGCTGTTCTGGGGCATGTAAGGAGCAAGGTTTGTTCACAAGTGGAGGATTCATCCATGACGATCAACCTGAGGAGGAAGCTGCTGCTATCTTGGAAGAAGATGCAGAAGACGTGAATAATTTCATCATTCCTGGTGGTGTCTGCCACAATTGGGTCGCTGTAGATGTTCCTACAGTCATCCATAGATCAGAGTAATTGTTCATTTTGTTTAAAACCCTTCTCCCATGCCAAAAGGAGAAGTGATGACATTGTTGGCAGCATTTTAATACAATGATGTTTTCATTCAATTAATACATTGTCAAACATTTGTGTTTCCATTTGTTTTCACTTTTTGCTTTTTGCATGAAATCAGTGATCACAAAAAACCCTGAAAAACAAAAACAGCTTTTTCATCTGCATAAATGATTTGCTTGTTTAAAATTCAAAAGCTTTTCATTATTCAAAATCATTATGCAGGGATTTCTAAACCCATTGAACATAATGATCCAACGCCATCTCCCAATCTTGAAGTCCTTGTATCTGAGGCAGAGGAAGATGATGTTGAAGGGGATTCCTGATGAGATTACCCGTCTTCTTGAGCACGAAAGAAGCTCATTCAGCTGTATCATGAGAATCAGCAAAACAGTCAAACTGGGGCATTACAAATGTAATGTAAAAAAAAAAAAAAATAGAAAAAAAAGAAGAAGAAGAAAAGAAAAAAAAGAGGGTGAAAAAAATAAGAAAAATAAAAAATCAGGAAAAAATTTTCAAATTTTTTCCAAAGGAAAAAAGAAGAGCATACCCTCAAGTCCCTAGTTGACTGATGCTGAATGGATTCAGAGTCGTTACGACCAGTTGAATTTGATCGAAGAGAAGCGTTTAACTGCCATGTGCCATGGTCAGTTATATCAGCAGAGAATGAAGAAAGCATTCGACAAGAAGGTCAAGCCTCGCGTGTTCCGAGAAGGTGACCTTGTGCTCAAGAAAGTTTTGTCTTTCGCGCCCGATTCCAGGGGCAAGTGGACTCCAAACTACGAGGGTCCATATGTTGTTAAGAGAGCCTTTTCAGGCGGTGCTTTGATGCTTACAACAATGGATGGGGAGGATTTCACTCATCCTGTGAATTCAGATGCAGTCAAGAGATACTTTGCCTAGAAAAAAAAGTATATGCAAATGAAAAAACAAATGAAAAAACAGAATAATTCGCTAAGTTGAAAACCCGAAAGGGCGGCTTAGGCAAAAATGAGCGTCTCGGTGGAGAACCCGCAAGGGTAATCCAGGCAAAAATTAGAGACTTGAAAAAAAGAGATATATTTGCATCCCGCTAGATTGAGTACCTCACCCTGGGGCAATCTAGGCAAAAATTAGGGATTTGGCAAGTAACTGCATCCCGACAAGACTTTCTGTTCATCAGTCGTCATTTCGTCAGAAGATTCTCGATTCGTCGTCAACTGAAGCTTCGGATACATCGAGATTCAAATTGGTAGAGAAAGGATCATTATGTTCAATGTAGCCCTCTTCCAATATATATCACTGATTTCAAATTTGTACAGATCTATGGAGTCTTGCCATTTGCAGACTACCATTCTATCAAATCAATTTGAGCTTTTTATCCAATTATTTGCACTCTTATTTGTTTCAATTCAACAAATGTTTTGCATGTTTTAAATTGATAAAATATCATTGTTTTAAACAAATAAATTTTTCAAAAATTTTGTTTTAAACAAATTGAACATTCACAAGATTGAAAAGATACTCAAGAATATCCCAGTGCTCTCCCGAGGGTGGCATGATTTCCAACAGGTAAGACATTGGTTCATATTCCTGGTTTGGTGGTATCTCCTTTCTTCAGATCTTTGTTGGGGTTGTTCCTCAAACGAAGTTGTTGTTGGGGTTGTTCCCCAGTACAGTCACAAGCAGAGTGTTGTTGAAGACTTCGTTTTCTCCAGCAGCAGTTTTCCCAGCATGGGTGTTTTCTTGTGAGTTTCGGCGGTTGATGGTTTGTCATCTTGGTGCCCCGTCACTTTCTCCAGTGGGTCGTATGCCCCAGACTTTATTTGTCTCCTCAGCAGTCGTGAGTATAACTGTTGATTGATATTCCCCTCTGAGTCGCGAGTAGAGCTGTTATTAGTATCCCCAGTACAGTCACAAGCAGAGTGTTGTTGAAGACTTCGTTTTCTCCAGCAGCAGTTTTCCCAGCATGGGTGTTTTCTTGTGAAGTTTCGGCGGTTGATGGTTTGTCATCTTGGTGCCCCGTCACTTTCTCCAGTGGGTCGTATCCCCAGACTTTATTTGCCTCCTCGGCGCAGTCATGAGTATAACTGATTGATTGACATCCCCCATTGGAGTCGCGAGTAGAGCTGTTATTGATATCCCCATCGGGGCGCAAGCAGAGTTGTTATCACTCTTCCCAGTGCAGTTGCCAGCGGAGTTGTCTGTTTCCTCAGCATAATGGCTTTCTTTTTAAAGACCTCGGTAAGTCAGTGGTTTGATACCCAGTACTTTATCTTTTCCCCGGCGAAGTCGTCTGCGGATTTGTTGCTATCTCTCCATCAGAGTTTTTCTCTTCAGCAGAGCAGGATTTATTTTCCTACTCGATGTTTGTTCGGGTTGATATCCCAGTATTTGCATCCATCTTTTCCTCAGCTTAGTCTGCAGAGTGTTTGTTGCGGCAGTTTCGCCCGTTGAATACTCCTTCAATCCCCAGTATGGTCGGATGATGGCTCTAGCCTCCAGTGAACGGATTAATTTCCTGGCTGTTTGTGATCCCTAGTAGAGTGGCTTATGTCGCAGAATCTACTTGTTGCGATCAGTTTGCTATGTGTATTCTCCCCAAGTGGAGTGGTTCGTTGCAGAATCTACTTGTTTGATCTGTCCTCCCTCAGTGGGTTGTTCCCCAAGAGAGTAGCCGACAGTTTTCCCCAGTAGAGTTGCTTTTGCAGTTAGATTCTATCTGGATGATATCATTCTCCCTCAGTGGGTTATTCCCCAGCGGAGCTTTGGATTTGCTTCTGCAGCAGTTCATGCTTGTGCAATGCACCTTTTTGTTTCTCAGTTGACACTGGGATCCCTTGCAGGTATCTTGGGTTTTTTTTTCTTGTTCCCCTACAGATTCGTCTTGGTGGCTGTTGGGCCCGTTGTGACTTTCTGTACCCTGATTGGGTTGTTTCCTGATATCTCCGACTCGCTGCTTCTTCAGCAGTACCTGCAGATCTTTGCTTCTCAGCATTTAGATCTCCGCAGATTGGCTCTCCAGCTGGTTTTTCCCCTGGAAGTATAATACCGGACGTTTGGTTTCCTGAACCTGTTGTGTTAGAAACTGTCTGTTTTGTCAGCATTCATCAAACATAAATCACGCATATTCATGCATATTCATAAACATTCAGATATTCATGTTGCATTTCTTGCCATATATCTTTTGTTTGTCGTGTCCCCTGCTATGGTGATATAGATCTCTTTATAGATCTCCCCAAGCAGATGTCGGGTGTTATAAATCTCTCCATATAGAGTCAACCCCATAAGCAGAAAATGTTGTCTTTCCTTCTGCAGTTCCCCACCGAGATATATCCTCGTGGATGACGGTTTCTTCCGTTTCCTCCCAACACATATATTGGGATGGATTTTCCTATTTGAGTTACATCCTCATTAGGACGTGTCTTTATTCAGTCCGTCTTTTCGGATAATTCCCGAATTGGCTATTTGTCAAAAGTCTTGTGTTTCCCAGTGGGTTGTTCCCCAGCGGGGTAATTTTGGGCCTCTACCCTCATACTGGTAGTTATAAGTCCTACTTTTCCTGGCTTTCTTGACAGAATTTGTGGTTATACACCTTTTATTCTCCATCCAGAGTTTTGGTTTTCTACCTACTACCCGGTAGTTGTAAATCCTTTTTTCCTGCTCTTCAGCAGTTTGTGGTTTGTTATAAACCCTATTTTGGTTTCCCGTGCGGATTTGTGATTTGTTCTATCCCCACGCGGAGTTTTTGGTCTTCTACCCCGTATTCGGTAGATGTAAAACCTAATTTTGTGGTTATCTTCATCTAGTTCTTGATGTTGATTTTCCTTTGCTTGTATAAGTTGCTCAGATCAGCACTTATATCCCTAGCAAGTCTTTTGTGGATAATTGCCGTATGCTAGCAATTTTATCCCCAGTGGGTCCTTTCACCGTTTGCTAGTGATTTATTCCCCAGATCATTGGTTGTATACCAATGCCTCCCCAGCTAGTCCCTGTGGATAATTGCCGGATGCTTGCAAATTATCCTCAGCAGATCGCCTTTCATTTACCCTTTTGTTGGTAATGTCTGTCGCTTCCTTTTGATTGGTCATCATTATATACCTAGTTTGGTATCCCGATACCTTTCTTTTCGGTTGATTTATCCTTTATTAACCCAGTAACCGGTTGTGGATAATCTTCCATGCGAGTATATTATTCACGGTCTGCCGGTAATGAATAATATGTCTCTTGCACTCTTCAGTCGAAGCCTTTTGCGTTTCCCCGGTCGAGTAAGATTCGTTATTTCCCTTTGTGGAGTCGAATATTCTTGTTGTTGGATAATTGCCGGATGCTTGCAATTTATCCCTTTGAGTTGTCTTTCGTTTACCCGGATGCTTGGTATCGATTGTCTCTCTATTGTGGTTAGTCACCTATTATATACTCAGTAACCGGTATCTCTGGTGTCTTTTCCTTTCAAGTATATTATTCACGGTCTGCCGGTAATGAATAATATATCTCATGCGCTCTTTAGTTGGAATCCTTTGTTGATTTTCCCCAACTGAGCAAGATTCGTATTCTTTGTAAAATCGAATAGCCATCCTTTAACCAGTTTGTGTTTTGGATGATGAGTGTTTTGGAAGTGAAATCCAATTCACGTTTCGGTAGATCACCTATTATATACCCAGTAACCGGTATCCCTGGTGTTTCTTACCATGCGAGTTTATTATCTACGTTCTGACGGTAATAGATAATATATCTCATGCGAGTATTCTTATCCACGGTCTGCCGGTAATAGATAATATATCTCATGCGAGTATTCTTATCCACGGTCTGCCGGTAATGGATATTGTATCTCATGCACTCTTTGGGTTTGTGTCCCCAGTTGAGTAAGATTCGCTTTCCCGTTGTGGATTCGAATGTCCATCCTTTAACCAGTTTGTGTTTTGGATGATGAGTGTTTTGGAAGTGAAAACCAATTCACGATTTCGGATCTTATCCTATAAACAACCCAGTAACCGGTTCAGGATAATTTTCCTTTCGAGTATATTATTCACGGTCTGCCGGTAATGAATAATATGTCTCGTTCACTCTTGGGTCAATCCTTTGTTGCTTTCCCCTCAGAGTAAGATTCGTTTTCCCCTTGTGGAATCGAATATCCATCCTGTAAACAAGTTTGCTTTTATAGCTTTCTTCAGGGTGATGAGTGTTTTGGAACACACACCAATTCACGTTTTTTCAGCCATCCTTTAAACAAGTCTGCTGTTCTAGCTTTCTTCAGGGTGATGAGTGTTTTGGAACACACACCAATTCACGCTTTTTTGTCCATCCTTAAACAAGTCTGCTGTTCTAGCTTTCTTCAGGGTGATGAGTGTTTTGGAACACACACCAATTCACGTTTTTTGTCCATCCTTAAACAAGTCTGCTGTTCTAGCTTTCTTCAGGGTGATGAGTGTTTTGGAACACACACCAATTCACGCTTTTTTGTCCATCCTTAAACAAGTCTGCTGTTCTAGCTTTCTTCAGGGTGATGAGTGTTTTGGAACACACACCAATTCACGTTTTTTTGTCCATCCTTAAACAAGTTTGCTTTCGCTCTCTTCAGGATGATGAGTGTTTTGGAACACACACCAATTCACGCTTTGGTCGGTCACCTATTATATACCCAGTAACCGGTATCCTTGGTGTTCCTTCCTGTTTTTTGTTACCCTTATACCCGGTAACATCTTATTTTCTTTGGTGCTTCCTCAGTGAAGTTTTCCTTTTACTTCTCCCCCAGGAGTCAGCTTGTGTCTCTCCAATGGATTTATTTTCCTTCAGAATTTTCTTTTCCCCAGTGTGAGTCCTTCACTCCCCAGTGAGTTCTCCAGTCTGTTTTCTGTTATTTCCTAATCAGAGTCGTGTCTTGTTCACGCTGTGTCAGTTTTGTTTATTCCCAACTAGAGTCTTGTCAGAGTCTCTGTTCCTGGTGAGTGTATTACTCCGATGGATCGTCTTTTCTTCTGTGTGAATCATATTCCCCACAGAATTTGTGTCTTTTGCATGCATACATTTGCATCATGAGGTCTCTTAGGGACCAAAATTTGTCTCATTATTGTTATTTAAGCCCATTCTACCGCGTCGAGATGAAGATTTCTAAACTTCACTTCTCCGGCTAGAATGACCTTAAATAGGGGCATCTGTAAGACCCCAATTTTGGCCCTAAGATCCCTTATGGCCCATATCATATCATATCATGGCCTCAAGGATCACTGCATGCCCTAGTTTCCCTCCTAGTGGGTAGATTGCCTTGTGGGTTGATTTCTTGATCACCAAGCATGTTTTGCATTTGTATATCTTTGCTTTTCATATGTTTATCATTCAAAAAGTACAAAAATATTGTCAGCTAACCTTGTTGCTTGCAGTTGAAGCAATCATCAGCAATTAGGTCAAAGACAGTCAACAGTCAGTCAAAGCAATGGATGGTGGCCTTTCTTGTGGAATTTGGGCACCATGATCAATAATCAAGAGTTCATACAACTTGGGACATCATTTGAAGTCAAGTTCTCAAGGAATTAGGGTTTGGAATTCATCAGAAATGCTTCAGTCATGCAAAACCCTAGAAAAGTCAAACTTGGTCAACTGTGGATTTAATCAGGGATTTGATGGATGGAATTGATTTGAAGGAGCTCATTCATGCTTGTATAAGCCTCATATATCATGTCCAACCTCATCATGGAAGAAAATCAAGTCAAACAGAAATTTTTTCCAGAAATAGAAAGTGGACCTGTAATTTCAACTGCCAAAAATGGAAACTTCTTGATCTTAAACTTACATCATGATAAAAGCTTCAAATGAATTTTTGCCCAACATGAAAGTTGAAGATCTTGTTCTCCCATTTTCAAAAAGTCCAAGAACTCTCAAATCCCATGTGTGGTTGTCAAGATATGATCAATTCAATTTCAAAAATTTATGAACTTCAACAAGCCATATCTCATGAACCATAAGGCCAAATTTGGTGGGGTTTTTTCCTACAAACCACATTTCATCTCCTCTTTCCAAAAATATAAATTTCATGAACCAAAACCTTGCCAATCAAAATGGCATTTTTTGACTTGTTCCATTTAAAATTCAAGTTTGACCAAAAGTTGACTTTTCAAATTAAAGGTTTTCAACACATTTGGCCAATTGGAAATTGTTTGGAAGGCTATTTGCAACATGTTCCAAGCCCAAATTTGTGCTCATGCTACTATCATACCACCATTTTGGGCAAAGGTGCAAATTTAGCAATATGGCTTCATTAAAGTAAACAAACTTAGCACTTCATGAGCAGACATAAAACAGCAAACATAATGGTCATTGGCAGCCTGTTTTGAAGCCCAAATCGTGCAGACCTCACACCCTCCACTTCCATATTTTCCAAACTTAGCAAAATGCAAATTGGCTTCATTAAGTTAAGCAAGCTTAGCATGTTATTAAGTAACCTTAAACAGACCACATATAAGCAATTTTCTGGCCATTTGTAACCCTAGACGCAGCCTCCACGATCAAAAAATACTCTCATTCTCTCATTTTGCATTTTGACACTTTGAGAATTTCTGACCAAAAGCTTCAAAGACCACGAGCCATTCTTGCTTCCTTCATCACTTGGACAACCTTGTGAAGCTTTTTGGACCATCAAACCTCAGCTGTAGTGCAGCTTCTTGCTCTGTTTTCTTCAAGGACCAACAATGGTGAATCGAAATTTGGAAGCTTCCAAGCCTTGCTGAGCTCATTTCCCTCAAGTATCCATCACTCCATAGCATTATCTTCATCTGTTTCGAGCAGCATCCATCAAACAACCACTGCATCTCAAGTTTCTTCAAAATCAAGTAAGTGCTCGACCTTCACCATTTGCCAAATTGTGCTATGTTTAAGATAGGTCTTTGTATGCTGAACACACTGCAACTTGCCTCACTTGAAATGGTTGTGTTATGGCTGAGAAATCTGGATTTACATTTGTGTGCTCAAACTTGAAATTGCTCGATTTGCCTTGCTTGAAGTGATTTAATGAAATTTGATGATACATTCTTGTTGCTTGATGTTTGTTGATGCTATTGATATGCTTATATTTTAATTCTGGGCATTTTGAAATTTCGAGCTTGTTGAAGATGATGAAGATCATACTGTTCCATGAAAACCCTAGCATTTTTCCAGTTATTTTTCCCCATTGTGTTTGGTTGTTGCTGAATGATGTTGCTTGAATACCAATGCCATGCTGTGTGAGTGATTCTGTTTGAAGTTGTTTGTTTGATGATGAACATTGTTGATGAACATGGAGCCCTGTTGCATAAACCCTAGCATTCCCAGAATTTGCATGAACTGTTTGGTTTGTTGTATGATGCTGCATGATGTTCACTATACCAATGCTATGCTGTTTGTGTGATCTTGTTGAATGTTGTTTTTGGTGATTGCATGAAGATGAATACATGCCCTGCTGCTAAAACCCTAAGGGTTTTGAACCCAGAAAACATGGGCATCGATTGGCTTGTTTACTGTTCCATTGGCAACAGCCAATGAGAACGTTTCATTGCATTTGCCAAAACGCAGCGCTTAGTTAAATGAGGCGCTTATTTACCAATATGCCATGCTGACTTTGGGTTGACTCATTATTCCATGTCTTTTGTTCATGCTTGGTCCAATTTGTTACTCATCTTCAACAATTCATTTTTCACTCAATTTAACTCCAAAAATCATGAGATTTTTTGCATCATGTTCACAAGAATGTCTATTATTTAATCATGATTTTTATTGAATTTTTGATTGGCTGGATTTTAAATGGCTCTAGGGTTCTTAACATGTATGCTTATTTAACACCTTTGGCCATTCCTTTTGTGAAATGATGATGATGTATCCAATGGTTCTGAAATTTTTTGTGGTGAAACTAGACTCATTCATCTTTGTTTTGATGTAGATTTTGTGCATTTATCATTTGTGGTTTGCTAGATACAAATTCTTGAAGTAGGGTGTGACAATTTGTGTCACACCAATGATATGCAAATTCATGATTTTTGTTCACATGCTTCCTGGCTTCCAAATAATCTGAAATTTTGCATGAGCCATCTCTTAGATGTCTAGTTGATGTGTGAATTTTCTGGGATTTAATCATGCCATTTCCTATTTGTTTGTGAATTTCCTTCCCTGCCTAGTCAATTGTTGACTTTATGTGATACATGTTGCCAAATCCTTTGTGAAATTCTCATACCTTATTGTATGATCATGAAATTTCATATGTGCATACTAGACATCTTGAGCTTTGCATTGGTGTTAATCCCATCCATTTCTCATCTGTTTTCATTTTGTTATGATTTTTTGAAGTTGACTCATGTATGTTTGACTTCTTTGTGCACACTTGAAAATGTGTTGACTTCTTGATTTTATTTGACCATCTTCCCATGATCCAATTGAGCTGAAATTTCATATGCATGCTATGTTATGGATTGTGTTTGAGTATGAATTATCTCATAATTTTTGGAATTGATTATGTTTGCTTTTGAGCTTGGTCTTGCTGTTGACCTATTTGTGCTTCCTTTTGCCATGTTTTGACTTCTTTGGTCCATAAAATGACAATGATGCATGATATGAGTTTGAAACCAATTGTGCTTGCTTCTTAAATGTTTGAACTTGACTTTGGTTGACTATTGATTGCTGTTTTGACTTTTCCTTTTGTTTTTGACCCTAGGCTTGTCCTAGTGGTCTTTTGGACTTATGTTGAGTTCATTTGTTTCAGGTTAAGCATAGTGCTTCAAAGAAACCATGCCAATTTGTTTGAGCTTTGGTTATATATTATGTGCTAACCTTTGTTTTGTAGGTGTAACTCATATGAGTTTGGTCTTGTGCTTTGGCACATCTGTTTACTGTTAACTGTTTGTTCCCTTTCTTTCTGATTTAATTGTGGAACTGTGAACTGATTTGTTTGACTTTTCTCAGGTACCCTTTAGTTGCTTTATTTGCTTGCTTTGCTATTTAGCATTTGCTTTTGAGGTATAATTACTCTCTCTTCATGTAGTCTAGAGACCCGGCTTGTTATTTGGCCGGGCAAATTGTCTGAAGTCCTCCTTAAGAGGCAATGCTTGTGTGTGTTTATATTTGTCCCAAGCAGGAAAAGTCCTTCAAATAAGGCAATTGGTAGATCAAAGGGATAAGCAACCTATCCCCTACTATTCAGTGAGTCTTCTCCTTGCTCCCATTACATGGTTGTAGCATTGAGATCAAAACCCAAGATCTATAGAGTCAATATGTGGAGAGAGTTCCTACTTTTTGAACTCCCACACTTTCTGAAATGCTCTCCTTGATCAGGGATAAGAGCAATGAGGCACACCCCTCATATCCTTTCATCTGCTTCACCTTAGCCTCTCAATGGCAAGGTTAAGAGCGATCTTTGACCCTGTTCCAGTTGGCCTCAGTGCCTAACCCTCTTGTATAAGCCTCCTTGTTTGGATATAGAGTGTGCTGTTTGATATTCATTGATTGATTGATTGCTTCATATGCACATGTTTGCTTGTATGCTTCATGCATTTATCATCATCATTAATTGCTCATCAATGCATAATCATCTCATTTGTCTTTGTGACTTGTCATTGTTGTTTACCCATTGAGGACAATTGTAAGACCATCCATTGGCCATTGCTCTTATGATATGGAAGTGAGTATAAGACCATCACCTCGGGCACTCATCTTATCTTTGCTTGATGCTTTGTATGTGAGGATACAACTGTAAGTCCCTGCAAGTTGGCATTTGTATTCCTAGGATCATACTGTGTATGTTAGAGTAAGCCCAGACAGATTGGCATCTGACATCCATGTTTTGTTTCTGTTTGTCTATGTGAGGTTGCAATTGTAAGTCCCTGTAAGTTGGCATTTGCTTTCCTGTGAACATATGTTGCTTTTGTTCTTGTATGTGAGGATCCATTGTAAGTCCCTGTAATGTGGCATTGGTTTTCCTGTGATCATGTGTGCAGTTGACCTAAGTCCAGATAGATTGGCAGTTGACTTCCATTTCTCATCTTTGTTTTCTTTTGAGGAGATTAGTGTAAGACCATTGAGTGGCATCTGATATCCCGTTCTGTTTTAGGAGATTGGTATAAGCCCAGTGATTGGCATCCGATATCCGCTTTTGCGTTCTTCTTTGTTTGTTTGTTATTATCCATTGCTATTCCAAAGGACACACTTGAATCATCTCCTATATGATTTCAAGAAGTGAACTTTCTAAGAAGTTTTACAATCCATCTCCATCCATTCATCCCCATTATGTCCTAAACCTTTTCACACATTACTTTCAAACTTGACATAGATATTATGCAAACTTCTTCATGTTTTCGAATTAAAAACCTGGACTCAAGTCCTTGACTTTTTTTCAAACTCATTTCATAATACTTCTTTTGAATCAATCTTAATCATACTTTGACTTCACTTTCATAATCATAATCAATTAACTTCACTCATTCACTTGTTTTGGCTTTGTCCATTGTTAATCTTTTCACGCATTAGCCATAGGCTTCAATTATCATTGTGGTTGATGTAAATCTTGCCTATCCTTAGTGAGTCGACAGTAAGACTTCCGTACTGAAAACAGGGCTAACCCCTCTAGTACGTCGAAGCTATCCTCGCATGGTGGATGTTGTTTTTGGTCGAGTGTTCTCCCATTGATAATGAAAAGCCTCGGTGCTATTGTTTAAAATTGAATCCACCAACTTTTGGAAATCTTTTAGCCGAACTACGGCGTTTTGATCCTTACCTTTGATGGAAGGTACGTAGGCAGCGGGTTCATCCGTTCAAACCCAATAACTAACTTGTATATTCTTTTCTCATCATCCCAATCATGTTTGCACAATACTTATGTCATAACAAATAACAATTTAGTACAACAAGTGTGAAAAGGGCTCCCTAGGAGTACCTAGGACGTAGTGGGTGCCTAACACCTTCCCATTGCGTAATTTACCCCTTACCCAGAATCTCTGATCTTTTTATTAGTTTTCTACGTGTAAAACTTCTTAGGCTTTTGTTCGCTTTTTAGCCAGTCCTTTGGATAAATAAAAGTGCGGTGGCGACTCGAAATTTCATTGTATCTCTTGCTTATGGTTTAATCGATAGATCATATAGCGACGAATACACCGCTACAGGGTGCTAACACCTTCCCTTTGTATAATGTACCTCCCGAACCTAAAATCTAATTAAGGTCTTTCCTGTTCTTTTCCATCTTTCCTTATTGGATAAAAGAAAAGTCGGTGGCGACTCTTGCTATCCGCGACATTTGCTTTCCAAAGCAAAAAACATCAAAGTCAGTTCACCGTATGACAGAACTGGCGACTCTGCTAGGGAAACAAAAGAGAGGTTACCTTAAAAAACAAGATCACTTATTCAAATTGTCTGATTTACTTTTAAGGGATTGCTTGGGTATTTTATGCTTGAGTGAAAGATCCTACACCCGGATCTAGTGTACCTTAGGTAAGTAGCAAAAGATCATCGCGACTATCCGGCGTATACTGGAATGGTCAAAATGATGGCTACGGTTAATGTGACACTTTGGATGTCCTGATGTTCCTCATGTTTACTTGAGGAAAAATTTGGCTTCCGCGTGGTGTCATCAAAACATTAACCAGACCTTTAGAACCCCAAATTGACTCATCCTAGCCATTAGAAAGTAGTGAGATAACTGACTTCGGTTCCGACTGGGGTTGGTTGAGACTCGATACTACACTCTTTGAGATTGGACTTTAGGGAAGCTTCGGTCAACCACTTGGTGTTGCACTGAAGTGGACTTAAAGGAAGGTCAATGATTTGAGATCCTTCTAGAACCCGGTTCCTATTCTAGGACAGGTTGAACCAACCAAACTTCAGTGGGGAAAACTCATGCAAGCCTTAAAACCTAAGAATGATTGTTGTGTGACTTGTTTGTGCTTGTTACTTATTTAACATCATAACATCATAACATCATAACATCATGGCATTGTACTAACCATTTCAAGGACTTAGGGATTTAACTTTGCTCTGAAACAGGGTTATGGCTTCCAGAAAGACCATTCAGATCAATTTTGTAGCAATCTCTCCTCAACTAAAGGATTTAGTGTCAGAACGTCCTGATCAGACTCAGTTCATCAAGAAACATGGTCATCTCCTCAATTTGGTTACCACTGATTTCAAAGAAGATATGATGAGAGTTCTATTCCAGTTCTTCGATCCTAAACATCATTGCTTCACCTTCCCGGATTATCAGTTGGTACCCACATTAGAAGAATTCTCCAGGATGCTTGGGATACCTATCCTTGATCAAGCACCTTTCAGTGGTTTAGAAAAGATTCCGAAGTCTGAAGAAGTTGTCGCGGCTTTACACATGACAAAGTCCGATATTGAAACCAATTGGGTAACAAGAAGTGGAGTTAAGGGTTTACTTGCCAAGTTTCTGATAAATAAGGCCCGAGAATTCTTAAAGGTTATGAATGTCCATGCTTTCGAAGATGTTCTAGCATTACTAATCTATGGTTTGGTGTTATTTCCTAATCCAGACAAATTCGTAGATATGAATGCTATTAAGATATTTCTCACTCATAACCCTGTGCCTACCTTGCTTGGAGACATTTTGCATTCCCTTCACACCCGTACTATGAAAAGGCAAGGGACTCTCATGTGCTGCATACCTTTATTGTCTAGGTGGTTTATTTCGCACCTTCCTCAATCAGTCTTGAAGAATGAGCAAAATCTGAAATGGTCTCAAAGGATAATATCGCTCTCCCATTCAGACATCCGTTGGTGTCCTCATCTCAAAGAAAATATTATCATCATTGACCGTTGTGGAGAATTCTCTAACGTACCACTCCTGGGGATAAGAGGAGGTATTACTTATAACCCAGCTTTAGCCCTACGCCAGTTGGGGTATGCTCGAAGAGAGGGTCCACATGAAAGAATTATTCAAGGCACTGTGTTTGACTATGACACCGATTCCCAAGGTCTCCGTCAGAGATTTGTACGAGCCTGGGGCATGGTGAAAAGAAGCACTTTAGGACAGAAAAACTCTATTCCTATGGAACCTTATCTCAGATGGGTACGCGCCAGAGCTCGTGAACTTGTCATGCCATACCTTGCAGTCGGGCCGCTGATTGTTGAACCAGAAGTTGAAGGAGGTACTCCTCAGATCATTCCTTATCCAGATATGCCTACCGATGTTGAAGAATTAAAGAGATCCTGGATCCAGTTGAGAGAGGAAAGGGATACTTTTGAGACTCAGTTCGTTGCAGAAAGGAAGAAAGTATTAGAGCTCACCAGCCAGCTTAATGAGGAACGAAGACTCAATACATATCTTCGCCCAAAAAGAAGTCGTCCCTGGTGTCGCATCGCGCGAAAAACCGGCGGGAAAAGAAAGAACAACAGAGCCGCCACCGTGCGTTATTTATACCAAAAGAGGGAAAGGAAACGCTCAGAGTAAACCTAGGAAAGAACATGGTCTCGCGACCAAAGAGGATGGGTTCGGGAGTCGGTTATGCGAAGGGAAGGTATTAGCACCCCTACGCATCCGTAGTACTCTACGGGATCCACGCACAAAAGGAAGGAAAATGGTTGCTAAAAACTGCTCAAACTCACACACACTGGCTGAAAGAGACAAAAGAAACTGACTGAAACTGACTCGGCAGAATATCGCATCCTGGGCCTACTTAGTCTATCAGGCATAGACATCAGAGTCGAAGTAGTTCGGACTGGGGAAACGACACATGCTCGCTAGGATGTCGCATCCTATGCATACGTATCTCATTTGAACATGAGAATCAGAGTTGCCGTAGTTCGGCCAAACAACTCTAAACATGGCTCACACAGGAAGCAAACCACACAGACTTGACTTTGCACAAGGGCAAGTCAAGCACAACCTAACTTGCACAGGAAGCAAGTCTAAACTAATCCTAACTTGCACAGGAAGCAAGTCAAACAATCCTAACTTGCACAGGAAGCAAGTCAAACAATCCTAACTTGCACAGGAAGCAAGTCAAACAATCCTAACTTGCACAGGAAGCAAGTCAAACAATCCTAACTTGCACAGGAAGCAAGTCAAACAATCCTAACTTGCACAGGAAGCACACACTATACACAAACAAATGGCTCAAACAAGGGTTAGGTTTTAGTCAAGGGGTCATATCAACCTCAACAAACAAACCTCTGGAATTGGGTGAATGTTGCTCTTAACCTTGCCATTGAGGGGCTAAGGTGAAGCAGATGAAAGGATGAAGTGAGGATGAGACCTCACAGCTCTTATCCCTGACCTGGGAGAGCTCAAGACAAGAATGTGTGGGTTCAGAAAGTGGGAACCCTTCTACACATTTAAAACTGACTCAACTGTGCAATTGCACAAGATCTTGGGTTTGTATCTGTAATGCATCAACACAGTGGTGTGAGCAAAGCAGATGACACACTGAATAGTGGGGGATAGATTGCATATCCCTACCTTCCACCAATTGCCTCTTCACTTAGGAGGTCTTTGACTCTATGCAAGGACAAAAGTAAACACCCACAAACATTGCCTCTTAAGGAGGACTTCAGACAGTTGCCTGGCCAGGTAACAGGCCAGGTCTTCCAGACTACATGAAGTAAAAGAGACATACCTCAGTGCAAATTGCTTATACAAGCAAAGCAAAGCAAAAAGTTCACAAGGAACTAAGCAACTAAAGCACCTGAAACAGTCAAGCAGATGTTAGTATGCAACTTCAAAACAAAACAAACAGAAACAGACACCAACAGTCAATTAGAGGCACATAGATGTGCAAGGCACAAGGCTTAGGGCATGTGAGCCAAGCATCCTACAAAACAAACAAGTTAGACAATGATATTTAAGCAAGCTCAATCAAAAGAATTGGTCTCAATGGCCACTTGATGGTCAACCTGAAAGCACAAGCTCAAAAGTGAGTAACAGGACCTCCAGGACAAGCCTAGGGTCAAAAATGAACGAAAAAGTCCAAACAGCAAGGGGTAAGTATCCAAAATCATGTTCAAACAATTAGGAAACAAAACCAATTGGGTTCACATTCATATCAAACACTATCATCATTTCATGAGCCATTTAGGTCAAAACATGGCATTTAGAAGCTCATAGAAGTCAACAGCAAGACTTGCATCAAAAGCAAACCAAAACATTTCCAAAAATCACCAAATAAATCATGATCAATCCTAACACATAGCATGGTAAGCATGTCAAATTTCATCTCATTTGGACAAGTGGAAGGCAGCCAATGAAAATCAAAAAGTCAAAGCAATCTTGAACATGCTCAATGAAGTCAACCAAACATGCATCAACTTAGAAAAATCATAAGTCAAGAATGGTGTATGATAAATGAATGGGATCAAAACCATGGCAAAGATGAGGATGTCTAGTTATCTCATGTAAAATTTCATGTCCATCTAATAAAGTATGAGAATTTCACAAATGAAATGGGAACATATGTCACACAAAGTCAACATTTGACTAGGCAGGGGAGAAAATCTCAAACAATTGGGAAATGCCACAAATAAATCTAAGAAAATTCACATGTAAACTAGACATACAAGAGTAGGTTCATGCAAAATTTCAATCCATTTTGAGGTCAAGAAGCATGGTAATGAAAATCATGAAGTTGGTCATCAATGGTGTGACACAAATTGTCACACCCTAATTCAAAAAATCATATCTCTCAATCCACAAAAGATAAATTCACAAACTCTACACCAAAATCACCATGAGTGTGTCTAGTTTAAACACAAAAAACTTGGGAGCCATTGGGTACATTCTCATCATTTCACAATTGATTTGGCAAAGTGTACAAAATTTGGTCACATGTCACAAACCCTAGCACCATTTAAAAACCACTCATCCAAAAATTCTGGAAAAATAATGATAAAAAAGTAGAGATCATGATGAACACAACACAAAAAATCCCATTGAATTTGGATCAAAAATGAGCAAGTTATGATTTTTGGAAGATGGGATATCAAAATGAAATAACATGAAGAAATTAATTGAATTAATATTGAAAGAATGGCATTTTGGTAATATTTGGATCCACTTAATGAAGTGATGTCGTTTTGGCCAATAAACGAAATAATCTGATTGGTTCTTGAAGCTAGGCCATGCACACACGAAAATGGGGAAAAATCTGGGAAATTCAAAGGCTAGGGTTTCACTGTTCATCACCATTCCAAATCGTGTTTCTCAATTTTGCCCAGAAATCAAAATTGATTATACCATTGTGTTCATCAAACATCATACAACAACACCCTAACACGGGTTTTCATTAATTCGAGCTAGGCAATAAGAAACAAGCAAAACAAGTTTGAATCATCCATCTTTATTTCAACACAACTCGACCATTACTCAACCATTTTTAAAAACACAAAGTGCAGTGTGATCAGGGTGAAAAGACCTATGAGATGTACATCATAATTTTTGAAAAGGTTGAGGTCGAAAACTCACCTATTTTTGAAGCAGAAAGAGGAACAGTGGTTGTTTGGCCTTTTAATGGTGAGACAGATGAAGCAAAGCCTTCCAAGTGTTGATTGGTTGAAGAGCTTTGGCTTGTGGATGCTTGGAATGAGCTCAAACTTGGATTGCCATGGAAGATGTCCCTTTAAAACAGCACTTAGAAGAGTTGCTTCCAGTTGTGAAAAAGCGATTGCAATGAGCTTAGAAAGGTGTTTGGATGATGTTTAGGCAAGGCAAGGTTCAACCCCTTTGGAAGTTTTTGGGCTGTTGTTTGAGAAATGGCCAAAAGTGGTTTTTTAGAATGTGAATGAACAATGGTTTTTCAGTTGGTTATGTTGGTTTGTGGTATTTCAACATGATGCTTAAATGCAGTCTTAAACAAAGCAAGGCCAAACTCCTCTTAAGTTCTTGGACAGATCTTTGTGATTTGACCAACATGCCAAGTGAGAGAGTGAGGATTTGTATGGTTAGATTCTGTATTGCAATGTCTCTTTGATGGTTGTGTTTCAAATGACAGAAAAAGGATGACAAGTCCTACTGTTTTGGTATTGTGCAATGTTTCCTCTTTTGAGTTTTGACAGAAAATTATACATGCCCTCAAGATGCAGTTTGAGAATGTTTGGTTTTTGTTATGTTGGTTTATGACTGCAATCTTTGTGTTCCAAATGACAAGAAAAAGGAGGTATTCAAATCTGCTGTTAGCAGTGTTATCCAAAAGGCAGAAAAATTCCTGAACCAGGCCCTCTTAGCAGTTGCTTTGTGGTTTTTAGTTTGAGTGAATTTTGGTTGGTCATGTGTTGTTACTCATGACAGAAAAATGATGGTGGAACTGTTGGTTTGATGATGGCTTTGTGGTTTTGGACAGAAAAAATGCAATGCCAATAGCAAGGATGAATTGGGAGGGTGTTTGATGGCTCCTCAATGTGACAGAAAATGGATGGAAAATTCTGCATCAAGCAAAGCCATGTTAAGTTACTTGATGTTCTTTTGGAGCAGGTCTTGAAAAGTGCAAGAAGAGGTTTTTGGAGAATGAGTGTACAATGGTTCTGTTGTGTGATGGTGCTAGTAGTTTAACATGATGAAAATGATGGTGAAGAACTATGCAAGGCTTGGTAACCTTAAGGTTTTGGACTGGTTTTTCTTGATAGGCAAAGTCAGTTTCTGTATGCAAACATGTGCTTTTTGATGGGTGCTCCTACTGGTTTGTTTATGACAGGAAATGGTGGAGAAACACTTGAGCAAGGCAGTTTCATTGGGTGCTTGGATAGAAAAATCAGATGCAAAATGGCAGGGTGAGTGCAGTTAGGATGAGTAAGGCTTTTGGCTTTTTTTTGCTGGTTTTGTTATGTTGGTTGCAATTAATCATCCTAAGTGCCAGAAAAGATGTGATGAAAAAGGCCCTGCTGTTTGGTATTGTGCCATGCTTTCTTGGTGTTGTTTTGTGGTGGGAGAGCAAAGGTTTTCCTGCTGTAGGATGTTGTGACAGAGTTTTTCAAGAATGGCCAAGGATGTGTATATGCATCAGTGAAGTTCTCTTGGTTTTTTTTATCCAATATGGCTTGGCTGTTATTCATGACAGAAAGTGAACAAGACTGCTATGTGCAGTACTAAGCATGGCCAGTTTTCTGTCCCTCTCTCAAGTTCTTTTGACAGCCTCTTGCTAAAGTGAGTTTTCCATGAATGAAATTCTATCTCCTTGCTGTCAAAAAGGTGGCTTGTGGCTGCCAATCTATTTCAAAATGACAGCCAAAATGATGCATAATGTCAGCTGGACAGTACAAGGCATTGTTGGAAGTATGGAGTGGAAGTGTCCTTTCCAAAATTTAAGCAAGCAAGGAATGGCTTCTTGTTCTGCTGGTTTTTTTGGCTACAAAATCTGTTCATAATGACAGAGAATGGCCTCTAAAAACTCTGTTTTGATGAGTACAAATCATGGTATGGTGGATAGCATGGAGTAGCATGGTGGGTTTGTACTTTTCTTACAATTCAAGCAACCAAGCAATGGCCTCATGTACTGCATAATTTGAGCTTGCAAACACATTCTAAATGATATTCCTGAGCTGTTCCAATTGGCCAAATGTTAAAAAAATGCTTATATCAAAAAGTCAACTCTTGGTCAAACTTGCATTTAAATGAGAAAGGTCAAAAAATGCCATCTTGATTGGTGAGGTTTTGGCTCATGAAATTTATATTTTTGGAAAGAGGGGATCAAATGTGACTCGTAGGAAAAAACCCCACCAAAATTGGCCAAACGGTTTGGGAGATATGGCCCTTTGAAGTTCAAGATTTTCTGAAATCGATTCGATCATAACTTGCCAACCACACATGGGAATTGAGAGTTCTTGGACTTTTTGGAAATGGGAGGACAAGATCTTCAACTTTCATGTTGGGCAAAAATTCATTTGAAGCTTGTATCATGATGTAAGTTTGAGGATCAAGACTTTCCATTTTTGGTAAGTTTCAGTTACAGGTCCAATTTCCATTTTGGGAAATTTTTGATCTGGCTTCAAATTCTTCCATGATGGTGTTTGACATGATATATGAGGACTATTTGGACATGAATAAAATCTCTCAAACCATTTTCCATCAACAAATCACTGATTAAATGGACAGTTGACCAACAGTTGACTTTTCTAGGGTTTTGGATGACTGAAACTCTTCTGATGAATTCCAAACCCTAATTCCTTGAGAACTTGACTTCCAATGATGTCCCAAGACATATAAACTCTTGATTAATGAGCATGGTGTCCAAATTCCACAAGAATGGCCACCATCCACTGCTTTGACTGACTGTTGACTGTCTAGGGTTCTTTGCCTGACTGTGCATGAACTGATGACTTCTGAACATCCAATCCTTGACCAAAACACTTCAAATGGATCCCCAAGTCATATGAACATGTTGGACCAACCCTAGGGCCTTGGCTCAATGAGAATTGTGCTTGCTTGCTTGACTGACTGATCTCCTGATCAGTTTGACCTAATTCCTTGATTGGCTTGCACTCGAGGCAACTGAGGATAATGCAATGCTATGCAATGGATCATGATATGCTATGACCTAATATGAGATGGTATGTATAATGATAGGTGCAAATTTGAGGTGCTACAGCTGCCCCTATTCAATCAGCTGGGAACCCGAATGGATGAGAGCAACGACTGTCAGACTTTCAGGGTAAACAGGGATTGAATACCAAGAACCGTAGAATTTGCACAATACAGGGATCCACCAATGGAAACGTCCACCGGGATTTGATATTTATTACTGGGTATTTTGTTTTGCTTTGTTTTCACAGGGTACGGCCACATCCAGACATCGCAACGACGATGAATGGGAACAAAAATCACAACTAGATGCCAACGGACAACTAGGAAAAACTCGACGCTTACCAAGATCAAACGGAGAGGTAACCAGACATTAATGAATGACTGGGAGGGATACAACCATACGTCAACGGACGAAATGGGAGAAACTCAACGTTTACCAAGACCAACGGAGAGGTAAATCCACATGGGGACAGGTACAACTAGACGTCATAGGACGAATAGGAAAAACTCGACGTTTATCGATACCAACGGAGAGGAGGAAACTCTACTGGGGAGAGTGAACACAACCAAATCATCAACGGATGATCGGGAAAAACTCGACGTTTATCGACACCAACGGAGAGGAGGAAACTCTACTGGGGAGAGTGAACACAACCAAATCATCAACGGATGATCGGGAAAAACTCGACGTTTATCGACACCAACGGAGAGGTAACTCTGCATGGAGAGGGGTACAACTAGACATCATCGGATGACTAGGAAAAAACTCGACGTTTATCGACACCAACGGAGAGGAGAATACTTCTTCGGTCTGAATACCGGAAAATTGGCCTCGTGCCATGAGTACATCGACCTGATCGTCGGAAACTCCTTCGGTCTGAATACCGGAAAATTGGCCTTGTGCCATGAGTACATCGACCTGATCGTCGGAAACTCCTTCGGTCTGAATACCGGAAAATTGGCCTTGTGCCATGAGTACATCGACCTGATCGTCGGAAACTCCTTCGGTCTGAATACCGGGAAATCATAAGTACATATTATCTATAGCCGTCAAAACATAGATAATACACTCGCATGGAAGATTATCCATAACCGGGTTGTAGGTTGTTAAATGAATAATCGACCAAAAAGAAAGGCATCTGGGTACCATACTAGGTATGCAAAAGATGACCAATCAACAGGGGATAAAGCTGCTAACTCGGAGCAAGTATCCAAAAGAAAGGGGAAGACCCAATGGGGACAATACTGCTTGATCAAAGCAAGTATCCAAAGGGGACAAGACCATTAATACCACAAAGAGGGGATTACATCTACCGGTTTGTAGGCAGAGAACCACGGAAAAGTAACCAGTCATCAATAGGATGAGCACAAACGGTCAACTCCAACAAGGGGATGAAAGTGGGATTTTACAACTACCAGCTAGTAGGTAGAAAACCACAAAGATAGGACTTACAACTACCGGGTTGTGAGTAGAGGCCAACAAATTCCGCTGAGGATGAAATGAATGAGTGCCGGTTAGTGAGCGACTATTCATTTATGCCCCAGGGCAGCACAAGAGATAGTCAACAAGAAGCCAATTTAGGATCGATCCAAAAAGGCAGACTGAATCAAGACTCATCCTAATGAGGAAAGAACTCAATAGGGAAAACCCATCCCATTAGGGAGGGAACGGAAGCAACCGTCATCCACGAGGATGTATCTCAGTGGGGAAATGGCAGGAAAAGATTGACACTTTCTGCTTAAGGGGTAGACTCTACATGGAGAGATCAGACACACCCATATCTGCTTAAGGAAAAAAACTCAAGCTGGCAAGTTACCAACAATTGGGGAGTAACACTGCTGGGGATACCCCTTCGAATGAGGAATCACTTGTTGGGAAAACACCAACCTCTCAACCATGCTGATGAAACCAATCCTGAAGCCGATCCAATGGCGCGATGCTAAACCCTTTCCAACAACCCAACCTCGGCTGGTCGCCACGGCCTAGGGCTAATGGATATGCTTGCAATGTTGATGCATGAGTTTTTTCTTGCTTTACACAATGCCCCATGATTATGGAAATGCTATGCACTAATGATGCAATATGCTATGCTTATCTAAATGATGAACGCATAAACACACGTCTCCTTCAGAGACAACACCGGGGAGCTCCAGGAACTGTGCTGGGGATCCTATAACCATGTCAACTTCCATCCTGCTGGGGAAAGACAAACCTTGCTGGGGAAGAACCATCAACACAACCTTTGCTGGGAAGACAGCTTCAGACTTGGAAAACAGTCACAACTCCGCTGGGGATACAGATATCAGTCTATTACAGAAACCCGTCCAATCCACTGGTAGGATGAACTCTGCTGGAGAAATAAATGCTACTCCATTAGGGACGACCCAACCAATCCATATGTAGGAGAATCACTGCTGGAGATGTATTTCATGAGACCCGCTCCACTCGGGGAACTTGCTGAGGAAAACCACACCATTCTGCTGAGGAGAACAATCCTTGTGGAGAGAACAACCATAGTGGCGAGAGTAACAACTCTGTCGAGGATGATAGCACGTCATGTCATACTGGAGATGAATTCCCACAAACCTGCTTAGGATAAGCACTCACGGCCATAGCATCACAAAACCAATTGTTGGGGAACACACCAACAATCTACTGATAAACTCCACTAGGGGACTCCCGGGGAAAATAACTGCCAGGCGCTCAGCGGGGATTCTCAACTGGGGAAATCTGCAAGCACAGGCCTGCTGGGGAGAAACAATCCTTAGATCTGTTGGGGAAAGAAGGTACTGTCCACGGGTATCTCTGCAGGGGAAATAACTCTGATAGCTTCAATACTGGCTTGGGCTGGGGAGACGTCCTTCACCCTGGGAAACATTCTGCCCCTGCCCCTGCTGGGGACGTGATAACCTTCAGGCTTGCTGAGGAGACAACGATCTCGAATCTGCCAGGGAGATCATACTCTCAATCCTCTGGGGAGATACAGCCTGTTTGACGGGGGTGTCGGTCGACTTGTCGAACACTGGTATCCATCATCCACCCATAGTGTTGACTTTCCTCTTTTACGAACTCTCAGACTCTTCTGGACTTTTCTGCTCCATCATCTTGTATTCCAAATCTCGTCCGTACTCCACGGGGATCGAACTCCTGGTATTCATACAAACTTTTCAATCATCAGACTTTGAAGAGTCTTCTTGATTAATTTTCCAGGACCGTGGTCATAATCCTTCACCGTCTTTTCACGATTCATCTATCCCTTGCCCCTGGTTGGACTCTGAGGGGATCTCTTGTCAAAAAGGTTTCACATCACCACTGACAAGTGAATGAATATATCCAACAGTACTTGCACAAGAGATCGTCAGATAAAAACATGCCCCAGGTATGCCCCAGGTGTTCTGATATTTCAACACTTAGGTCACTCAGACTTCCAAGTAAGATTTCCAGATTTCAATCTCACAAGCATGCATCAGAAGGGACCTCTATGTTTCAAAAGGCAAATATTCTTATCAAAATGAATAGATGTTTTCGTAATCAAAACAGTAATGACACAAAAACAAAATTTACTTGATCGAACACACGCTTTATTTGACTGGAATAAAAGATGGCTCACAATTGAGCAACACACAGGAAGCAAACCCTGGAAAGAGGTGATTGCACATAAAAGAAAAATCTATCCTAATGGCAACGTGAAACTGCGATCTCATCGGGTTCCAACTCAGCTACACCTCATATGTCCTCAGGACTTTCCACACCTTCTGTCTTCTGAACAAAACGCTTCTGATCGGTCTCTGTCGGAGATTATCCAAGTCATCATGAGCACAAATGATCATGCTGGACGCAGTTGTTCGTTTCAATCCCTCTTTTGCCTGGACCGCCCTTTCGGGTTTCAGTCCACCGGGATACCCTTTTTTGCCCAAGTTGCCCTTGCGGGTTTTCAACTTGCCGGGTGTACAGCTCTTTTCTTTTATTATCCCTAACTTTTGCCCGAACCTTTCTCTTCTTTTTTGGTTCGCCGGGATGCCCATTTTTTGCCTGGACTCTTTATTCTCTTCTTTTTTTTTTTGTCCAGCGGGTTTCTTTCACGAAGTATTTTCTAACTGCGTCCGCACTCACAGTGGATGGAAAATCGTCGTCATCCGTGGTCGTAGACAACAAGGTTCTGTCAGATGGGACCCTCTTGACCACGAACGGACATTCATAACTGTTTGTCCATTTGGCCCACCATCGTCTTGAGGAGGAAGGATCCTTTTCAACCAATTCTTCCACGTGGTACGCGCGAGGTCATACTTCTTGGTTAACAACATGCTTCGTTCACTGGGTACAACTCCCCCATGCCAGGTAACTGCCAGCCCTTTCCCTCAATTGGGCTCAACGTGTCATTCCGAGTCCTTATCCATTCAGTCTTCTCTGATTTCTCATATTTCTGTGAGGAAGACACTGCCCTAGGTAGATGCACATCCCTAGGTTCGATATCCAGGATACAGACTTTATGTTCAGCCACCATTGTCGGTGCAACCAACTGTGATTCGGGAAGCACTACCTCATTTACCTCATCTCTTTCCCCCTCAGACATCGGAATCCATTCGGATTCGGGGTCAGACCCCTCCTCCGGGATCAGTCACTCCCAATCTTTCGATTTGAGTACCTCGAGATGTCCTCATCAGGGACCTCAAACTTCCTTGGTTGATAACCTTTCCATGGGTTGCTACTAGCTTTTCCAACACATACCTAGCCAAATCCATTTCGGATATCCACGAAGTGGTATGAATCAGCATACACTGTCTCTGTCGGCGAGCAGCCTATGCCAAAGTACATCAAGTCTTTTCGAACAGTGAGTGTATTGTTTCACCGTCGATAAACTTTTTGCTTGGGTAAATTGCATACTCTTTTCGACAAGACTAGTCATGCTAACTCAGTACGCACCTCCTAGACCCCTCGAGGGCTGCCGAGTACCAGATTAACAATTATTTCTTTCACTGAGGTATCGGAATCAGAGGTTCCTGCAATTTATCTCTTTTTTTTTTTTTTTTTTTTTTTTAGCAGGATTGACCTCGATTCCTCTGATTCGCTCACAACAAGCCTCGGTAGCTTGATGGACAACACTCCATAAGTGCACTGCTTCAGACTCAACAGTACGAGTTATCTAAAACGGTCAAACAACTTGCCCCAAGTCTACCGGATGCCCCTGTTCTGCTTGGGACTTTGCCATCATGTCATCAACATGGCATTTGCTTTCACGATGAATCATATCACGAAACAAAGTCACCGTAGACCTCTGATACGTGGCACCGGCCTCATGTGACGGAACGACATCAACTTAGAACAAGAAGGTGCCCCTTTGTGATGGACCTGGTTTACTTCATATCATCTGGAAACAATTCAATCTGGTCTTGGCCAAGAAGCCATCCATGAAGATAAACACTGAGACCCGAGCCATATGATCAACCAATACCTCATTGTGATGTACCGGGAATCCATCTTTCTGATTAGCTCTGCTCGCATCTTGATAGTCTATTCACACCTTCTCTCCTTCTCATCCCTTGTCGGCCTCAGCTTTTGCTCTCTAACCTCGGCGGAGCTTAGAGTAACAATCTTGAATCGCTCCTCGTGCGGTTGAATCACCTTCTCCTCTTGTTTCAATGACCTGTCTAATTCCAGCAAATCACAATCTTCTTCGCCTTTTTTCTCTGGCATGATAGGTCGAATTGTCGAAGTCATACAGAGGTGTAACTAAATCGTTATCGGTGAGATCAGGAGAGTAATTACTTTGGAACGAGACAAAATCAAAAGGAAAAAGAGTGAAAAAACATTGCCATTTTTATTTGTTTTTTTTTCTTTTTTAAATTGCAAAATTAAATGAAAAACAGGGAACACCGCTTTTAACTACAAAAACATCCATTCATTACTGATGCAAAAATGTTGCATAATGAAACACATGAGATGGCCCTTACAATGGACCATTACGTTTCGGGCAAAACGTATGGCTTTCATGCAAACAAAAATTGAAAAACAGAAATACTACTCTTCAGAATGAGTGACAGTGATGCTTTTGGAGTCCTTCCAATTTCCTGGTACGCACGACTCTATCCACAACTCGAGTTCGCGGTCGCTGTCAACATCTTCAACCACTGAACGGGTATGGCCGGGATCCAACATTCCTGCACTGACGAAGGCGTACAGCGGACGACATCCTCTGTCTGGTCTAGACGACTCTAAATCCGGATGATAACCGACTCCAAACATGTCTGCTTTTGCCACGATGTCAATGATCCTTCCCCAGCCTTGGGCCTCTTGGTTCTTCACCACCTCCAGAGCTTGTTTATAAGAAGAAATGGACAGCTTCTTCTTTTTCTCAGCAGCAAGGGCATTCTCTACCTGGATGGTTTCAACTGTCAGACTGGGTGCTTTACATCTTTCATTGTCCATTTCTACTTTCTTCATCTTCTGGGTCGGGTCCTTCATCAATACACACCCTTTGGCAGTGACAGTCGCACAAGCATTATCAACAGCAGGGAGGGCTACATCCCGTAGCAGAAGTTTTGGGACCACAGACGTTGGAATTTTTAACCGACTCTCCTCAGCCACTTCCATTCCTCTCTTGTTCTTCTTCACCATCTTGACTTTTACTGGTCCTTGCCTGAGTACGGGGTTGACATCCTCATTCATTACCTGGGCCAAGCTGATAGCCTTGGAGTCCACCAGATCTTGGACAATATGCTTAAAAGCTCTGCAACCTTCAATGCTGTGTCCGGGTGCCCCAGAGTGAAACTCGCACTTGGCACTCTCATCATAGTTTGCAGGCCTCCGCTGCTGTTTTATAGGAATCAAAATCCTCGGTCGAACTAATCCCAGATCTCTCAACCTTTGGAAAAGAAAGGCATAAGTCACCGGTGGTTCCTCAAACTGACGATCCTCTTTCTTCTTCTTCACCTGGCTTTCAGCTCTCGGTGTCTTCTGTTGAGGTGGCTGTTGTTGCTGTTGAGCAGGTGGATTACTGACAGGAGTGGTTATAGTGGCAGCATAAGGATGATAACGATCTTTGCTACGTTCTTTCTTTGCGGGCACACCAACTGGCTCAACCTTCTTCTTGAATGGACCACTGTCGGAGGGTTTCTCTGTTACAGTACCAGAAGGTTTGTTCACTTCGGAGGACGGAGCCTTCCCCTGAACCTTTTCTACTATCAGCCATTTCTCAATCCTTTCCAATCTCTCAGACATGGCCTTCTGTCCCAAGGCAAGCCCTTGCACAACATTGAACAAGTCCCTCATCATCCCTTTCAGCTCAAGGATATCGGCGTTGGGAAGATCCATCAGCTTGGATTTGTTGACCCCCAGCAGGTTATCTGAACAGACGAGCTATGCGCACCGGTTGAATACTGAAACCTACAAAACAGCAAATGGGTTAGTATGACTCACACATGCAATGTCTGTCCGTACCAGGAATATTCAGTCCCTTTTTTTTTTTTTTGGTTTCATTGAGACAGATAAAATTTCATCAACAAAAATTTTTTAACATCCGGATGTCTCTCAACCTGAGTCTTAGTTAAAAAATAATGGACCCTGAGTACGGACAGACATGAGTTGAATGCAGATGAATGCGAGATGATATGATGCAGATGCATGAATGCAGGCCCTTGTGCCACCAAGTCATCTGAAAGCCCAACACTTCTCTGAACCAGTCATATCTGTGGGATCAAGTCACCATAAATCCAACTTGGGGGGTTCCGAAATAAACGGAACCGGAGATTATATCACTTATCTTTACAGGAACAACCACTAAACGGGTGACAAACGGATCCTCTGAACAAGTACTCTCAGCTCAGCCCGGGGATCCGAAATAAACGGAACCCGCTGATAAACCACGGACAGAACTCTGGCGTCCCAGAAATAAATGCCCCATAATTCACAGTCACCATCAGTACCAAGAGTCACCAACAAAACACCAACCAATCAGCAACTGTACCTGTAATGATATAACCCTTCCCCACTCACGGGTGTAGTCTAGGCCAGGGTAAAGCTGAGAGAAACGCAGCATAAATAACCTTTCGCAGAAATACTATCATATACACACCCGAAGTATGTAACGACAGTATCCCACCAGGGTCTGAACTGCTCGTGATATCAATGTTCCGCTAAGTGGCGCCATACCACCCGCTTCCCATGAATCACTCTATTCCTAATCATCCTAGATTGCACTCATGGTCTGGGTATTGGACCTTTTACCTCAACTGACTCCCCCCACACAGAGAAAAACAGACAGCCAGCCAGGTGAACAGATGAATATGAATGCAAACATTAATGCAACCATAAATGCAAACAATAGACAATGAATGCAAACAGTAAATAATGAATGCAATAAATAAACACAGCACAAAGCAACCAAAACCCTAACCTAGAGAGCGCTAGGAGAGACTCGCTCAGGGAAGATGGACCAGCATAGGTCAACTTCTGTTTATCCCCAGCAGAGTCGCCAGTTGTCGCATCGCGCGAAAAACCGGCGGGAAAAGAAAGAACAACAGAGCCGCCACCGTGCGTTATTTATCCCAAAAGAGGGAAAGGAAACGCTCAGAGTAAACCTAGGAAAGAACATGGTCTCGCGACCAAAGAGGATGGGTTCGGGAGTCGGTTATGCGAAGGGAAGGTATTAGCACCCCTACGCATCCGTAGTACTCTACGGGATCCACGCACAAAAGGAAGGAAAATGGTTGCTAAAAACTGCTCAAACTCACACACACTGGCTGAAAGAGACAAAAGAAACTGACTGAAACTGACTCGGCAGAATATCGCATCCTGGGCCTACTTAGTCTATCAGGCATAGACATCAGAGTCGAAGTAGTTCGGACTGGGGAAACGACACATGCTCGCTAGGATGTCGCATCCTATGCATACGTATCTCATTTGAACATGAGAATCAGAGTTGCCGTAGTTCGGCCAAACAACTCTAAACATGGCTCACACAGGAAGCAAACCACACAGACTTGACTTTGCACAAGGGCAAGTCAAGCACAACCTAACTTGCACAGGAAGCAAGTCTAAACTAATCCTAACTTGCACAGGAAGCAAGTCAAACAATCCTAACTTGCACAGGAAGCAAGTCAAACAATCCTAACTTGCACAGGAAGCAAGTCAAACAATCCTAACTTGCACAGGAAGCAAGTCAAACAATCCTAACTTGCACAGGAAGCAAGTCAAACAATCCTAACTTGCACAGGAAGCACACACTATACACAAACAAATGGCTCAAACAAGGGTTAGGTTTTAGTCAAGGGGTCATATCAACCTCAACAAACAAACCTCTGGAATTGGGTGAATGTTGCTCTTAACCTTGCCATTGAGGGGCTAAGGTGAAGCAGATGAAAGGATGAAGTGAGGATGAGACCTCACAGCTCTTATCCCTGGCCTGGGAGAGCTCAAGACAAGAATGTGTGGGTTCAGAAAGTGGGAACCCTTCTACACATTTAAAACTGACTCAACTGTGCAATTGCACAAGATCTTGGGTTTGTATCTGTAATGCATCAACACAGTGGTGTGAGCAAAGCAGATGACACACTGAATAGTGGGGGATAGATTGCATATCCCTACCTTCCACCAATTGCCTCTTCACTTAGGAGGTCTTTGACTCTATGCAAGGACAAAAGTAAACACCCACAAACATTGCCTCTTAAGGAGGACTTCAGACAGTTGCCTGGCCAGGTAACAGGCCAGGTCTTCCAGACTACATGAAGTAAAAGAGACATACCTCAGTGCAAATTGCTTATACAAGCAAAGCAAAGCAAAAAGTTCACAAGGAACTAAGCAACTAAAGCACCTGAAACAGTCAAGCAGATGTTAGTATGCAACTTCAAAACAAAACAAACAGAAACAGACACCAACAGTCAATTAGAGGCACATAGATGTGCAAGGCACAAGGCTTAGGGCATGTGAGCCAAGCATCCTACAAAACAAACAAGTTAGACAATGATATTTAAGCAAGCTCAATCAAAAGAATTGGTCTCAATGGCCACTTGATGGTCAACCTGAAAGCACAAGCTCAAAAGTGAGTAACAGGACCTCCAGGACAAGCCTAGGGTCAAAAATGAACGAAAAAGTCCAAACAGCAAGGGGTAAGTATCCAAAATCATGTTCAAACAATTAGGAAACAAAACCAATTGGGTTCACATTCATATCAAACACTATCATCATTTCATGAGCCATTTAGGTCAAAACATGGCATTTAGAAGCTCATAGAAGTCAACAGCAAGACTTGCATCAAAAGCAAACCAAAACATTTCCAAAAATCACCAAATAAATCATGATCAATCCTAACACATAGCATGGTAAGCATGTCAAATTTCATCTCATTTGGACAAGTGGAAGGCAGCCAATGAAAATCAAAAAGTCAAAGCAATCTTGAACATGCTCAATGAAGTCAACCAAACATGCATCAACTTAGAAAAATCATAAGTCAAGAATGGTGTATGATAAATGAATGGGATCAAAACCATGGCAAAGATGAGGATGTCTAGTTATCTCATGTAAAATTTCATGTCCATCTAATAAAGTATGAGAATTTCACAAATGAAATGGGAACATGTGTCACACAAAGTCAACATTTGACTAGGCAGGGGAGAAAATCTCAAACAATTGGGAAATGCCACAAATAAATCTAAGAAAATTCACATGTAAACTAGACATACAAGAGTAGGTTCATGCAAAATTTCAATCCATTTTGAGGTCAAGAAGCATGGTAATGAAAATCATGAAGTTGGTCATCAATGGTGTGACACAAATTGTCACACCCTAATTCAAAAAATCATATCTCTCAATCCACAAAAGATAAATTCACAAACTCTACACCAAAATCACCATGAGTGTGTCTAGTTTAAACACAAAAAACTTGGGAGCCATTGGGTACATTCTCATCATTTCACAATTGATTTGGCAAAGTGTACAAAATTTGGTCACATGTCACAAACCCTAGCACCATTTAAAAACCACTCATCCAAAAATTCTGGAAAAATAATGATAAAAGAGTAGAGATCATGATGAACACAACACAAAAAATCCCATTGAATTTGGATCAAAAATGAGCAAGTTATGATTTTTGGAAGATGGGATATCAAAATGAAATAACATGAAGAAATTAATTGAATTAATATTGAAAGAATGGCATTTTGGTAATATTTGGATCCACTTAATGAAGTGATGTCGTTTTGGCCAATAAACGAAATAATCTGATTGGTTCTTGAAGCTAGGCCATGCACACACGAAAATGGGGAAAAATCTGGGAAATTCAAAGGCTAGGGTTTCACTGTTCATCACCATTCCAAATCGTGTTTCTCAATTTTGCCCAGAAATCAAAATTGATTATACCATTGTGTTCATCAAACATCATACAACAACACCCTAACATGGGTTTTCATTAATTCGAGCTAGGCAATAAGAAACAAGCAAAACAAGTTTGAATCATCCATCTTTATTTCAACACAACTCGACCATTACTCAACCATTTTTAAAAACACAAAGTGCAGTGTGATCAGGGTGAAAAGACCTATGAGATGTACATCATAATTTTTGAAAAGGTTGAGGTCGAAAACTCACCTATTTTTGAAGCAGAAAGAGGAACAGTGGTTGTTTGGCCTTTTAATGGTGAGACAGATGAAGCAAAGCCTTCCAAGTGTTGATTGGTTGAAGAGCTTTGGCTTGTGGATGCTTGGAATGAGCTCAAACTTGGATTGCCATGGAAGATGTCCCTTTAAAACAGCACTTAGAAGAGTTGCTTCCAGTTGTGAAAAAGCGATTGCAATGAGCTTAGAAAGGTGTTTGGATGATGTTTAGGCAAGGCAAGGTTCAACCCCTTTGGAAGTTTTTGGGCTGTTGTTTGAGAAATGGCCAAAAGTGGTTTTTTAGAATGTGAATGAACAATGGTTTTTCAGTTGGTTATGTTGGTTTGTGGTATTTCAACATGATGCTTAAATGCAGTCTTAAACAAAGCAAGGCCAAACTCCTCTTAAGTTCTTGGACAGATCTTTGTGATTTGACCAACATGCCAAGTGAGAGAGTGAGGATTTGTATGGTTAGATTCTGTATTGCAATGTCTCTTTGATGGTTGTGTTTCAAATGACAGAAAAAGGATGACAAGTCCTACTGTTTTGGTATTGTGCAATGTTTCCTCTTTTGAGTTTTGACAGAAAATTATACATGCCCTCAAGATGCAGTTTGAGAATGTTTGGTTTTTGTTATGTTGGTTTATGACTGCAATCTTTGTGTTCCAAATGACAAGAAAAAGGAGGTATTCAAATCTGCTGTTAGCAGTGTTATCCAAAAGGCAGAAAAATTCCTGAACCAGGCCCTCTTAGCAGTTGCTTTGTGGTTTTTAGTTTGAGTGAATTTTGGTTGGTCATGTGTTGTTACTCATGACAGAAAAATGATGGTGGAACTGTTGGTTTGATGATGGCTTTGTGGTTTTGGACAGAAAAAATGCAATGCCAATAGCAAGGATGAATTGGGAGGGTGTTTGATGGCTCCTCAATGTGACAGAAAATGGATGGAAAATTCTGCATCAAGCAAAGCCATGTTAAGTTACTTGATGTTCTTTTGGAGCAGGTCTTGAAAAGTGCAAGAAGAGGTTTTTGGAGAATGAGTGTACAATGGTTCTGTTGTGTGATGGTGCTAGTAGTTTAACATGATGAAAATGATGGTGAAGAACTATGCAAGGCTTGGTAACCTTAAGGTTTTGGACTGGTTTTTCTTGATAGGCAAAGTCAGTTTCTGTATGCAAACATGTGCTTTTTGATGGGTGCTCCTACTGGTTTGTTTATGACAGGAAATGGTGGAGAAACACTTGAGCAAGGCAGTTTCATTGGGTGCTTGGATAGAAAAATCAGATGCAAAATGGCAGGGTGAGTGCAGTTAGGATGAGTAAGGCTTTTGGCTTTTTTTTGCTGGTTTTGTTATGTTGGTTGCAATTAATCATCCTAAGTGCCAGAAAAGATGTGATGAAAAAGGCCCTGCTGTTTGGTATTGTGCCATGCTTTCTTGGTGTTGTTTTGTGGTGGGAGAGCAAAGGTTTTCCTGCTGCAGGATGTTGTGACAGAGTTTTTCAAGAATGGCCAAGGATGTGTGTATGCATCAGTGAAGTTCTCTTGGTTTTTTTTATCCAATATGGCTTGGCTGTTATTCATGACAGAAAGTGAACAAGACTGCTATGTGCAGTACTAAGCATGGCCAGTTTTCTGTCCCTCTCTCAAGTTCTTTTGACAGCCTCTTGCTAAAGTGAGTTTTCCATGAATGAAATTCTATCTCCTTGCTGTCAAAAAGGTGGCTTGTGGCTGCCAATCTATTTCAAAATGACAGCCAAAATGATGCATAATGTCAGCTGGACAGTACAAGGCATTGTTGGAAGTATGGAGTGGAAGTGTCCTTTCCAAAATTTAAGCAAGCAAGGAATGGCTTCTTGTTCTGCTGGTTTTTTTGGCTGCAAAATCTGTTCATAATGACAGAGAATGGCCTCTAAAAACTCTATTTTGATGAGTACAAATCATGGTATGGTGGATAGCATGGAGTAGCATGGTGGGTTTGTACTTTTCTTACAATTCAAGCAACCAAGCAATGGCCTCATGTACTGCATAATTTGAGCTTGCAAACACATTCTAAATGATATTCCTGAGCTGTTCCAATTGGCCAAATGTTAAAAAAATGCTTATATCAAAAAGTCAACTCTTGGTCAAACTTGCATTTAAATGAGAAAGGTCAAAAAATGCCATCTTGATTGGTGAGGTTTTGGCTCATGAAATTTATATTTTTGGAAAGAGGGGATCAAATGTGACTCGTAGGAAAAAACCCCACCAAAATTGGCCAAACGGTTTGGGAGATATGGCCCTTTGAAGTTCAAGATTTTCTAAAATCGATTCGATCATAACTTGCCAACCACACATGGGAATTGAGAGTTCTTGGACTTTTTGGAAATGGGAGGACAAGATCTTCAACTTTCATGTTGGGCAAAAATTCATTTGAAGCTTGTATCATGATGTAAGTTTGAGGATCAAGACTTTCCATTTTTGGTAAGTTTCAGTTACAGGTCCAATTTCCATTTTGGGAAATTTTTGATCTGGCTTCAAATTCTTCCATGATGGCGTTTGACATGATATATGAGGACTATTTGGACATGAATAAAATCTCTCAAACCATTTTCCATCAACAAATCACTGATTAAATGGACAGTTGACCAACAGTTGACTTTTCTAGGGTTTTGGATGACTGAAACTCTTCTGATGAATTCCAAACCCTAATTCCTTGAGAACTTGACTTCCAATGATGTCCCAAGACATATAAACTCTTGATTAATGAGCATGGTGTCCAAATTCCACAAGAATGGCCACCATCCACTGCTTTGACTGACTGTTGACTGTCTAGGGTTCTTTGCCTGACTGTGCATGAACTGATGACTTCTGAACATCCAATCCTTGACCAAAACACTTCAAATGGATCCCCAAGTCATATGAACATGTTGGACCAACCCTAGGGCCTTGGCTCAATGAGAATTGTGCTTGCTTGCTTGACTGACTGATCTCCTGATCAGTTTGACCTAATTCCTTGATTGGCTTGCACTCGAGGCAACTGAGGATAATGCAATGCTATGCAATGGATCATGATATGCTATGACCTAATATGAGATGGTATGTACAATGATAGGTGCAAATTTGAGGTGCTACACCTGGGAGACTTGAGCTTTCATTATATTTTCATTATGTCCTTTTTGTAATGAACATCGATTAAGGAAATTATTAATAAAAATTTCCCTCTTTTTGGTGGTTTACGCAAAGTTAAATTCCAGGAGTCCTTGAAAACATTTCATACATTGCATAGCATAACATAACATTGCATAACAGGTATCCTAACAGATCAATATTCTCACGGTCTTCCTTCCAAACAGAAAAATGGCTCTCGAACAAACTGTCAAAGATCTCCAGGCTCAGAATGCTCAATTCCAGGAGATGATGCTGAGCTTATCCAAGGGGCAGGAAGAACTGAAGGCTCTCTTGCTCGAGAAGAAGAAAGACAAGAAACCTGTGAGTTACATCAACCCGGGAAAAAGGCTTAAAGGACAGGCTGCAGGAGTCAAGATTAGACTTCCGAAGGATCAAGAAGAGGAGACAGAAAATGATTCAGGAGAGGAGGATGTTGATCTCTTCAACTCTGAAGACGACGATGAAGATTATGAGAATGAACAGTACTCTCCAAGAGATGGCAAGTACAAGTTGCTGGAAGAACGTATGCTAGCTATGGAGGGTCAGAAGGCGCCCGGTCTGGATTTCGAAAGCTTGGGACTGGTCTCTGATGTGGTCATTCCTCGCAAATTCAAGATCCCCACTTTCACTAAGTACGATGGTGCGTCTTGTCCTCAGATGCATCTGAGAGCTTATGTGAGAAAGATTCAGCCGTATACCACTGATAGGAAGCTATGGATCCATTTCTTCCAAGAGAGTCTATCTGGCACACAGTTGGAATGGTATTATCAGCTCGAAAGCTCTAACATCCGCACCTGGACTGATTTAGCGACAACTTTCTACAAACACTACCAGTATAATTCTGAATTGGCGCCTACTCGGCTACAGTTGCAGAATATGACTATGGGATCTAAAGAAAGCTTCAAAGAGTATGCTAAAAAATGGAGAGATTTAGCTGGCAGAGTCAAACCCCCTATGACTGATCGAGAATTAGTGGACATGTTCGTGGGTACACTGACTGGTCCATTCTACAGCCATCTACTGGGAAGTTCTTCATCGGGTTTCACTGAACTTATATTGACAGGTGAACGTGTTGAAAGCAACATTCAAAGTGGAAAGATACAGGCGACTACCTCTGCAAGCACCAAAAGGTCCTACCAGGGGAGGAACGAATCAAATGCTGTGTACGGTCAAAGGGGTCGTAACAAGAAAAATCGTGACCATACCATTGGAGCAGTTACGATTGCAGCACCGCCATCTCAAAACTTCCAGCACAGACAAGACAGGGCAAGGAGGCAGTTTACCAAGATCAATATGACTTTAGCACAGGCACTGCAGGGTATGCTAAAAGCAAATTTGATTACCCTCAGAGATCCTCCTACGAATCCCAACACTACTTCTTCTCGTTATAATCCCAATGCCAGGTGTGCATATCACTCCGATAGCCCCGGGCATGATACAAACGATTGTTGGTCGTTGAAGAATAAGATTCAGGATATGATCGACGCTGGTGAAATTGAATTTGATCCTCCAGGGACTCCTAATGTCATCACTGCACCTATGCCTAACCATGACAAGACTGTTAATGCTGTGGATGACAATTCTCACATTTCTAATGTAGCTGATTTAACATCTCCTCTCCTGATCATCAAGAAGAATTTATTGCAAGCTGGTTTATTTCCAGGTTGTGCTGAAAATTGCGATCGCTGTATACTCCGACCCAACGAGTGCTTGAAGTTGAGGAATGGTATTCAACGGCTGATGGATGATCGCACAATTCTCTTCGAAAAGGTTCCTAAGGTGGAAAACCCTACTGAAGAAATATCTGTGATTGCTAGGTCCAAAGTTCCAGTGAAGATTACCGCTACTAGAGTGCCTGTGAAGATTACTGCTGAGCCCAAGGTAGCTCTCCTAATCATTACTGCACCTGGCCCAGTACCGTATTCCTCCAGCAAAGCCATTCCGTGAAATTATGGAGGCGATGTTTACATCCATGGCGTAAAGCAAGTTGGTAATTCTGCTAATCCTAATGACATTGTTGGGACTAGTAAAGTTACTCGAAGTGGAAGGATCTTCTCTCCAGAAATCTCACCTCCCGCCCCTGAAACTCGAGGAAAGGAACCAGTGATCAACCCTTCTCAGTCAAAGACACCGGTCGAAGTTACTACTGAAGATGTTGCCAAGCAGGAAGTGGAGGAAATGCTGAAAATCATTCGTAAGAGTGATTTTGATGTGGTGGAACAGTTGGGGCATACTCCGTCTAAAATTTCAATGTTATCCTTGTTGTTATCTTCTGAATCTCATGCCAATGCATTGATCAAATTCTTGAAGACCGCTCATGTACCTCAGGAGACATCCATCGATCAGTTCGAAAACTATGTTGCTAACCTGACTGTTGACAATGGCCTAGGCTTTTCCGATGCTGATCTGACACCAGCAGGAAAGAATCATAACAAAGCTCTGCACATCTCCATTAAGTGTAAGGGGATCACCTTGGCTCATGTATTAATCGACAATGGCTCTTCTTTGAATGTGCTACCGAAAGCTGTACTCGATAAGCTTGACTGTAAGAGCATCGAATTGAAACCTAGTGATACTGTGGTGCATGCGTACGACGGTGCGAAAAGTGTTGTCCATGGTGAAGTGGTTCTCCCTATCAAGATAGGACCTCAAGTCTTCAACACTATCTTTCACGTGATGAACATCCGTCCTGCCTATTCATGCTTGCTGGGACGCCCTTGGATTCATGGGGCAAGTGCCGTAGCTTCATCTCTCCATAAAAAGCTGAAGTATCCAATAGAGGGTAAGATTGTCACTGTGTGTGGAGAAGAAGAGTATATTGTCAGTAGTGTGCAGGCCTTTAGATACGTTGAGATGGATGGCGAATTCTTTGAGACTCCCACTCAGTCATTTGAAATGGTTCACCCGCCCAGTCCTGTCCTTAAGCCAACTCCCCTTGTGCCCAAGGTTATTCGTGCTCCTCCTGCCATGATTGCTCTGAAGGATGCTCAAGCCGTGGTTGAAAATGGTGGTCGTACTGGTTGGGGTCAACTGATCAACGTACCATACAAGTCTGACAAGTCTGGTCTGGGATTTAACTCTGAAAGGATGGTCAAAGATCAGGTTAATGCTGTAGAAGATGCTGATAGCGATTGCGACCTGGATAGCTGGATTTTTCCAATAATTGGTGACGGACTCAATAATTGGAGGGCTGAAGACACTATCCCGATTTCCTTTAGTCAGGAGTAATTGTTATTGTCTGTTTTAGTGTTGCAAAATTTTTTAGTTTTTACAATTGAACTTCTTAAAGCATCGTGTCTATGCCCGGGGCACAATAGCTAATTTGTTAAGGGTTTTGTCATTTTCATAAGCATATTCATATTCAATAAATCAATGGACTTTTTGCATTCAAATATTGCGCTCTTTATCTTTCCTGTCATCTTCCAAACAAGCTATGTTTTCTTACGCACACTCACGTAACAAATTGCAGATCCATACCCACTTTGGATTCTGTTGATAATAGTTCTACTACTGTTCATTATGACTTTGAAAATCCGATCTACCAAGCCGAGGATGGAAGTGAGGAAGATTGTGAAGTACCTGGAGAACTTGCCAGACTGTTACTGCAAGAAGAAAGGACTATACAGTCGCATGAAGAGTCAATCGAAATTGTAAACCTGGGTACTGAAGTGGACAAGAGAGAAGTCAAAATAGGAGCAGGCTTGGGAGACAGTGTCAAGGAAAGATTGATCCAGATGTTACATGACTATATGGAGATTTTTGCTTGGTCGTATGAAGACATGCCAAGACTGGATACTGATATAGTAGTGCATCGTTTGCCAATGAAGGAAGATTGTCATCCTGTTAAGCAAAAGGTTTGTCGCATGCGTCTTGAGATGTCCGAGAAAATCAAAGCCGAAGTTATAAAACAATTTAACGCCGGTTTCCTAGCCGTTACTTCTTATCCTCAATGGGTTGCTAATGTGGTACCGGTACCGAAGAAGGATGGTAAGGTGCGAATGTGCGTCGATTACAGAGATCTGAATAAAGCGAGTCCCAAAGATGACTTTCCACTCCCGCACATTGATGTTCTGGTAGACAATACCGCTCAACACAAAGTATTCTCCTTCATGGATGGATTCTCGGGTTATAACCAGATCAAGATGGCACCTGAAGACATGGAGAAAACTACGTTTGTGACGAAATGGGGCACTTTCTGTTACAAAGTAATGCCATTCGGTTTAAAGAACGTTGGGGCAACGTACCAGCGTGCTATGGTGGTTTTGTTCCATGATATGATTCATCATGAAATAGAAGTATATGTGGATGACATGATAGCCAGATCTCATACTGAAGAAGAACATCTCGATCATTTGTACAAATTGTTTGAGAGGTTGAAGAAATACAAGCTGAGATTGAACTCGAACAAATGCACCTTTGGAGTAAGATCCGGTAAACTCTTGGGATTTATCGTTAGTGGTAAAGGAATTGAGGTCGACCCGGCTAAGGCGAGAGCTATTCAAGAAATGCCAGTGCCCCGTACAGATAAGGAAGTCAGAGGTTTCTTGGGACGTTTGAATTAAGCAGTGGATGATTACCAATCTATGAATTTTGAGTTCCCAGATGAGGATGTCATGCTTGTTACTGATTACGAAGAACCTGGACCAGATGAAGGACCCGAACTGGGATCCCGATGGACTATGGTTTTCGATGGATCTTCTAATGCGTTGGGTAATGGTGTTGATGTTGTAATTATTTCTCTCAAGGGTTGCCATACGCCTTTCACTGCTAGACTACGTTTCGATTGTACCAACAATATGGCCGAGTATGAAGCATGTATTTTGGGACTCAGAGCTGCTATAGACCTGAGAATCAAGTTTTTGAGTGTGTACGGAGACTCAACATTAGTAATCAGTCAGATCAAAGGAGAATGGGACACTAAACATCCGAATCTCATCCCTTATCGAGAGCGGGTGTTGACATTAATCCCATACTTTGAAAAGATTACATTCGAACATATTCCACGAGAAGAGAATCAGTTGGCAGACGCCTTGGCCACCATGTCATCTATGTTCAGAGTCAGATGGGACAATGAAGCTCCCATGATCACCATTGAACGACTAGATGAACCAGCATATTGTTATGAACTTAACGTTGCTGAAGTAGAAGAGAAACCTTGGTTCCACGAAGTAAAAAGATATTTAGAAGCTCAGGAATACCCTGAAGGGGCGTCCATCAATGATAGAAAATTTCTGAGGAAGTTCTCCGCTAAATTCTTTCTGAGTAATGGAGTATTATACAAACGTAATCATGATTCGACTCTGCTTGGTTGTGTGAATAAAAAGGAAGCAGAAAAGATTATGGAAGACATGCATGACGGTATTTTTGGGACTCACTCTAGTGGACATACAATGGCCAAGAAGGTTCTGAGATCAGAGTATTATTGGTCTACCATGGAAGCTGATTGCCACCATCACTCCAGAACTTGTCACAAGTGCCAGATCTATGCGGACAAAGTACATGTGCCTCCTGCTCCATTAAACGTGTTGACAGCCCCTTGGCCTTTTGCAATGTGGGGCATTGATGTGATTGGAGAGATTAAACCTACTGCTTCCAACGGACATCGTTTCATCCTCGTGGCTATTGATTACTTTACAAAGTGGGTAGAGGCAGCCTCATTTGCTTCTGTCACCAAGAATGTGGTGGAACGGTTCATCAAGAATAGTCTTATTTGTCGATATGGCGTCCCTGAAAGAGTTATCACTGATAATGGCACTAATTTGAACAACAAGATGATTACTGAACTCTACACGCAGTTCAAGATAAAACACCATAACTCTTCTCCGTACCGGCCAAAGATGAACGACGCCGTGGAGGCTGCTAATAAGAATATCAAGAAGATCATACAAAAGATGACAGTAACGTACAAAGACTGGCATGAGATGTTACCGTTTGCTCTTCATGGTTATCACACTTCAGTACGCACTTCGACAGGGGCAACTCCTTTCTCTTTAGTCTACGGAATGGAAGCCGTCTTACCGATGGAAGTTCAGATTCCCTCTCTAAGAATCATGAAAGAGACAGGTTTAGACGAGGATGAGTGGATTCAAACTCGACTCGATCAGATAAATTTGATTGATGAAAAGAGACTTGCGGCTGTTTGTCATGGGCAGATATATCAGAAGCGCATGACCCAGGCATTTAACAAAAAGGTCAAGAGACAGGTGTATCAAATTGGCGACTTGGTGATCAAGCGTATCATTCTACCATAAGGTGATCCCAGAGGCAAATGGACCCCCACATACGAAGGGCCATTTGTAGTTAAGAAGGTATTCTCTGGTGGAGCCATGATACTTGCTACGATGGATGGCGAAGACTTCCCACATCCCGTGAACGCAGACATAGTTAAAAAATACTACGCATGAAAGAGACCCGCTAGGTCGACGTATCTAGGCAAAAGTAAGGGCATCCCGGCGAACTAAAAGGGTTCGGGCAAAAATTAGGGATAAACATATAAAAATGTACACCCGACGAGTCGAAAACCTGAAAAGGCGGCTTGGGCAAAAAAGGATATCCTGGTGGACTGAAAACCTGAAAAGGTGGTCCAGGCAGAAATTAGGGATTAAAAGCGTATGACTATGTCCCGTTCTCAGTCAGCTTCACCCAAGTCAAAGGGACTGAACAAGCCAATCACTTCTATCCGACAGCAGGAGATGAGATGCTTGAAGACATAATGACAGTAGCAGAATTAAAATCGATAGGACTTTTCCTTCATAGCTTTTTCTTTATGTTCTCGACAATTTCCTCTTACTAGGATTTCTGTCTCTTTGTACACAAATGACCTGTTTATAGGCCCTCTTTCAAAATCAATACAATTTTGTTTCCAAAAAAAAAATGCTTTTGTTTTACTTTTTCTGTTTGGCTTGCATAAACGTCCATTGATTTAATTTGAATTGATATATGCATTTGAATATGATTGATGTTTATCAAAATACATGCATAAAACGGAAATAGCAATTACTAAAAGACTTCAGGATCGAGGAGAATGTCTAACCATGCTTTCCAACGAACCCAGTTGCTAATTCTATTCCCCAGCATAAACCAGTTACTCCCTAGAAGGAATTGGCATCGCTAGACAGACGGATCATCTCCTCCATCCCCCAGCCAGACTCTGTTGAATATCTCTACCATCAGACAGAAATCAAGTATCCCCAGCCAAGAAAGGGTCATCAATACAAGCATTTCCAACCAGAAGATGGGGATTCATTTTCCCCAGGGAGTCGCCAGGAAAAACTTTTCAGACGCATAATTCATTCATTACATCATTTCACAACATACGCATGCATACATTGTTCGCATTTATTTTCATAAGCATAAAACATCTCATGCATCATGACATGGCATGGAGCTAACTTTATTTTTCAATTAATTATCCTCCTAATACAGTCAAAACAAAGGTCCATCCAGACAGACATCTTTATCAATTACATTCAAGATTCAACTACATCTCTCAGATACAATCCATATGAGCATTCACTCTGGCAAGCACTCTGATATCCGCCCAATAGTGGCATCTTTAAGCCCACCCCAGATGTTCATTGCAAATACAACATATACAAATACTATCAGATATAGCCTAGCATACGGTTCATTCTGATTCAGCTCAACATATGACTCCTTCAACTCAGAAACGATCTAATGTACGATCCATTCTGACCTTCAACTACTCCAATACGGTCTAATGTACGACCCAGTTGGACCTTCAAGTCCTCAGATGCTGCCCAACGTACGGTACATTCCGGGGTGTAGTCTAGCGTACGACTACTTTCTTCTTCAGATACAGCCTGACGTACGGCTCATTCTGCAACTCAGATACGATCTAACGTACGGCCCATTTGGATATTCAACTCAGGTACGATCTAGCGTACGATCCATTCTGATTCTACCTTCGTCAGATACAGCCTAACGTACGGCTCATTCCGCAACTTAGATACGATCTAGCGTACGATCCATTCTGATCTTTCCTCCCCGGCGAAGTCATCCGCCTAATGAACAACTCACTTTGCTATTCAGATACGGTCTAGCGTATGATCCATTCTGATCCCTTATCCCCAGCAACGTATAACACACTCTGACTCCCCGGCGAAGTCGACAGCCTAATGGATGACTCACTATATGGTCTAGCGTATGACCCGGTATGACATCCATGTCTTCAGATATCATCTAATGTACGACGCACTTCCTGGATGGCATCTTTAAGCCCATCTTCATCAAGACAAACTGTTGATTAACAAGTGAAAATTTTGGGGCATTCTAAGTGTTAAATAATCTTCCACCTCCAGACCACGAATGGCATACATACCATCCTAATTCTCTCGGTTCAAGAAAATTGAACAGGGGCAGCTGTCATACCCCAAAATTTGCCCGTTAATTTTGCAAGACATTTTTTAAGGCACCCCAACTTATTTTCCAAGGCATTGACCTTAAAGGAACCAAGACCCAGCTCACAGATGGCCAAATCCAGGAAATGGCCCAAACTGGCATGCTCGCTAGGCGAGCAACTCCTTCGCCTAGCGAACCCTTCGCTACGCCACTCGCCTAGTGAAGCTTGCGAATACCAGAAAATGCTGGGCTTCATTCTGAGCCCATTAGGTCACAACAAACCATTATAAATACCAACATTTCAGTCAGAAAGAGGGACAACAGAAGGAGACGAACCGGAACCCTAACAATCAAACCTTGGAGGCTAACCAAGAGAATTCAGAGCAACCCTAAAGGAAACCCTGAAGGCAACTCATCTGCACAAAGGTTACCTCCGCCCAACTCAATCCGATACCAAAAGTGATCTGCCAATTCAACGTTGCAATTCAATTGCAAACAGGTTTGCGCATCACTACTGTTTTATGCTTCCAATCTGTATTCTCTAAATACATAATGCATCATGATTGAATTTTTGGATATGTAATTAGATTTTGCATGTGAGTTTAAGTATGCCTGAATATCCTGAATGTTTGACCATGTTATTTCTGTAATTGAATGCCATAGGGTTCGGAGTTCCGGAAATCGTACTGCTGTCAAACTCAAAACCCGTAGCCGCTCGCTAGCACATCGCTAAGCGAGCATGTAGCGAGCACTCGCTAAGCCTTCACTAGGCGAGGCAGCAGCGAACATGACAGTCGCTGAATTTTTCTGTTCTGTTTTGTGCCTACCTGATCTGATTCATTATAATCATGCATTATTTCGCCTGACATTACTACTGTTGTGTTTCTTTTGTAGTGCAATTCTCAATTGCACTTTGTCTCGATATTCTAACCCGTTTGCTGAATTTTGTAAGGGCTTACATATTCCCGGAAAAGTGGCTTGCTAGGTATTCCACTTTATTTGTGGGATACCCTTGTGGAGATTCATCCTAAGTACTTAATTGATTTTTAATGTGGAGATCCATCCTAATTACCTAATTAATTTTAACGTGGACCTAATTACCTAATTGATTACAACTACCTAATTGATTGTAAAATATTGCCTTTGAATATGTGGTCTTGGACCTCTCTTTGTTACCTTACGGTATTACGGTATTACGGTCATGTCCCGCGAATGTGGGGATACACTTAGCAAAGACCCTTCGATTAAATCATCATGCCCCTATAAAATAAATCATTGTCCCTCGGATGTTGCCTGCGAATATATGATTTTGTCCCTCGATGGCCCGTCGTTGTAGCCTACGGTTAAATGATGATCGCCCCTTCGAATGCTAAGGTATCCTTATAAATGTTGCCTTCAATGACCAATCGATGACCCTACAATGTCCCTTTACATCCAAAGGGATAAGACCACTTACTTCTCAATAGTAAGGACAGTTTTACCCTCATAAGGATAGGAAATGCCCATAAAGACCTTGGGTGGGTATAACTCTTAATTGCTGGCTCACAACCTAAAACATTTTTCATACTACACACTTTGCAATTACTAGAAAATCACCACTTGGTATACATTCGTACTAGAATCATTGCCAAGTTATATTTTTCTAAACCGCTTTCAAAATTAAACGAGATAAATACTTTGTATACATTCGTACAAGAATCATTACAAAGTTAAACTCTCCTTTCAAAACATTTTTTAAGCAATTCACAAACACTTTTTCCCGACAAACATAAGTGATCAAGCAATTAAGAGCCCATGGATAACCATGGATACAAAGGGTGCTAACACCTTCCCTTTGTATAATGTACCTCCCGAACCCAAAATCTAATTAAGGTCTTTCCTGTTCTTTTCCACCTTTCCTTATTGGATAAAAGAAAAGTCGGTGGCGACTCTTGCTATCCGCGACATTTGCTTTCCAAAGCAAAAAACATCAAAGTCAGTTCACCGTATGACACATGGGAATTATCAACACTCAGCTGCTGTGATTGAGAATGGTCACGATGAAGACGAAAGTTGCGCCAACTTCGTGACGCATGGCCAAACTTACAACAATTGGGTTGCCGTTGATGTTCCTACTGTTATTCATCGCTCTAAGTAATTTGTTCTTCATTTTTAATAAAAATCCTTATCCTATGCCTAAGGGAGAAATGAACATTATTGGGCATTTCTATTATCATCAATAAAATATAATTTTATTCATCCACATCTATGATGTTTTGTTTTTACTTTTTGCTTTTCTGAAAATGGAAATCACAAAAAAAACATAAATAAATAATAATCTTCTATCTGTATAATATTTGGGTCACAATTCACTTCTCTAAAATAAAATATCAAATCATTATGCAGGTTGGTTCTCAAACCCATTGAATACAATGATCCTACTCCCTCTCCAAACTTTGATTTCCTTGTGTTTGAAGCCGAGGAAGAGACTGATGATGATGAAGTATCTGATGAATTATCTCGTTTACTTGAGCATGAGGAAAAAACCATTCGGCCATTTGAAGAGCAGATTGAACTAGTCAACTTGGGTTCCGAAGATGATGTGAAGGAAGTCAAGATTGGGTCTCAACCGTGTCCAGAGGCTAAGAAGGGGTTGATTGATCTTCTTCGAGAATATTCAGATGTGTTTACTTGGTCATATCAAGACATGTTTGGTTTAGATTTTGAGATTGTGGAGAATAAATTATCGTTGAAGCTAGAATGCCCGTCGGTCAAGCAAAAGTTGAGAAGAACTCGTCCTGATATGGAAGTTAAGATCAAAGAGGAAGTGCAAAAGCAGATTGATGCTGGTTTTCTTGTCACCTTCGAGTATCCGCAATGGGTGGCCAACATTGTGCATGTTCCTAAGAAGGATGGAAAAGTCTGCATGTGTGTTAATTATAGAGATTTGAACAAAGCTAGTCCGAAAGATGATTTTCCTCTTCCACACACTGACATGTTGGTAGACAATACAACTAAATTCAAAGTCTTTTCCTTTATGGACGGATTTTCCGGTTATAATCAGATCAAGATGGCACCTGAAGATATGGAGAAGACCACATTCATTACACCCTGGGAAACATTCTGTTATAGAGTGATGCCTTTCGGTTTAAAGAATATTGGTGCAACGTACTAGAGAGCTATGACTACCCTTTTTCATGATATGATGCATAAAGAGATCGAAGTTTATGTTGATGATATGATTGCCAAATCAAGTGATGAAGAAGAACATGTTAAGCATTTGTTGAAGTTATTCCGGCGTTTGAGGAAGTATAAACTCCACTTGAATCCTAATAAATGTACTTTTGGTGTTCCTTCTGGTAAGTTGTTGGGGTTTATTGTTAGCGAGAAGGGTATTGAAGTTGATCCTGCCAAGGTCAAAGCAATACAAGAGATGTCTGCACCTAAAACTGAGAAGCAAGTCAGAGGTATTCTCGGCCGCTTGAATTATATCTCAATATTTATATCACATATGACTGCCACATGTCCACCTATATTCAAGCTTCTTCGGAAAGATCAGTCATGTGATTGGACCAAAGATTTCCAAAAAGCTTTTGATAGTATCAAAGAGTATATGCTCGAACCTTCGATTCTGTCTCCGCCTGTTGAAGGAAGACCCTTGATCATGTATTTTACCGTGCTTGACGAGATTATGGGCTTTTCATTTACCCTTAGAATTCTACTATTAGGATCTAACTCCTCAATTTCATAATCGTTACTCGAGAACACTTGATTAATTCAAAATGGCCCTTCCTAGTTTGGTAACCATTTGCCCAAGCTTTATCCTTTCGATCCATATGCATAATTACTTTCCAAACATAGTCACCAATTGTAAAGCCTTCGACTTAAACTTTTAGTTGTAAGCCTTAACTATTCGTTATTTATATCTTATAAGAATGTTTAGAGCAACTAACCTCTCCCTGTCTAGATCGACCAACTCATCCATCGTCATATTCCAATAATGGTCTGATGGAATCTCACATTGCCTTTGGATTCTAACTGACTGTAAGTATATTTTAGCAGGCAAGACTGCATCATGACTAAATTCCATTCCAAAAGTAGTAGAGTTAGTTCATTCCTTAGGAGACGTTTGATAAGCCTAAAGTGCTTGGTCCAAAGTCATATGCTAATTATTTGGCTTTCGACTCACATGTCTCTTAATTAGGCCAATTATGATTTTATTGACAACTTCGACTTGACCATTTACTCGAGCATAATAAGTGGTAAAAGTTAGAAGTTTAATTCTTGAGTCTGAAGCAAACTCAACCATCTTTTGACCAGTAAATACTATACTTTTGTTAGTGGTTAAGGTTTCAGGAATTCCAAACCTATAAATGATGTGACTCTGAATGAAATTGATCATAACATCTTGATCAACATTCGTCAAAGGCACTACTTCAACCCATTTGGTAAAATAATTTATGCCTATGAATATGTACGTATGACCCTGAGATGATGTAGGTCAAATTTCACCAATTAAACCTAATGCCCATTCTCTAAATGGTTAAGGCTTGACAATCAAATGCAATTCACTTGCAGGGACATCTTGGATCCTTGTATGATTTTGGCATTCTTGACACCCTTTGGAAAATTCTATGTAGTTTTTCAACATAGTTGGCCAATACACCCCTTTTCAAACAAAAGCCATTTTATTTTATGACCTGCTTGATGGGTTCCACATGATCCACTATGGACGTTTAAAAATTCCAAATAGACTTCACTTTCACTAAGGCATTTCAGTATAACTCCTTCTAGAGTCTTTTTAAACAACTCGTTGCTAATAATAGCATAACTTAATGCCTTATACTTGATCTTTCAATTTGTTGTCTCTGTTGGATTTTCCAAAAATTCTATGATTTTTTTCGTCAATCATTGTTCAAAAAAATTGTCAATGGAAAAAAATTCAAAAATTTCAGGATTTTTCAATTCTTCCAACCTTTCTACTGTCACCAGTTTAGAATTTTACAATTATGAGGGAAGAATACTAGGCAAAATCAAATTTTCCCTGACTTCAATTAATTCTTTTGACTTCTCCTTGGGGACTCTATATCTTGAAGCTACACGGGCTACATCATTTACCTCTTGATTCTCTAGTCGAGGCACATGCTTGATGTCGACTATATCAAATATTTTTAGAAGTGAATTGGTTGTGACGAAGTACATAAATATATTCTATTTGATGCACTTACGTTCTTTTATCAACTGCTTCACAACCAATTATGAGTCACCTTTGATTTTGGCTTCTTTTGCCCCCAAGTCTAGTAGGATCTTGAGGCCTATAATTAGGGCTTCATATTCAACATCATTATTTGAGCAACACCTTTGGATTTTGAATTTAAATTTGGTTGGAATTCCTTTGGGGGAAATAATTAGAATTCCAATGCCAGTTCCATTTTTATGTCTGGAACCGTCAAAGTATAACCTCTAAGGTTTAAGTTCGACATAATTTTGGGTTGCTTCGACTATTATATGATCTACAATAAAATCAATAATAATATGACCTTTCATGGCCTTCAAAGGTGTGCATGTTAAATAATATTCAGTTAAAGCTAAAGTCCATTTTCCAATTCTACTATGTAAAATTGGTTTCGAAAACATATGTTTAATAACGTCAAAGTGAGAATAGATAAACACATATGTTGGCTTTATATAATAATTCAACTTTGTACAAGAGAAATATAAACAAATACACAATTTCTCTATCGAGCTATATATAGTTTCTGTATCAATCAACACTCGACTAAGGTAATAAATGGTCCTTTCGACGCCACCATCATCCTCTTGAGCTAACATACTGCCTATTGTTGAATTGAATGTAGAAATATACAACTTCATTGGTCTATTCCTCTCATGAGGGAATAATGTAGGACAATTCCACAAGTATGTCTTGATATCTTCAAACACTTTATGATGCTCTGGTTCCCATCTGAATCCTTCTCCTTTCTTCAAATGTAACAAAGGAGAAAAAAACGTTTGTCTTTCCACTTAGATTCGAAATTAACCTTCTCAAGAAGTTTATATTTCCCAACAAGGGTTGGATTTATTTTTTGTTCGATGAAGGCTTGGTATTTAATATAGCCTTTGTTTTATTCTGGTTGATTTCTATGCCTTTTTTATAAACCACAAAACCTAAAAAATCACCTGCATGAACACCAAAAGCACATTTTAATGGGTTCATTTTAAGTCTGTATTCACTCATCCTTTTAAAGGATTGTCAAAGGTGGTCCAGATAACCATTTTTCGACGAGAATTTAATGATTATGTCAGCAATGTATACCTGCATAAAGGTTTCAATAAAATCATGAAACATATGATTCACCGCCATTTGGTATGTTGTACAACATTCTTTAGAGCAAAAGGAATCACTACCCATCCATAAGTTCTTGGGAATCAAAATGCCATTTTCGACACATCTTCCTTTGCAATAAAATTTTGGTTATATCCAAAATAACCATCTAAAATACTTATATACTGAAAGCCTCCTACTGATCGACTAGAAATTCTGCCACAAGCATTGGGTATTTATCCTTTGGAGTAGCAACATTTAGGTCTCTAAAGTCTACATAGACTTAAAGAGTCCCATTCTTTTTAATCACATGAGCAATGTTTGCTAGCCATTCGACATACATGGGAGTTCTTATGAACTTATTCCTTAGAAGCCTTTTGATTTCCTCTTTGATCTTTGACATTATCTTTGGTGAAAACCTCATTTGTGTTTACTTCACCGGTCTCTTGTCAGGTCGAATTGGTAGCTTTAATTCCACCAACTCTCGATTGAGCCCTAACATTTAATCATAGTCCCATAAGAAGCAATCCTTGAACTCTCTTAGCAAATCAATCATCTAAGACTTCATTCTTAGTTCAATACGGGAACTTATGAATTTTGGCCTTTTGATTGCACCATTTCCTAAATCGACCTCTTTTAAAGGGTCTTGTGCGTGGATCCTCATGGTTGAAGTTAAATGGTCTTTATTAAATGCCAAAGGCTCATCATCATAGATGCAGTTGATCCTCTGGCTTTCTGGAAGTGGATCTTCCATAATCATTAGATTGTTCTCCTCAATATGGTTGGATTTGACAACCACCTTTCTTTGATGTTTAGCCTCTAAGGTCGTTGTTATTCTATTTTTAGCCATATATGCCAAAATTCACGCAAGCACGCTCGACTTAATAATTATTCTTATATGACTCTAACCATCCATTATATCCTCCAATGGTCTCATACTCCCACATAAATCCATGAGTGAGGTGTAACTTTATTGAATGATAGACATCTGCCTACAAGGAGAATCTTGTTCCCGCATGTGTACATGGAAAAATGTTTTCCAATTGTATGTCAAATTTGCTTCGATCTATGTGATTTACGTTGGACAAGAAATAACTTTGGTCTTCCTTGATGTTTTCGACAATTCCACCAGGTTTCAAAATTGTGATTCTTTGATGCATTGTCGAAGGGAATACTCCTTCCCCATAAATCCATTATCTACCAAAGAGCAAGTTATAGTTCGCCTTGGTTGGAATGACAAAAGACAAAGTTTTCTTGGTAGTTATCCCTACAACACCTTCCACCTGTATAACCCCTAGAGGTTTACTTGCTTTCCCCTCATAGTTTGATAAAACCATGTTGTGGGGTTTCAAGTCTGTGTCGAATTTGCCAATTTTCCTTAGCAAGGAATGTGGCATTATGTTAATACAAGCTCCACCATCTACTAAGACCTTGTTTATCCCCACGTTTTCAAACTTCACACTAATGAACAATGGCTTCAAATGTTGTTGCATTTCTATATCAGGTCTTTCAAATACAACCTTGCCTTCATCGACTAAGCTGTCTTTCATCACATAATAACACAAGGGTTTTTGCTTAGCCAACTCTTCATCCAAACCATTGTATTCTTCTTTGGTCACCTCAGTGACCGTATCATATTCAATAGCTAACATAAATATCACGTTATAAACTAGTTCAGGTTCAGACCCAGAATTGAAATCATTGGTAACCATGTCTTCATCTTGGTCATGTGTGGCATATTTCTCCTTGGACTTTGCCACGGGTGGAAAGGAGGAAATAACCTCTACTTTACATGCCTTTTAGTCGATTTTACCTCATTTATAGCTTGAACACTTCCAATTTTGCTTGAACTTTCTGCTTTGAAGGCCTCTTTCTTCTTTTACTGGCGCATTCTCCATTGGGTCTTGGTCATATTATTCTTGCCCAACTTGTTCTTGGAAGTATATGAATACTTCTTTAACATTTGTGAATTATCTTGGTACGCCGATCATATACCAACTTCACTCGATCTCCATTTTTATTGATGGTTGTCTGCTTTTCTTGTAGATCTGACTCATTCTCCTAAGGGGACATTGCTTGGTGGGATATAAGTCCTGCTTTGTTATGTTTTATGAGGGATTCCCCTCTTTTCGAAGAAACACATAACCTATTTGTTTTGCATACCAAACCTCTTTGATTGGCAAGTATAGGGTCTGATTTTCTCTAACTCTTTGGCAACTTATTTGTTGAAAACCGTGTTGCAGCGAGGGCAAAACATAACTTAAGAGTCTTTAAGCTTACATATGTTTATGACGTCAATTAGATCCTTTTCATCTCTAGGATATACCATTTTCACCTGCTCGGTATAGTCGAGCATGTTGACCTCATCAACTTTGGTTTTGAAGCCTTCAGTGACATCGACCATCATTACCTCCACAAGCTCGACAAAGAGGGTTTCCTCTGTGTAGGGGTATGAATCAGCTTCTGCCCGAGGCTTCTGTTTCTCAGAAAACGTGAGCATTTCATCCTTTAAAGAATTATGCACCAAATACATGAAAATTATACATTGATAAGTCTTATGACCAAGAAAGTTATGAAATTTACAGAAGGGAGAAAGTACTAGTGATACAATTATCGTACTATTAGCATAGCAGCAAAATAACCGCTTAAGAAAGCAAAAATAACAACGGTAAGGAAAGGGAGCAGGGAGATAATATGAGGGAGAAAATGGATGAAAACCTTTGGAAAAATCCTTATCGTAAAGAAATCCCTCAGATGGAAAATCAAGCTACAAATGAAAATAATGCAAATTAAAAAAAGAAAAGGGGGCAAAACAATATAAATCACATCAACATATGGTATATAAATCTATAGGCTAATAGTAAAGGAAAAAACCATAATAACACGAGGAATTTTGATAGACACAATAGTATAAAAAATGTAGAAGACTGACAATCAAGAGAACCAAATTACCTGGGAAAATCAAACAATAATTGCCAACATGGATGCGAACTTGTCTATTCCTGGAGAGTAAAACTTAGGAGCTTGGATCAGAAATGCTGATGGAAAAACCATTTCCACAATGATGTGAAATCAAAATGGGTATAATGACCCTACAACGGCTGAAGCCAAAGCTATCTTGAACGTTATTGAACTTGCAAAGAAGATGAAGGCAACGCAGTTGAAGCTCATAACTGATTGCAATACGATTAGAGATATGATGGAGAGAAACAAGGGAATCTCGTATGGGGACAAATACAAGAGTAATGATGGGGAAACAACAGGAAACCATAACAAAAAGCGATTAACGCAGATGGAAGAAGAATGGGAGAAATTTTTTCAGATGGGTGGAGGAGGGAAAACGACGCTTAACAAAATAGATAAAACCTATGTGGGGACGATAATGGAAAAAGGCTCTGAAAACTCTAGGGTATTTTTGTAGTTGGTCCATAAATCATGTAAACAAAAATCACAATGAGAGAGTCCATCACTTGGCTAATAGGCCATAGTGATAAGAACATGATATCTATGAAGGAAATTTCGTTTCCCACCCTTATATGTTCTCCCAGACCCTTGGCGAATAGTAAAAAATGACCTCAGTTTTTGGAGATACATCTCTGAAATCACTATTTTCTCACTTTTCGAAAATTTAATTCGGAGATGCATCTTCGTATTTGTTTTATGGTTTGTTCGTAGATGCATCTCCGAAATAACCCTTAATTTCAAACCCATGAGAAAATTCGGACATGCATATCTGAAAGTGTTTAATGTATATATAACGCGCGCCAGACCCTCCCTCTTATCCTTCTTCATTTTCAGAAACATTTTTTTTACCATTGGAGCTCGTGAGCAAAACACATCCATTCCATTTTTCAAGCTTCTTCAAGGATAAACACTACTTCTACTTCAAGCATTTCAATCCCAACTAACTCCACTCATTCATCATCAACACCTTTTTGAGTAAGTTTCTCGTTTAACTTATTTAGAGTTTAGATTAATGTATTAGGTAAAATAGTTTGTTATATATGCATTACGTAGTAGTCAAATTTGTAACAAATAGCTTTTAGAGACATCAACTATGAATTTGGATGCATTTTTTGTTGTTAGGGGAAAACTCTTATCAGTTTTTGCCATTGTTTCATGCACAAGCTTTTTCGAAGATGCATATCCGAATTGCATCCTTTTTTATCGATAAAAGTGCAACCTACTTCGATGTGGCATACCTTAAGTATTTCATCGACTTGTCGGCCATTCACTAGTGGAACTGGGGGGCGTCTGTTTAATATACCTGTACTTCAAATTGAGTGAAGGTTCTCTTTGGACGACAAAGCAAATGACAAGCTCATGAACCCTGCCGACATTAATTTCCATAGCCATTATTAATATTAAGACCATTGCTTTTACACTTGTTACTAATAATTTTTCCTTATTAACTTCCAGGGATGAATCCTATCACACTTTCACCGTATCCATGAGTTTGATCGTGTGCTAAAGTATACTGAAGATTTACCACATGCTTTCCTATATTGCCCGTGCAAAGGGAATGATGTTGTACGCCTGTTCCGTGTGTACATGACCGGACTCAGCACAACGACATCAATTGGGCACCACTTGAACACTGTTCCCTTCAACCCCATTTTATTTTACTCTAGATGGTTAGCATGTGGGACGAATCTGATGTGCAGATATCTGTCGGAGCGATGCATGCGTCAGTTTGGATATGTGGGATCATTATGAGATCCACCATCATGTATGCTCCTAACAACATAGTTAGAGACATCTTGATGACATACTAACAGACTATGAGAGTCCTCTGGTACAAAGGAGTATTAGAGTATGTCATCCATAAGTCAATGGTCTTATGCGGACAGTTACATGACTTGGTTCAATAGTGTCTCACACCGTGTCATGACACCAGACACTCTTGGACATCCACCTAGGCCTACTCATGAGGAGATCATAGAGAATGAGCAGATCAGGGATGACCATGCCATTGTCGTGTGGCCAATGTATCATAATATTATATGAATTGCGTATGAGAGCATGGAGTCTGAGTTGTTTGAGAGAGGTGGCGATGATGCGACTGCCCTAGAACATTCCATTCTTACTGAGGAGGCAGGGGTTAGGATTAGGCATACACATTATGTTATGCTTTTATTTGTATTTTGGGATGTTTTTGTATTTTTTACCATACCTTGAGAACAATGTTCGTAATATGACTAAATATTTTTTACTTAACGCATTACCCTGTTATACAATATTAGTGTGTATTAATGTTTGAATCAAATAATGATAATATTAGTCTAATTAAAATGAGTTTGGATTCATAAAAAATACAAACTTAGGACAATGTTTCTGCCAAAAAACATGCATAAAAGATTTCGGAGATGCATAAGCGAAATCACCACATAAATCTTAGCAGATGCATCTTCAGACTAAATTTTAACAAAAATGATCTTTAATACATTCAAAGATATATATCCAAAAAATCTGAAGACATTTTTGAATTTTCAAAGATGTGACTTACACCATAAGAATGGGAAAAGAAATTGCCATGACTGAATATGGGGTCAAAGCCCGATTGGAATAAAAGATAAGGCTTATGTCCCATTTAAAAAAAAAAAAATCATTCCCGCGGATTTGAACGTTACTACAACCACTCGTTTTCTTTCTCTTTCTGTCATCGTCCCAAATTCTCGTTTGCTTCTTTCCCCTTTCAGATAACAACAACAATGGCGCACAGACTCTCACTGCATTTCAATCATACTTCTCTCCTTCAAAACCGCAAACTCATTTCACACCCCAACCGCCACTTACCTCGTGTTTCCCTGGCCCCTTCCCTTCTCAAGAACGCCACTATCCATTCAACTAACCAATGCATTATATCGTCGAAGCACCGTCACTTGGGACTAACAGCTTGCGTAGTTCAAAATCACAACGTCATAGATGAATCTGAAGACATGGAACAAATAAGCGAGGGTTTTGATATGGACAGAGATGAAGAAGAAGTGAATGTGCTGGTTGAGCAGAGTATATGGATTCAGATAAAGGAAATTGTTTTGTTTACTGGACCGGCAATTGGACTTTGGTTGTGTGGACCGTTGATGAGTCTCATCGATACTGCAGTTGTTGGTCAAGGAAGTTCAATTGAACTAGCTGCTTTAGGTATTTTTATCACATTCACTGTCTAGTTAATAAAATTGCGCAATAATGTATGATGCATATGTATTTCATTCTCCGCGAGCAGGTCCTGCTACTGTTTTTTGCGATTATTTGGGCTACTCGTTCATGTTTTTGTCGATTGCTACTTCAAACATGGTTGCTACTGCACTTGCTAAACAGGTTAGTTCCCTCCTGTTATGTGATAGAAAATATTGATGAATATGTATTTGTAAACATAGTTGTGTGACTGGTTAGTTTCACATTGGTTGTGAATGAGCTAAATGAATTATATGGACGATATATATGGTAAGTGTTACGGTTTTAAGTGGGAATGTTCTATTTTGGTCTTTTATTTGATCCTGATTATTAACTTGTTGCTCCTTATACTTCACGAATTCTCAAGCAAGTGGTATTAGATCCTAGTTAGCTTGATGAAAGAGGGGGAGTAGATCCTTGTATCAAAAGTCTTTATGGCAATGAAGTCGGATAGCGTGCTCTGTTGGTAGGTAATGGCAGTGAAAGTATAGTGATGTGAGAGATTCACAATTGATGAAAAGATTGTTAGAATTCAAGCGACTGGTTAGTCTTCTATTGACTAGGAATTGACCAAATGACACATATAAAAGATGTGAACAATATACACTCAACAATGATAGAAGTGGAGGATAATATCTAAAGTAATGAATGATCAAGTGGATGTATTCTTAATATGAACTTGTGTAAACACACAGAAAACTTGTAAACTTTTTGGCATTTTTGTTGCATCACGTCCATAACTTAAACACACAGAAGTGACAGAACTTTTATGATTTATTGCACTGCCTTTCATGAGTAAATATGTTTGTGTAGGACAGGGCGGAAGTGCAGCATCACATATCTGTCTTGCTTTTTATTGGGTTAGCTTGTGGCTTGGCGATGCTTTTGTTCACAAGGCTATTTGGTGCAACAACGCTCGTAGGTATTGAAGATGAGAGCTCTGTCCAGTTGTGTCTCTTTTTGGGATAATAGTACTTCATTAATGTATAAGTGGTAACACAGCCTACTCCATGACTGATGAATTGTTCTATTTATGCCTTTTGCAGCTTTTACTGGACTGAAGAATGTACATTTAGTACCCGCAGCTAATACTTATGTCCAGGTTTTTTTCCTTCTGATTACTGTCCTTCAATTAAATTAAGATTGTAATTAATATTTTTAAAACTCAAGAAATTATAAAACTATTTATGGAGAGAAATGAGTAATTTCAATTTCCATTTCTTGTAATAGTAAATAAAGGTTTGTATGTCAACATTTCTTTTCATAAAGAATACAACCTTTCAAATAAGATTCTGCTTTTGTTTATCATCCTCTGCTCGATTTAGTCACACTGAACTTCTTTTGGTGTTAGATTCGAGGATTGGCATGGCCTTGTTTGCTTGTTGGATTGGTTGCTCAGAGTGCAAGGTGCAAATATACTATTTTTTTTTTCATGTGTGTGTGTTAAGAGTTTTACATTGGATGAAATATGACCTTAATATATGGTTATAAGTGGTAGGGGTGTTCGCGGTGCGGTTTGGGCGGTTTTGACGATAAAAATCATCCGAACCGCAAGAGAAAAAAGCATGCCGTTCGGTTTGGTTTGGTTGACTTTTAAAAATAAAACCAAACCAAACCAAACCAATGCGGTTTGGATTGATTCGGTTGGTTCGGTTTTTTACAATATTTTTATTGAGTCATACATACACCTATAGAGAACAACGTAACTTTGTATTTAGTCATTCATACATTACTAAATAACATAAAAACTTATCATATTTAGACAAAAACTCCGCATTCAATATGGACAAAATTAGATTAGACAAAAATGGAATAAAAGGCATATATATAATAGTAGAATAAAATAATATCAAAGAAATTATAATAAAACATAAAAAAACATATGAGAAGAGAGATTAGAGAAGATGAAAAAAAGAACATATGAGATACGGGATTGAGAAGAAATGTGCGATAAAAACGTAATTGGAAGAGAAAATAGTAACATAAAAGATAAAAAAGAAAGAACATAAGAGATGAAATATTAGAGTAGAAAAAGCGAAACGTACATGGTAAAGAAGATGAGAAGAATGTGTGATACTACTGGGAGAGATTTAAGAAGGTTGAAATTGAAATCCTAAGTGTGAGGAAGAGAAAATCGTTTTTAATTGTAAGGTTAAGGCATACTAAGTTTGAGTTTTGGATTGGATGTGGGATAATTGAAATTTGAGTTGTAACATAATGCGGTTTGGTTTGGTTTAGTTCGGTTTGAAAAATACAAACCGCAAACCAAACCAAACCGTGCGGTTTTGTTAGAGAATGGCCCAAACGGATCCGAACCAAATGCGGTTTTTTGCGGTTTTGATTTGGTTTGGTTTGCGGTTTTCTATTGGGTTGGTTTGGTTTTGAACACCCCTAATAAGTGGGGTCAATCCTTACCTTAGAATCTTATTTTGTAAAGATAAGTTAGGACCAACTGACCGGTAAAATGAGCTTTGTTTCGACTTATAATCATATGTTCAAGTTATATCTCATCTAATGCATGACTCTAACTTGGTTTTTTGAACTATTTGAGTAGTGTTTCTTACCCTGAGAATAGTTTAATGTTGTATTTAATAGACTGTTGCTTTTTATGATTTTAAATTTAATAATATTGTAACTATTGGGTTCTCATTTAATTCATATTCTTGGTATCCACATTCTTTCACGCAGTCTTGGTATGAAAGATTCTTGGGGACCCTTGAAGGCTTTGGCGGTTGCTAGTATTATAAATGGAATTGGTGATATAATTCTGTGCAGATATTTAGGCTATGGGATTGCTGGGGCTGCATGGGCTACATTGGCATCACAAGTAGGTTGAACAAACTCATACTCATCATGTTGTAAATAAGTAATTAGCGTCAGCTTTTTTGTATTAAGCTTATTAATCAGGCCAATGAGTTAAAGCTTCCATATTTTGAGATTAGTGTTTGTACTCTTCATACAAATTTAATAACACTTCAGAATATTTTTCCACGCATCATAATTAATTAATGCTATCATATATAATGGGGTTTTCCTATTTTCAATGTACTAAAATAATCAATTTGCACTGCTTTGACACCCCTTCCTATTTTCAGGTTGTTGCTGCGTATATGATGTGCCAAACTCTAAATGAGAAAGGATACGATGTATTTTCCTTCTCCGTTCCTTCGGGGAAGGAATTTCTGGCTATAATTAGTCTTTCCGCTCCTGTATTTGTTTCATTGATGCTAAAGGTTGAATACAATATTTTTGTTATATTTGTTGCTCTTTATCTCGAGTAGTCGAACCCTTAATTGTAACTGAAAATTTCGATGTTTAGATGGCTTTCTACTCTCTACTTATATATTTCGCTACATCAATGGGTACACATACAACGGCTGCCCATCAAGTTAGTTTTACTCTTGTCTTATATTTTTTAACTATTCCTTTGCCGTCTATCTGCATATCTTCTGAACACCAAAGTCATGATCATTGATAATGCAACTCTTATGTTAGGTCATGGTTCAGATCTTCTGGATATGCACAGTATGTGGTGAACCTCTCTCCCAAACTGCTCAGTCATTTATGCCTGAGTTGATTTATGGAGTAAATCGGAGTTTGGAAAAGGTTAGTGTTACTCATTCACCGATTTCAGAAGATCTCTCCTCAAACCTCATATATCCAGTATTTCTTTTAGAGCTCTCTATTATGCTCAGTTGAATTTCACATTATATAGGCAGATCATCTTTCTTTTTGGTTTGAAGAGTAGCTTTAAACAATTAGCTGGTGTTTTCTACTAATTTGTATTGCAGATTCTCTCAATACATTGTTATGTTTATTCAAAAGTTCCCTGAGTTTATATTATATTGACAGGCTAGGTCGCTTCTAAGGTCTCTTGTAGCTATTGGAGCTATACTTGGGTTGCTTTTTGGAATAGTTGGAACATTTGTTCCTTGGTTATTCCCCTACATGTTTACACCTGATCAGATGGTCATCCAGGAGGTCAGTTCTTGAATTTTTAAACTTTAGCTCCGAAATTTCCACTATCTCCTCTGTCTACATTGTAGGGGCAGGACTACCTATGGAGCTGCAGAGGTTTTTAAGAATTAAACATAGGTTTGAAACTAAGGCTTATGTTAGTGGTTAACTTGTTTGCATGATTATGCAGATGCACAGGATCCTGATTCCATACTTTTTAGCGCTAGTGGTCACACCTGCAACTATCGGTCTGGAGGGAACATTGCTGGTATGCTTGTGTTAGATTAGAATATTTGGATTTTCATTATTTAAGGGAGTTTCCGCTTAACTATTTTAGGATCTCTAACTTTGTCTTGTATTTCCTTATTTGTTCTTAGCTTGTTTCTTGTTACTACTCATTCAAACAAAGGCAACTGAATGCATTATATAACAAGTGTTATTTTAAGGTTCTAAGCTAATTGTGGATATTTGTTTATTCAGGCTGGAAGGGATCTACGGTTTATAAGTTTGTCGACGACTGGATGCTTTTGTTTAAATGCTTTAGTCTTATCGGTAACAACTTTTTCTTGGTCTGCTGGTGTACATAGAAATATTGCTTGATTAATTGTTCTCTAACGCCCAATTTATCTCGAAGCCAGATCTTATGTAGTAGATATGGTTTGCAAGGCTGTTGGTTTTCCCTTGTTGGATTTCAATGGGTGAGACTCGAACCTAGAATTTATAGATAGTGCTAGTTTTTTTTGTGAACAAATTCTGACATGGAATATCGTGTTCATTAGGTTCGGTTTTTTGTGGCCTTTCTGCGCCTTCTATCTCCCAATGGCATTTTATACTCGGAACATACAAGCCAATATGAGCTGCAAAAGCTGAAGACTGCGTAGTTTTGGAGCTACATTTTAATTTTAGTTCATGATACATTATACAAATAGCAGCATGTTGTCTGTTGCTGGCGAATCTTGTTAAATATGTTACAAAATAGGCATTCATTTCAATGTAGGTACAATTCAGTGCAGGAAAACTACTGGTGCTTAGATGTATCGGAAACCAAGCGGGGAAATGGGGATGTGATGTGGGGAAATTGAACCCACCGCCCCTAACATATATCCTCGGTGATCAAAAGAGTGCAACGGGGTAAAGGTAATCGGCAAACCTTTCTATTTTTATGGTGGCTTTCAACATGAACCAATATTAAATTTATCCATGATAGTTAAATACCCTTTGTAGCCATAGATATTAGATGTTATCTAGTTAATACTGTTAGCATAACTGTTGTTGGTTTGGTTAGTTACAACAGCTTACTATTTTATCTCTTAGTTAGAGTAGTTAGGTTTATTCTTCTATGTAAATAAACCTATCTCAATTGTATTATTGTTATTCAATTCAATGAATAATAATGATCCAGTTTATGTCTCCCCTCTCAACTATGAGAGTTAAATAGTTTAAGTAGATATTTCTTTCCTTTCCGCATACATCCACAACATAACCATCGTTTCCTTATTTTCTCTGGGTTCGTCAGTCCCTTCCTTTGATATTTTTTTCCGAAGAATCCCTTCCTTTCTCTTCAATGGCAGATTCAGATGGTAACTCTTATGAATTCGGCATTAACAACAACATTTATAATCCTTCCGATCATTGATCCAATCAAGATCTTAGCCAAAACCTTAGAAATCTGTATTACTTTCATCCAAGTGAGAACTCAGGATCAATCCTCGTCTCCCCACCTCTCGATGACAATAACTACTATAATTGGAGCAAATGCATGAAACCAACTCTTGCATCGAAGAACAAAATGACATTCATCAATGGCTCTCTTCCCCAAAATTTTGAACTATGGAATCATTGCAACAACATAATGCACTCTTGGATTACAAGAACATTATCACCCCACATTGAACAAAGTGATATACTTGTTTTGACACAACTTCAAATCTCTAGACAGATTTGGAAGACCGATTTACAAAATGAAATCACTTTAGGCTTTTCGATTACTCAAAGATCTCCACTCCATATAAAAAAGTGGATGTTCTTTATCAAAATACTTTACTTATTATCTAAAGATTATTTGGGTGAATTGGAATTTTTAAGAACTACACCATCTTGCATTTGTAGATGGGCACGCATCCTTAATTCTTCAATTCAGAGGTACAAACGCATTGAATATGTCATTTTGTTTTAAGAAAGGCTTAAATGATAAATTACCATAATATTAGAACTCTGATCTGGCTAATGAATCCCTTACTTTCTTTAAGCAAGATCTTGTTCCTTTACCTGTTAGTTCCTGAATCTACCACACTTAGTGTCAATTCTCAACAAAATAAACGCTAAAACTATCAATTCAAAGGTAACGGAAAATAGAAGCGGTTGAAATACAAGAGACTAAGAAACATTTGAATAAACCGTGTGTTTTGAAAAATATTACAGATACTTTATTATATATAGAGAGATTATAACTAATTACATGATGTGGGACTATTCGATATACAAATATTCTTAATACTATATTTACAAATATCAACATTCCCCCTCAAACTTGAGCATATAAGTCAAATACACCAAACTTGTTACATATATAATTAGTTCTGGGACTTTGCAGAGATTTTGTGAACACGTCTGCCAATTGATCATTAGAGTTGATAAAGTTTGTGACGATGTCACCTGATTCAATTTCTCTAACAAAGTGACAATTTATCTCAATATGTTTGGTCCTCTCATGGAAGACTAGATTTGAAGCAATGTGCAATGCGGCTTGATTATCACAAATAAGTGTCATTGGTCTTGCTTCTTCAATTTGAAGTTCCTTGAGCAACTATTTTAACCAAATAAGTTCACATGTTGCCATTGCCATGACCCTATACTCTGCCTCAACGCTTGATCTTGCAACTACGTTTTGTTTCTTACTTTTCCAGGATATAAGGTTTCCTCCGACAAATATACAATACTCAGGTGGATCGTCTATCAATTGATGACCCTGCCCAATCAACATCAGAGTATCCAACTATCTGAGTATGTCCTTTATTTTCATACACTAGACCTTTTCCTGGAGCACATTTGATGTATCTCAGAATCCGGAGAACAACATCCATGTGTTCCTGACAAGGGGAGTTTAAGATCCGACTTACCACACTAACTGCAAAAGAAATGTCTGGACGAGTGACCGTGAGATAATTCAACTTTCCAACTAATCTTCTATACCTTCCTGAGTCAGATAGAGGCTCACCCTGATTGGGTAGTAGTTTGGCACCTGGATCCATAGGAGTATCAGTTGGTTTAGCATTCAACAAACTTGTTTCTTCCAAAATATCCATAGCATATTTCCGCTGAGAAATTACCAAACCATCTTTAAATTGGGCTACCTCAATACCCAAGAAATAGCGAAGTTTACCAAGATCTTTTGTCTGAAATTGATTTGAGAGATGTTGCTTTAACTAGAGTATACCTTGTTGATCACTACCGGTTATGACAATATCATCTACATACACAATAAGATAAATACACCCTTGGACTGAGTGACGATAAAAACAGAATGGTCAGCTTCACTACGGACCATACCAAACTGTTGTACTACAGTGTTGAATCTGCCGAACCAAACTCTCGGAGATTGCTTAAGACCATAAAGAGACTTGTATAACCTACACACCATATTCGATGACTCCCCCTGAGCAACAAATTCAGGTGGTTGCTCCATATATACTTCCTCTTCAAGATCACCATGTAAAAAAGCATTTTTGATGTCAAGTTGATGAAGAGGCCAATGTTGAATGGCTGCAATGGCTAGAAGAAGTCTAACAAATGCCATCTTGGCTACATGCGAGAAGGTATCACTATAATCTAATCCAAAAATTTGAGTGTATCCTTTGGCTACCAAGCGAGCTTTAAAAAATCGATCAATCTTACCATCTAGACCAACCTTCACTGTATAAAGCCAACGACAACCTACTAAAGAGTTCCCATGGGGTAGAGGAACCAATTCCCAGGTACCACTGCTTTGAAGAGCACATATTTCATCAGTCATTGCTTGCCTCCACTCAGGGTGACATAATGCTTCACCTGGAGTTTTAAGAATAGAAACAGAAGACAAAGAAGACAAACAAGTATACTGCAAAGAGGAAAGACGATGATAACATAAATCAATATAACGTGGAGAAGGATTTCGTGTTTGACGTATACCTTTTCGAAGGGCAATCGGAAGATCGGACTCAAGTTGCATGATCAGATTCGGTGATGGAGGAGACGTCGGAGGAAAGTCTTCAATGACCTCAGAGACATGTATGACCTCAGGGACATGTATGACTTCAGGGACAGGGACGACAGTCGTTGGGTGATGATGTTGATATGTTAGAAGTGGTCGAGAAGTGGATGGGTAGGGAGCCCTAGACTGATGGGGGATAATGGTAGGCGGGACATTAATAACTGCCGGAAAAGGTGTGAGAGTATTTTCTTGAATGGGTTCTGGAGTTACGTGACTGGACTCGAAAATATGGAACCGACTCGAAGAAGGTAACATCAGTCGATACTAGGTATCGTTGTAAAGTATGTGAATAACAACAATAACCTTTTTAGGATCGATGATAACCAAGAAAGACACACTTTAGTGATCGAGCTGAGAGTTTATCAAGACCAGGAGAGAGATTGTGTACAAAACACGTGGACCCGAAAACTCGAGGAGGAATTGGGTGAAGTGGGGAATCGGGAAAAAGGATTGAATAGGGGATTTTATTGTTAAGGAAAGATGAGGGCATGTGATTTATAATGTAACATGTCGTTAGCACATCATCCCCCCAAAACCGAAGTGGAACATTACCATGGAGAAGTAGGGTCCGAGTGGTTTCTACAAGATATCGATTTTTGCGTTCGGCTACCCCGTTTTGTTGAGGTGTGTGAGGGCAAGATGTTTGATAGAGAATACCATTGCGTGACATAAAATTCTGAAATTGTTGGGATAAATATTCACGAGCATTGTCACTTAAGGTACGGATAGACACACCGAATTGAGTTTTTATTTCTTGATAGAATTGTTCAAAAATAGAAAATAACTCAGATCTATTCTTCATTAAAAATAACCACGTGCAACGTGAAAAGTCATCAATAAAGGTGACAAAATACCTAGACTCAAGAGTAGAGACAGTACGCGAGGGACCCCAAACATCGACGTGAACTAAAGTAAAAGGGGACGAAGCTCGTTTATTGACTCGGTTGGGAAACTGATCACGAGTGTGTTTCCCTAGCTGACACGACTCACAATGTAAATCAGATACCTTCGATAAATTTGCACCAACTTATGTAGTTTGGAAAGACTGAGATGACCTAACTGAGCATGGATAATGAATGGAGAATCTTTGATTGAGCATGTCTGAGATGACACTGAGAGGTAATAAAGGCCTTGAGACTCACATCTGACACCAATTGTTCGTCCCGAACTCCGATCCTGTAGGGTAACATTATTGTTAGTGAAAGGTGACACTATAATCAAGAGAACGAGTTAAACGAATGACTGAAAGTAAATTAAATGGACAATTAGGTACATAGAGGGCAGAAGTAACCGAGAGAGAAGGTAGAATTTGAATAGTATCAATCCCTTCAGATTGGGTTTGAGAACCATTGGCAGATGTTATAGTAGGTAAGAAATCAGATGTAGAGAGGGAAGAGAAAAGATTTTTATTACCGGTAACATGATCAGACACACCAGAATCAAGGACCCAAGATCCAAGAGAAGATGATTGAGAGAGACAAGCAGATGAACTACCAGTGTGTGCTAAGTAGTAGAATCTAAGTTTTGATAATTTTGATACCACCTGAGAAAATCATCGTAATTTGGCGTAAAGTTATGAGGAGTAGCCATGAGTATCAGATCTGAAACAATTGTCCTATGGAGAGTGGAGCGGTGGGAAAATTGTCGGGATCGGCTGTCGGACCTGCTATCACGTGCACAGATTTCTGTCGATGAAAAGTGGGGAACAGTTGGATCGGAAGAGGCGTTTCTGCTGGTAGGTTACTAGAAAATTTTGAAAAGTGAGAGGCAAACCGGAGTGATGACACGGTTTACAAAAAAAAATTCTCATCGGAAGACAGTGGGTCATCCGGGTAAAGCACGACGAAGAAAGAATTGTCTTTTAGCAGGCTCTAGATACCATGTTGAAATACAAGAGACTAAGAGACATTTGAATAAACTGTGTGTTTTAAAAAGCACTACGGAGACTTTATTATGTATAGAGAGATTATAGCTAATTACATGATATAGTCTATGTGAGACTATTCGATATACAAATATTCTTAATACTATATTTATAAATATCAACAGAAATCTGTAAACTTTATGTTATGCAGCCACTGTAACAAAATCACCCATACAGTGGACAATTGTTACTTTAAACACAGATTTTCCTGGGATACACATCCAAAACTCAGCCGAATAATGAGTCTATCAGTGAAGGGAAAAAGTCCAACATCAACCCTTCCTAGGATGACTCTCACTCATTAAGCAAAGAAGATTATCAATTTCTTCTCTGTCTCTTAAAGACTTTAAATGCAATTTTCTTGTGGTAATGCCTTTAAATGCAATTTCTTGTCCTATCTTTCCAATCAAATTTCAGTTGATATCAAAATCATTAGAAGTGATAATGACTTTAAATGCAATTTTGTTGTGGATATTAGTAATGTTGTTCCTTTATACCTTATCTCTTCCTTTCTTTCTTATAATAAACTTTATACGACTCATTCTAAACTTATGTGTGCAATCTAGCAATGGTTCTCTAAATTGTATACCACTTTACTTTTTAAGGGATACTCCCAATCTTCATCTGACAATTCTTTATTTATCAAATCTATCAACAATTCTTTCACTGCAATTTGTTATATGATGATGTGTTTATTGTAGGAAATGACAGAGCAACTCAATTAAGCATTTTTTTCAACAGATCCTTTAAGATCAAAGACTTATGCAACCTCAAATCCTTCTTGGCAATAGAAGTGGTTAGATCCAAGATAGGAACACAATTGCCAAAGGAAATACATATTGTACCTCTTTATAGAGAGAAAGCTCCTTGACTATAAACATGCTAACACTTTTATGGCCAAAAGCACAAAACTAATTCATACTGAAAGCACACATCTATCTTATCCTACATCATACAAAGTTAAAATTTCATAAACTTGTCATTAATTTCTACGCTGATAATACTTGTCATAAAGAAAACAAATGTAATTATGTAAAATGGGTAGCACGTGCAATGATTATAAAACTAGCTAACTAAATTATATAGTTAAGAAATATTATGATATAAACAAATCCCCCATTTGAATCTTTTGCCATTTTCATGTGGTTAATTCCCGCATGAACTTATAACGACTCTTCTTATATCACAAATATTTTATAAAATAGTTATTAGAGATTTCATCATCGATTAATTAATTTTGTCTGATTAATATTTTACCAATGACCTTAGGAGATGGTGCAATCAACGAAGGTTCGATCGCACGAACTTATAACGACTCTTCTTATATCACAAATATTTTATAAAATAGTTATTAGAGATTTCATCACCGCGTAATTAATTTCGTCTGATTAATATTTTACCAATGACCTTGGGAGATGGCGTAATCAACAAAGGTTCGATTGCCCGTAAAATACATGTCATGACCAAATATTCCATATTCCTAGCTATCATAAAAATCCCCATAATATTATATGGTTCAAATATGCAAGTTCTTATTGCTATCTAAATCAATTCTCTTAATTATATGGATGAAGAAAAAACAATAAACAACAAATAACATTGAACAATTATAAGATTTTTTTTATTACATAGAGCAAATCTAAACAAATCACATGATTCACATTATTGGGACCACATTCATTTAAAATAGATCTAAACTAAAGGAATTGACCACTCATCCTTAAGAGATTCATGACAATTACAATAAAAAAAGGTTAGCCATACAAATGATTATGGAAGATTGTTTAATAATGTTGTGTGTCTTTTCTTGCCCCTTACTTTAGAGTATGTATTTTTTATCATTGAAATTTAGAATTATAATGACTAAACGAGTTATATATTATATAGAAAAACTCGGAATCATAGAATCGCACGCTATTGACCTAAGGTGCGCTGCGATTTTAAGACTTGTCTGACGTGACAGTCTGTAGTAATAAAGAACATGTCGTTGTTGCAATGTTAGGGTTTCTCCTTTTATACTCAAATAATGATACTATGGTGTAAGAGTGCGCTGAGTTTTGTGCTTCTTTTTCAATTTCTTCTATTTCTCTACTATTGCTCATGTGAAGGTTCTCTTCTTATTTTGTCATCAGTTCCACGGTAAAAAAATCTTAGAATTTGTCTGTTTATCATGATTTTGGATTTGATTGGTATTTTTCATGATTCTTCGGAATCTTTATTAAATCCTACAAAAATATAAACTAATTAAGTGTAAAACGCACTTAAAATGACTATAAATCATACTAAAAACATGTTATAACGAACTATCATCATAACCCCAAAGTTGAACATTTTCTTGTCCTCTAGAAAAAAAAACTTGAAAATGAGATTTTAAAAAAACATGAGAATTTAGTTACTTCGATGACAATGTCTAACTTTGACACTACTTACTAGAATATTTCCACGATCTTGTTCAAGTTCCCACGTCCATTCTCATACTTCGAGATGGATAAATCAAAAGACTTCAATCATGCTCATATTTATTCAACTTTTTCTCTACTGATTCACTCAAATGACAATGGTATGACTCAATCAACATGCACATATCATTTTACTATAAGCTTGAAAATTTTCTAAGCAGTCTATCAAATCAATGTTATTACACACTTTTGCGGTCTTAAAGGTAGTAACGTGACTTGAGTTAAGGTAAGATAAATTTGAGCAAAGTGGACACGTTTTTTAAGTTAGACATAAGTTTCTTCATGCATCCATTCTTTGTATTTTTCGTTTCTTTTACCTTCATCAACACTTCAAAGGATCTGGTCTAAACTATTTGAGACTTTGTCTTTTATGAGCACTAATTTATTTTTTCTTTTTATTTATATTTATTTCTCTCTTTTTTCTTCTGATGGATACCTATTTTCACACAATTTTTCTAAGTCTCTTTTTAATGACATTTTCTTTTAAGGCCACCACCCCAAACTTAAAATGTTTATATTCTAGAGCAATCCCAAACTTAAAAGAATATTACCTATTAGATTTTTATTTCTCATGAATACCTAACTCTAAGAAGATAAAGTAATTACAAGGATGTTGTAATACACGACAATTTTATTTACTTTAAAAAGAAAGAAATTGGTATGCCTCAAAAGGGCTAGCAAATGATATATAATTTAATCATCATTGGATAGTTCTAAGGGGCTATAGGTACCAAAACATTTTCCTATGTGTGAATAACATGTCTATTAACCGTAAAGAAATAATGTAACTTCTAGAGATGTTCACATATAAACGACAAAAAATAGAAAATTGTGAATATTTGGCCAAAATCACACTTGTTTAAATTTCTGAAAGTTGAAAGACGTTTAAGTTAGACTTCATTCTTTAATTGCTATCCTTCTCTTAGTTTTTTTTAATTTGATTTTTATGTAATGTATCTTGAACATGTTTATGTAACATGTCAATGTCATTTTAGAACCTTTGAGGAATTATGTTATGTACTGTGAACATGTCAATGCCATTTTAGAACCATTTTGGAATTATGTAGTGTGTTATGCAAATCAATTTATGTGTTATGCAAATCATTTTAGAATTCATATTATGTGAACTGATATTGTAAACTGATTTGTTTATGGATTGGTACAAACAATAATCTGCCAAACAAATCAACTCATATTAAACTGATACAATGTGTTACATACCAACTCATCCATAACAAGATAGTGATACAAACTCATATTGCTAACTGATACAAATTGATACATACCAAGTCATCCATACAAACTGATACATAGAAACTAATTCATACTCCTAAAACATCCTAAAAAACAATACACATAAGATTATAAGAAACATAATACTCCATATCTTTTTCAATTTCAAGATCTTGTTCACTTGAGTTTGAAGTTCCATCACAACTTTCCCTAATTCTTCATTTCGTACTTTGACTTTTTCAAACTCCTTTTTTGCATCATCAATTTTCTTTGTTATGCTTTCCAATCTATTCATAATAAATTGCCCATTCTCATATCCTAAATCGTCATGGAACCAATTGAAAAAACCACACCCTTTTTGCAAGGATCTCTGAAAATTTCATATATGTATCAAAATGGGTTTATCACATTTGGACATAAATCAAACTGAAATTAGGGCTTACTTTAAATTTGGACAACCCCAAATTTCCCCCCAAAATTCTTATTAGTTGTTGCCCTACAAATCACAGTTTTGTCCCCACAATGACATTTTGGTACCCATCACGAGTTTACGTATAGACTGGATTCACAACTTTCAGAGTTCTTATGCTTCAGAAATGAAGAACATTGGTCGGACTTCATGCTTCGAAGAAAACACGGATGAAGAGCATGATGCAAACGAAGATGAAAATTATGCATATGATATAACCAAAGATGAAAATGATGTAGATGATGCAAACAAAGATGAAAATGGTTCACATGATGTAACTGAAAATGAAAACACATACAAAAATGAAGATACATAGTGAAAACGAATAAGAAAAATGGTAATAAGGAAGGGACATTGCCAACTCAACTGACACGTAGATTAAATAAACGAACGTTTGAGGAAAATAAATGAAAAGGACTCATATGCATCTGTTACAAAGTTAAAGGACCAAAGTGACACGGAAAAAAAAATTAAGAGAGCCAACTGAACCCAATGGTATAGTTAAGGGACCAAAAGAGGTATTTTGCCTTTATTAAATGACTTCCACCATCTAGATTTAAGGTTGTCGAGTACGTTGGATAATCATATAAAACACCCCAATCAAAGTTTCTTTTGAAAGTGATCTTAAAAAGCTTTATCTCATTCCACCTTAAAGTGGCCTCTTCATTTTTTAATCTAATAAGAGTGGGAATGGGTGCTTAAGTACTTGAAGTAGCTTCAACTTTCTTTTGATTTTTGGGTCCCGTGGTTAGTAGGTAAGAAATAAGATGAAAAATATTGGCTATGGTTTGGGTTACCGAGTGTCAAAATAATATAATAAATAAGAAGATAATCAACAAGTAAAATTGTTGAAACTAAAACATTATTTATATATTCATAGAGTTGCGCCACTCTGGTGATCTAGCGTGTCACATTTTCAATCTCCAACATTCACATAAAGACTATATATGATCTAATCACACCACTTTTGGTACTAGGTGTGACGCGTGTAACACATAACAGAAGAATAAGTTTTGAGAGTGAAGGGGCGAGATAGTACTTCTATGGTAATATTCGGGGGTGACAGCGACTAGCGTTTCCCTATGTACTTGATTGATGAACCTATGGCCATAAATGACGTCAATCTTGATTACTTGGCCATCACATAGATTGGAGTTGTTTAGATTTTGGAAGAATTTTCCATTATGAGCTCTCAGAAAATGGTGGAGCTCGACCGCTATGATGACTACATAGAAGAAACTTGATAAATATTTGCCTACGTTTGATTTTTGTTCAGGCACTTGAGACCAGACCTTTTCCTTTTTCCTAATGTTTATTATTACTTTTTTACTTACATAGAGGATGATCTCATGAATGTTACTAGGAGGAAAGATCGCCATGCAAGGAATAAGGTGATAAGTATAAAATTTTCTTGTTTTACATAGGAACTAATTGACTTAAAATATAATTAGTCACGTGAAACAACCTCAATTTATCAAGTAAAGATGATAAAACACGTGTATGAGCCTCTTAACTATGTTGTTCATAAGCACAAGTGAAAATGATCCATGAAAACATAAATCATCAAGAAAAAAGATAGAGAAGCTCACCAGGAGAGACATGGGAATGCTTAAAGAAGCAAATAAACTCACTTCTCTTAGTCAACGAAAGACCTCGCCCAACCAGATGCAGGGCAACACATGCAGGGATCTCCTTGCTAGGAAAAGAAGATAATCAGCTAGGCGAGCTAAGGTGGAACGAAAAGCATTCAAACCTTTATTCAAATCTAAGTTACTTCAGATTGAAGAAAAATGAAACTCATTAGGCGAGGATGACAGACTCACCTAGCAAAGCAAGGCAGTTTGAGAGTCCTTGTGGGCTACGTAACTTTAAGAGGAACGGAGACAATCTCTCTAGGCGCAAAATAGGGCTACGCCTAGCAAGGCATGGCGGAACATGACCACTTGGATGAGCTGAAAAATAAATTGTGGGGAAAAAGACAAGTCCACTACCCAAGCTAAAGATCTCACTAAGCGATAATGATGCTACCAACCTCTACAAATAGCAGATGAAACCAGTTTAAAGGGATACTTTTGGATAGGATTTGTTAATACATTCTCATAGAAAAATTCCAAAAATAGCAAGAGAGAGAGAATGGGGGAATATATATATATATATATATATATATATATATATATATATATATATATATATATATATATATATATATATATATATATATATATATATATATAGATAGATAGATAGATAGATAGATAGATAGATAGATAGATAGATAGATAGAGAGAGAGAGAGAGAGAGAGAGAGAGAGAGAGAGAGAGATCAAATGCAAATGTTGTCCGAGAAATCGACACGTATGTAGGCATGGCAACATAACCCGTACCCGCGGGTACCCACCCGAACTCGCCCCGAAGTTGACGGGGAAAACCCGTTTTGACTGGGTTTGGGTTTGGGTTTTCCCCGATTATAAAATATGGGGACGACTCGGGTAATGGGGACACTAGTACCCACCCCGAACCCACCCCGTTTATTTATTATGTACATTATTATTTATTTTTGATGATTTAGAATATTAAATAAGTGGCCAATGTTTTAATATTTTGATTTGTATTAATTATTTAAAATATTCGAAATGTATGTATGATATTTTTTTAGATTTTTTTATTTTATTATTTATAATGTAATTTGATTTTAAAAAACTTAAATATTTCTATTAAAAAAATTGATTTCACTAAATGGATGGTGGCGGGGCGAGGATACCCGAACCCAACCCGAACCCGTTTGGGACGGGTTTGGGTTTTAATTCTCCATCCCCGTTTGTGTTTGGGACGGGGAACGGGGATTGTTTGGGGATTCAGGTTTGGGTTTGGGGGAGGTGAAAAACGTCCTCGACCCGCCCCGTTGCCATGCCGACACGTATGTCATTAAATTTATTTCTTCTAGGTCTTCATTGTACAACTACTATTAGTAATAATATATAATTTCTCTTTTATTGGGGTTAGATGTAGTTGTACGAATATTCATGTATAAATTATGATCATGGCATTTTATGTAAATCTAATTATGATTTAATACCAATGAACTTCTTCATGCTTAATGCTTGTTTTAAAGTAGCTAACTAGAACATGTTTTCATGATTTTTGAATAATATCGAAAAATACTTTTTGTAGTGTTATAATTGTAAACAGGCCCCGCCTAAGGCGATGCCTTTAGACCTCCCCAAAAGAGGTGGCGATAGAATTTTTCCCAAAGGGAGGTATCGCCTCGTCCCATGACTTTCCTATCACCCAGTCGTGGGAAACGTGAGATACGATGTTTCTTGGGTAGAGAGAAGCTAGGGTTAATAACTGAACCTCGTCTCTCTTGGAAATATGGATTCAACGGTCCACCATTGACTGAGTAGGCGGTGACCCTTTCCAAGAAATCTCGAGGCCTTAAAAGTCTCTATAAATATTCTTCCCCCAAGGGAAGAAGACATATCATTTGCACCCTAAGCATAACGCTTAGACAAATCATAACTCATATTGATCACACCTCTCACACGCTTACAACAAACATATCTTTCATCTATAAAGCCTCTCACCTCACGTGAGCAAGACTTATAAAACCACCATAATACACCAATGTATATGGTTTCTTGCCGTCGTGGACAAGCTCTAACCACTCCAAATTTTTATAAACCTACTAAGGCCTCTAAGTCCCCCTTCCCTTGCAAGAGGAGCATGCACATATATACTTTTTGACCATTGCAGTAACGCCCACCATGGGACTCCAGTAAAACTTAACTGGGCCACAATCATACTTCAACTCCCCAATCTTCCCTCTGAAGATGGCATGCAGAACTCTATCTTATGACATAAACATTGTTGCCTCGGGTTTCTTCAATAGATGTAACTTTAGATCCTCCCAAAGGAAACACGTAAGACATGTGTTTGCAACAAGGTGATATCCCATGGGTTCACTTGAAACAACCTAGGGAGTTCATGGGTTAATATCACCTTCTTTGAGGAGGAGGCCTTCAACATCAACCCTCACAATGATGATTCGTTGGTCATCACTATGTAACATGGCAATTGAGATATCAAATACGTCTTGATAGATCATGGTAGCTCTGCTGACATCTTATTCTAAGACGCCTTCCAAAAACTATGAATTGACCCTACAATGGTTTATTAATGAGGTTGTCAGGCTAACATGTACAAATAATGGGATATGTAACCCTAGAGACCACATATGGTGACGACGAGAACGCCTGAGCAATTGACGTAAATTACCTTATTGTGGATGCCTTGTCGCCATATAACATCATCCTCAGACGACCTACCTTCAACATTCTGGAGCCAGTTGTTTCCATCATATACATTTCCCTAAAGTAACCACTTCCGAGAGGGCGAGTCGGTACAATTCGAGAAGATCAACAAATTGCCCAAGAATTCTATCAGAATAGCCTTATGGAGGATAAAAAAGATCCCACCTTGGTTGATTCCAACCTTTATGAAGTTCAAAATACTAATCTCGAGTGTTGGGACCCCAAACTGGCCGCAAAAGAAGAAAGGCTCACGCCTACAGAGGATTTAAACAAGGTCTATATAGTTCCTCACACCCACTAGGTGACGAAGATATGTACCTTATGCATAAAGGAGGAATGGGAACTAGTCGACCAATTCATTAAATGTTTGATTGGGATCCCTCCGACATGCCATGGATAGACACCAGAGTGGTATGTCATCGCCTCTCCATCCACCCTTCCTCCAGACCAGTGACCCAAAAGAAGTGAAAAATAGGTGAGGAAAAGAGAGTCGTCATATATGAAGATGTCGAAATACTATTTGACTTTATTCATCACAAGAACAAAATACCTCACCTGGCTCCCCAACGTGGTTCTAGTAAGGAAAACCAACAACAAATGGTGCTTGTGTGTGTGTGGCTTTCACCGATCTAAATGTTGCATGTCCTAAATACCCATACCCGTTGCAAGACATTGATCACCTCATCGATGGGTCATTAAGATACCGCACGTTAAGCTTCACGCCAACATCATAAAATCTCATATCTTTCTCATTAAAACTCAGGAAATATCAGGTATGCTAATAAACTTAATGTTCTATATTGATTTCCTTTGCATACAACTTGAATGTTGATTCATGCTTCCATTGTTTACATTTTCTCAAGTTTGGAAGTAACAAATAGATAACATGATTAGGAAATAAAAAAACTATACTTCATTTATTCATGCCCTAGCTATCACTTTTATGCTGAGAAACATCATTCTTGGATTGTCATAACATCTTGATTAGGTTTTTTTTAGAAAAATAATTTATATGGTAGTTGGGTGTTGTTTAAAATATGTGAAATTTTAGGTTCCTACATGCTATACTTTTGTGACTTAATAGGTGGATATTGTCAAAGTCATTGAATTTTTATAAGACCTTGCCTCCTAGATGTCATGAACCATCAGGAATAGAAGAAGGAACCCAAGGTTAAACTTTGAGTGTTGATGATTGAATGATTGTGTTGCCCCAAAATGATACACAACTAGGTTTTGTTAAACTTGAACCAAAATCATATTTAACCTATATTTTCAATTTTGCAAATCATTTATGAATAGTGAAAAGATGTAACTTCATATGCATAGTCTTGTTCTCTAACAATTCTTCAAGTTTTATTATGACTATGAATGTTGTAAGTGGCTCCTAAAAGATCAACCATTTGAAGAAAAGGGCAAGAAGCGAGATCATCCTGAGTGCCATATGATCACGACAGATTCAAAAGTCATGTGCATGAAAGTTTTTATGAACAAATAAAAAGCAGACTACTAATCAGTCAAAGAAAGGTTCATCTGGAGGATCCAGGAGAATTAATCAGTCAAAGAAAGGTTCATCTGGAGGATCCAGGAGAATTTTAAGGTTTTGTACAAGAAAACAACATTATAAAGTGAAGAGTGTTGGAGAATCCTCCATAAGTGATTAACTTGGACATCATCATAGAATTCTTGCTAATTTTAAACCATCTAAGGATGACCAGCTTAAAAGAATATATTGGGTGAGAGGCGGCTTAGTACCAATCAATAGAGAAGCTATCCATGAATACTTAGAAGATATTTGTGAGGTAGATCCTAGTAAACTAGACCCGTTTGCTAAGAAAATTGCAAGGGAAATTGGGACTACGACCAAATATCGACCAACATTTGCCATGAAGACAAATCTTATGAAATGGGCTTAGATGAAACACCAATCCAAATTTAAGAGAGCTAACTTCTACACCATATCAAAAATGTGGATGACCTTCATCTTACATAATGTCACCCCAAAAAGCCACACTTCTTCAACAATCCTCCACACAACCCAACTCATTTGGTATATTGTAACTAATTGATAAATAGACATATCAAGGATTATTTTCGATAAAATATGGGATATCATAAATTCAAATACCAAACCTCCGCTAGTTTTCCTAAGTTTAATCACCAGATTATGTAGAACACATAAGGTAGATTTTCTAGGCCACCACCACCTCTGCACCAGTTCAAGAACGGAGTAGGAGTTTGTGCTTTGCTATTGTATGAGGGAGAACTTGTAGAGCACGAAATCATCTAGCTACCCCGCATTATCAAGGATCCCCAAAATTTGATATTATGGATCTTAGTATGATGGTCTGCTTTACTCATAATTGGGATATTAGTGATGCATACCTTCTTACTCTGTTTTTTTATCAATGATTTATAAACAATTTAGAGCTGCGGATTAAGGACCCATATTCCCCATATGATCACATGCTTCCTCGAAAAGATTTCATTAGCTATTTTCAGTGGCATGAGAGCAGACCGTTTCAAAACAGTTGAATTTTTTAACAACAAAATATTTTGCTTAAAGATAAGGATTAACTAACCAATTTAAAAATTATATAAAAAAACAAATTAATTTGGCTTTATTGCAACTTTGGTCCTCCTATTTTCTTTTTCTTTTTTAACTTTTGATCCATCTATTTTAAAATCTAGAATTTTGGTTACTTTTTAAGTTATTTATTTATTTATTTATTTTAGTTCTTTTTTTAATTTGAGACTAATTTTTAATGATGTGGCGTTGAGAGTGATGACTTGTCACTTTTAAGTTAACCAGTTTTATTTCCACATCATTTTAATTAATAATATTAATATTATAAAAAAATAAAAAAATAATCTGTTACTATTATTTAAAGAGTCACAAATTCTCTCAAATGAACCCTAACCTAACCCTCAAACGTGTTTCTTCTCTGTCTCTTACGGTCTCCATTCTCCATCTATTCTTCTCCATATAGTTTTTTCTCCAAACCCAATTTCTTCTCCATTCCTTACTGTCTCTTTTTCTTTTCCTCTTCACCCATACCATAGACAACGTGTATTAGATGCCCCCTCACTTTTAATCATTCTTTCAAGTTGCATATATGATATTAAGTCCACATCCTAATCCATTTCATTTTAGAAACAATCTCATCAACATACAACTTCACATGATGATGTACAAATTGACCCTATGATGTATTGTAAGTCTAACAAGTTATTTTTCAGTTGGCCCACACAAAAAAAAAACACAACAAAATTCGTAAGGAACACAACAAACATAAAACATAATAATTAACAAGTCTTCACAGTGAGAAGAACAAGGAGAAAAACGAATCTTCCCAAGAAAAAAACCTAAGCAAAACTCGGAGAAGAACAAACATACCTCAATATACAAGACGAATTTGACATTGTTGACGAAGAACATAGAACGCAGAACTCAGAACTTGATGCTTGAAGACAAACACAAGAACGCAGGAACAGAAATCCAGTAACGCTTGAAGAGAGCTTGAAGGTGTCGAACAAAATCACAATAACACTTGAATATGTCGAAGACAGTCGCATGAACGCTTGGGTTCGGATTTTCTTTTCTAAACAATGATTTGAAAAACGCCGATTTCTTTTAAGAGGACTTGAGCAATTTGCTTTTGAAAATTGATATTGATAATTTATTATTAAATTTATTAAGCAAATTATTAAAATTATTATTTGTCAATAAAAATATCAATTTTGATGAAATGTTATTATTATTATTAATTAAAATGACGTGAAAATAAAATTGATCAACATGAAATTGACAAAATCATCACTTCCAACGCAAATTATTAATAGAGATTAATAACTATACACTGTCAGTATAAAAAGTTTTACACTGTCTATTCATCATCATCTTCCGTTTGCATTACTTTATAGATTTTTAAAATAAAAATCAAATTTGTTTCAATATCCAACAATCATGATTAACTGATGGTGTAAAATCTTTTTACACCGTCAGTGTATTTCAATTTAATCCTTATTAATAATTAGTCTCAAATTAAAAAAAAGATTAAAATTTAAAAAAATAATTTAAAAAAGAGACAAGATCTAAATTTTAAAATGAGGAACCAAAAATGAAAAAAAGAAAAAAGAAAAATAGGGGTCGCTTTATTAAGTCAATTAATTTAAAATGAAAAATTAATGAATTAACATAGTTCAGACTATCTCTTTCAAAAATATCTATAGGTTGTTTGTGTAGTGGCTTTTGCAAAGACTAAGAATTGAATTTGTACTTATAATAATGGGCTACTAACCTAGATTCCCTTATTATTATTATTAAGAATATATTTTTCTATAAAAAAAACTCTGGGATCTAGTTCATTCCCGCGGATTTGAACGTTACAACCACTCGTTTTCTTTCTCTTTCTGTCATCTTCTCAAATTTTCGTTACCTTCTTTCCCCTTTCAGATAACAACAACAATGGCATCACTACATTTCAATCACACTTCTCTCCTCCAAAACCGCAACCTCGTTTCACACTCAAAACGCCACTTACCTCTTCATTTTCTCGGACCTCCCCTTCTCAAAAACTCTACCGGATTCAATCCAACATACCAATGCGATACGTTGTCGAAGCACCGTCACTTAGGATTCATACCAACTCGCGTAGCTCAAAACCACGACGTCATAGAGGAATCTGAAGACACGGAAGAAATCCGCAAGGGTTTTGATGTGGAAAGCGATAAAGAAGAAGTGAATGAACTGGTTGAGCAGAGTATATGGATTCAGATGAAGGAAATTGTTTTGTTTACTGGACCGGCAATTGGACTTTGGTTGTGTGGACCGTTGATGAGTCTCATCGATACTGCAGTCGTTGGTCAAGGAAGTTCAATTGAACTAGCTGCTTTAGGTATTTTTATCACATTCACTGTCTAATTACTAAAATTGCGAAGTAACGTATGATGCATATGGATTTTGTTCTCTGCGAGCAGGTCCTGCTACTGTTTTTTGCGATTATTTGGGCTACTCTTTCATGTTTCTGTCGATTGCTACTTCAAATATGGTTGCTACTGCACTTGCTAAACAGGTTAGTTTTTTTGGACTTTTTCCCCATCTTTTGTATGGGATGGAAAATATTGATGAATGTGCATTTGTAGAATAAGTTGGGATTCAACTATGAGTGCTTAGTCCACATTGGCTCATAATGAGCTAAATTAGTGAATTGAAGAGAGATAACTCATATCATATAGCAGATTTTATAAGGTTTTGGGTGGAAATGTGGTGTTTTTTTTTTAAATTATCCTAATCATTAATTTGTTACTCCCTATGCTTCATGGACTATCCAGCAAGTGGTATTAGAGCTTAATTAACTTGATGTGAGAGTGGGAGTAGATCCTTGTATAAAAAGTCTTTATGGCAATGGAGTCGTGCAGAGTGCTGTGTTGGTTGGTAATGACGGTGAAAGTATAGTGATGTGAGAGATTCAGTGTTGATAGGAAGATTGTTAGAATTCAAGTGAGTGGTTAGTCTTCTATTGTCTAGGAATTGACCAAATGACAATTAGATAAGAGACGTGATCGATATACGCCCAACAGCGACAGAAGCGGAGGATAATAACTAATGTATGGTCAGGTCCATGTATTCTTACAATGAAATTGTGTAAACACACAGAAGACTTGTAAACATTTTGGCATTATTGTTATGAATCGCATCTATGACTAAACAAATGTAAGGTCAGGTCCATGTATTCTTACAATGAAATTGTGTAAACAAAGACTTCTAAACATTTTGGCATTATATAAATCGCGCATCTATGACTTTATGCACGCAGAACTCTTAGGATTTATTGCACTGCCTTTGATTAGTAAATATATTTGTGTAGGATAGGGAGGAAGTGCAGCATCACATATCCGTCTTGCTTTTTATTGGTTTATCATGTGGCTTGGCGATGCTTTTGTTCACGAGGTTATTTGGTGCAACAATGCTTGCAGGTATTGAAAATGACAGCTCTGTCCCTTTTTGGGATAATAGTAATTCACTAATGCATAAATAGTAACAGAGCCAACCCTACGACTGATGAACTTTTCTATTTTTGTCTTTTGCAGCTTTTACTGGACAGAAGAATGTTCATATAGTACCAGCAGCTAATACTTATGTCCAGGTTTTTTTCTGATTAATATCATTACATTTAATTTAAGATTGGAATTGATGTTTTTGAAGTTCAAGAAAACATAATACAATTTATGTTGAGAAATGCATGATTTCATTTTCCATTTCTTGTGATAGTAAATAACGGTTTGTATGGCAATATTTCTTTTCATAAAGTATACAACCTTTCAAATAAGATTCTGCCTTTGTGTTTTCATTATTTACATATTGAAATTTATCAAGGGAAGGTATCATTCTCTGCTTGATTTAGTCTCACTGAATTTGTTTTGGTGTTAGATTCGAGGGTTGGCATGGCCTTGTTTACTTGTTGGATCAGTTTCTCAGAGTGCAAGGTACAGACATACTATTCATTTCTCTTGTGCGACTTTCTAAAATGAGTTGTTGCAATTTGCAAAACTTTATGTCAAATCTGAGAATCTTTTCTCCACATTCTATGTTAGTTTATATCAATTCTTTCGAAATGCTGTTAAATTTGGTGATAAAGTCTATCCTAGTAGTTGCTCACAAATTCTTGGTATTATGATTGACATTTCTCAGACAGCAAGGCTCCTTTTGTCTCTCAATACCGGTTGTTTTATGTTGATGATTTCTTATATTTAAATGAAAATGTGAATTACCCCCTCTCTGCTCTTAATGCCTAAATTGTTCTTTGAACTGTTCGCGCAAAGTGTTTTTTTGCCCTGGCTTAATACTTTAATGTAATATTTAGTAGACTGTTACGTTTTAAGATTTTAAGTTTGATGATATTATAACTATTAGGTTCTCATTTAATTCATATTCTTGGTATCCATATTCTTTCACGCAGTCTTGGTATGAAAGATTCTTGGGGACCCTTGAAGGCTTTGGCGGTTGCTAGTATTATAAATGGAATTGGTGATATAATTCTGTGCAGATATTTAGGCTATGGTATTGCTGGGGCTGCATGGGCTACATTGGCATCACAAGTATGTTGAACAAACTCATAAGCATCATGCTGTAAATAAGCAATTAGGGCTGTAGGCACATGCTATGCAAATATTGGCTTTTTGTATTGAACTTATTAATCAGACCCATGATTTAAAGCTTCTATATATTCAGATTAGTGTTTGTACTTCTCAGACATTATTCCCTACATCATAATTAATGCTATCATATATGGTTTTTGCCTATTTTCAATGTACTAAAATATTCTACGTGCACTGCTCTTACACCCTTTCCTGTTTTCAGGTTGTTGCTGCGTATATGATGAGCCAAACTCTAAACGAGAAGGGATACAATGCATTTGCCTTCTCCATTCCTTCAGGGAAGGAGTTTCTGTCAATATTTAGCCTTGCTGCTCCTGTATTTGTGACGTTGATGTTAAAGGTTGAATAAAGTATTCTGCTATATTTGTGTCTCTTTATCTCGAATAGTCTAACCTATAAATATAACTAATATAAATGAAAGTTCTGATTTTTAGGTGGCTTTCTACTCGCTAATTATATATTTTGCTACATCAATGGGTACACATAAAATGGCTGCTCATCAAGTTAGTTTTACTCATGTGTTTGTTTTGTAACTCTTCATTTTCTGTCTATCTGCACATTTTCAAAACACCATACTCACGAACTTTGCTAACTCAACTCTTATGTTAGGTCATGCTTCAGATCTACATGTTATGTGCAATATGTGGTGAACCTCTCTCCCAAACTGCTCAATCATTTATGCCTGAGTTGATGTATGGAGTAAATCGGAGTTTGGCAAAGGTTAGTATACTCATTCACTGATTTCAAAAGATCTCTCCCCCAACCTCACATATACCTTATCAGTTTTAGAGCTCTCTTTTGTGCTCAGTTGAATTTCATATTATATAGGCGGATCATCTTTCTTTATGGTTTTAAGGGTAATAATAAACAATGATACTATGTTCTCTTTATCAACTCATATTGTAGATTCTCTCCATACATTGTTATGTATATTCAAAAGTTCCCTGAGTTTGTGTTATCTTGACAGGCTCGGTCACTGCTAAGTTCTCTTGTAACTATTGGAGCTGTATTTGGGTTGCTTTTGGGGATTGTTGGGACATTTGTTCCTTGGTTATTCCCCTACATTTTTACACCCGATCAGATGGTCATCAAGGAGGTCAGTTCTTGAATTTTTAAGCTTTAGTTCAGAATGTTTCACTATCTCCTTTGACTACATTGTAGGGGCAGGGTTACCAGTCAAAATACAGATGTTTTTATGAAATAAAAAAGGTTGGAATTAAGGCACATGTTAGTGGTTAACTTATTTTTGTGATTATGCAGATGCATAAGATTCTGATTCCATACTTTTTAGCGCTAGTGGTGACACCTGCAACTGTCGGCCTAGAGGGAACATTGCTGGTATGATCATACTAGATTGGAATATTAAGATTTTATTATTTTAGTTTTCTTATGTTGGTAGCCTTGTTCAGTTGGATAAGTACTTGTTGTCTAGACTATTACCTGACCTAGATTTTTAGCATAAGAATGAGTGTCAAAGATCAAGCCTCTTGAAAAACCTAATAATCTGTTTCACCTAGGTCCCATAGTGATTTTATATCCTTTAACAAGTTTCATTATGAAACAGCCTTTGCAGTCGAGACACTAAAAAAGGCATAAACCTACTTATTTTGGTGTTTTTTTTAATGGAAAATTGTTAGTGGTTAATTGCTCAAATAACTTTTTTTAATGGAAATTTTTTATTTATTTTTAATGGAAATTTGTTAGTGGTTAATTACTTATTTTGGTGGTTGCATTAAACTTGCTCTAGTAAACCGTGTAGTTTTCTTTTTAAGGCCATTAGACCATATATAATGTACTGAGCTCATGATACATAAGAGAAATGATTTATATATCTAATGCCTTCAAAAATTTGGTGGAAAAGTTATGTTCCTTTCTCTTACTGATCTTGGATCATTGGCCCGTTGTAGTTTCCGGTGCTCTCTGAACTCCCCAATAGTTGTGACAATTTAATTTATTTTTCCAGCTGGTTTCTTGTTACTAATTCAAAGAAGGGAAACTGAAAGTATTATATAACAAGTGTTATGTTAAGGTTGTAAGTCAGATTGTGTATATTTCCTTATGCAGGCTGGAAGGGATCTAAGATTTATAAGTTTGTCAATGAGTGGATGCTTTTGTTTGAATGGTCTTGTATTACTGGTAACAACTTTTCCTTGGTTTGCTGGTGTACATAGTAATATATCTTGACAGATCTTACTTTAACCCACAATTTACAACCATGCAGATCCTTTGTAGATATGGTTTGCTAGGCTGCTGGTTTGCCCTTGCTGGATTTCAATGGGTAAGACTCGGCCCTAGAACTTATAGAAACTACTAGTATTATTTAGTGAATATATTCTGACAGGGAAATATTGTGTTTATTAGACTCGATTTTCAATGGCCCTTCTGCGCCTTCTATCTCCCAAAGGCATTTTATACTCGGAAGATACAAGTCAGTATGAGCTGCAAAAGTTGAAGACCGCATAGTATTGGAGCTCCGTTTAGTTCATGATACATTATACAAATAGAAGCATGTTGTATGTTGCTTGCAAATCTTGATAAATATGTTACAAGATAGGCATCCATTTCGATGCCGATACAATTCAGTGCAGGGAAACTACTGGTGCTGAGTTGTATCGGAAACCAAGTGGGGAAATGGGGATGTGATGTGGGGAAATTGAATCCACCGCCACCGCCACCGCACTGAAAGTATCTTCTTTGTGATCAAGTGAGGGGCTACTGGGGTAAAGGTAATCGGTAAACCTTTCTATTTTTATGATGGCTTTTAACACGGATCAATAATAAATTTGTCTATGATAGTGTTTTATTTTACACATTGTCCATGATAATTCATTTACTACTTTTTATATGTGAAAAAACCTTAAACAAGAGTCATTTAGAAATAGAAGAGAGTAAATATGTTTCTATTATTAGAATATCAATTGGGTTAACTCAACCCTGCAATGCTGACTTACAATACTGACTGTAATTTAGGGGTGTTGCACCACTATAAGCTTATATTTAGGTCATATCTCATACAATATGAGACTTTTAACAGTCACATTTACCAGAAATAGAGGCATTTGTCCATGGGTGTGCATGGGTCATGTTAAACTAATTTTGGCCAAATAAATTATACGGTTCAATCAAATTTCATCAATTAGGCTTGGCCAAAAATTCACAATTTTCTATTAAATCCGAACCAATTCACTCAGGTAATGAGTGTGTTGGTTCAGGTCATGTCCTTATTATAAGAAAAAGTTTGTTTTTTAGATACATTGAATAATTAATGTATTTAGTCTATATATAATTCAAATACATTGATTATTCATGATATCTAAAATATAAACTAGTATTTCTTATAATAAAGAATTGAGTGAGTAATTTAATGACATTCTCTCGCCATGTTCCCATCCACAATCAATGAATTTTAGAGGGTTGCATCCCATGACCAATCTTCCTATCAAACATTTGTCGATGGAATTGGACAGTTTTATCAACTATTAATTGCACAAATTTATTGATATTTGTTATTATGTAGTTTTCTCCTAATTATTTAGTCTAGCTGTAAGTATTATTTAGTCCAGCTGTAGGTTAGACTTTTTAGCAAGATTTAAGGATACTTATCATTCTGCATCAAGAGTATTTAAAAGAGAATTCCCTATTGAAAAACGCAGATTTTACCACAGAGATTCTGAGTTTGACATGGTATCATACCAGGTTAGGATCAAGACCTTATTACCCTTTTTTTTTGGGTCCAACTACCTCTTGCAATGAGACCCTTGAGTTTTTGTCCGGCACTGATCCTTGTTTCCTTGATGTTTTAATATTCCTTATTTCATTGTCATCGTTTCGTTAGTTCTATGCATTTTTTGTCCTCGGCATCATGTTCATTGAGAAGCATGATGTCTGCTTTGTCCTTCTTAATGGAAAAACTACTCCACATGGGTGTTTCAGCTCCAGATTTTCGTTCAAGAAAAAGAGCTTTGGGCATCGATGGAATTGATTCTGCTCTGAAAAAGGTGCACAGGATGCACATGTTAAATAGAAAGTCAAAGATGCACAAGTCATGGGATGGATCATAGGCTCTATTGATCCTAATATCGTTTTCAATCTTCTACCTTTCATCAATCAGCTAAGATGTGGGACTACTTGATGAAAATATATAGTCAAAACAACGTTGTTTGTTGGTTCCAGCTTGAACATGAAATTGCAATTGTTTAGCGGGAAAGTCTTTCCATTCCTGAGTTTTATTATCATTTTATGAATCTTTGGGCTAAATACACAAATATTATCTATAGACATTTGTCAACTGAAGGACACACACAACAGTGGAAGGCTGTTTCTCTTCCTGTGGCATATGTCCTACAAGTTCGGCCTCAGGGGAGAGACATGTGTATTGTCCAATGTTTCTGTTGCAATGAACATGGACAATATGCTTCCAACTGTCTAAAACGTTCAACAATTACTGCAAAAAGGATCGTCATGTCATTAAAAACACCCAACCAAGCCACCGAGGAAAACAACAACAACCTTCATTACCTCTGTTGGTTCTTCTCCAACTCTTATCTCTGTATAACCTGCATTCCACAACTACAAGTTTGAACCCGGAAATGGTTCAACAAATGATCATTTCATCTTTTTCTGCTTTGGGTCTTTCGGGTCACCTTTCTTTCCTTAGCTCTCCTTGGTATTTTGACTCTTGGCATCCAATCATATGACCAAAGATGTTGTCCTTACCAATGTTACAAATTACTTTGGTGATCTTCTAATACATACTGCTGATGGCAACAATTTGTCTATCAAAGCAGTTGATGGTATTTCCTCATCTCTAATCAATGCTTAAGTTTCCCCTAATCTCACCAATAATCTTATTTTAGCTGGTCAATTAGTTGATAATGATTGTAGAGTTGAATTCTCAAAATATGGTTGTGTTGTGCAGGATCAACAACAAGGGAAGACGATCGTGAAAGAGCCTTAACGTGAATGTCTTTTTGCGTTTTAAGGCTAAACCATTTTTTGCATTCGAATTTATGTGCCTATGTTTAGACTCAATTTTCATCTAAAATTTATATTTTAGGATCTGATAATGGGGGAATAGACATCTGTTATATTTCAAGAATTCTTGGAAATAAATGGTATAATATCCCAATGCTCGTGCCCTTCTACACACACAAACAGAACAGAGGAGTTGAAAGAAAAAATTGTCATCTACCTGATGTTGTTTGTACCTTGATGTTGGTTTCCCTTATACTCACTTGATTATGGTGTGAAATCGTCTCCACCGTTATCCATTATATAATCGTCTCCTTTCTCAAGCCTTGAACAATGATTCCCCATTTTAAAGATTATTTGGACAACAACCTATTTATACCAATATTCACACTTCTGGTTGTGTTTGTGATGTCCATCTTCATTACTAAGAACGCTCAAAGCTCAATACTCAATCCGTTAAATGCACTTTTCTTAGTCACTTAATCCAACAAAAAGGTTTCATATGTTATGATCTTAGTCTAATGAGGATTCAAGTGTCTAAAATGTCCTTTTTCAAGAGGAGGATTATTTTTTCCATTAACCAAGACAACCATTCTCCTACCTTCATATCTTTGTTGGCTTTGTTTTCTATCAATTATGCTTGAGAATGACACGCAAACAATCTTTGGTGTCCATAAATGTCCAATACCTCCACAGCCCCCTCAGAATCATTCTCTGACTGTTGATTCTGTAGTCGAAGCATAACAAACAAGTTTACATCGTGGTACTTGTGTTCGTAAATCATCAAAACAATATGACTTGTTTTCATCTTTATCTTTCACAACAATTTTGGCTTTTGTTTATATCCCATCTTCATATAAACAAGCTATGGAAAGTAAATGTTGACAAGAAGTTTTAGAGGTTGAACTTCTTGCATTAGATGAAAATATAACACACGACGTTGTTCCTAGTACCTCATTTGTTAACCCTCTTGGAACTAATTTGTATTCACTATAAAGTTTCATTTACATTGATCCATAGATTGCTATAAGGCTCAATTGGTTGTTCTTGGAAATAAGCAAGATTTTGGCCTCGACTATGATGGAACTTTTGCACCTGTGACCAAAATATTACATGGCACACTATTCTAGCCATCCAAGTCTTGGCAAATTCTCCATGTATTTAATGTACCATATATTTAATGTACCATATATATTATGAGATACTATATGAAAATATAAAAATGCTTATAGATCTAGGAGATACATCTCCAGACACCATAAATCAATAGAAAACCGACTTAATGTAAAAAAAAATTACGGAGATACATCTTCGTAAACATTACGGAGATGCATCTCCGAGCGCTGCTTGTACATAACACGCTATAACCCTTCTTCTTCCTCACTTATTAAAAAAATAAAGTTTTTTTTAAACTCTCTCAAAATCACTTTGTCTTAAAATCAATCAAGGGATATCAAAATTTCTCCAATCATCACCGACGATATCAAAGAGCTTATTCAACTACATCACCTTCAAATATTTCTCACTTCTTGTAAGTTTTTTATTAATGTAATATTTTTGATAAATTTATAGAAATTGATGATTAAGTATTGAAAATATAATTTATGCATGTTAGATAATTGATACATTATAAGAAATGTGTTTCATAGTTAAAAGTAATGATTAGTGCATTATTTTTGGTGGCTTGTTGGTCTGCATTAGAGACATTGACAAAAATGAAAGTTGTAGGAAATTTCGGAGATGCATCTCCGTATTTTTCCAACGCTTGGATTCCTAGGAATCAGAGACGCATCTTCGTATCTTATGAGTCTGTATTTTTTGCTTTTCTTGCTTGTAGGATTTCTTGTAGTAATTGTCTGACACTTGTTTGGTTTACTTAGTAAGCATTATGACTGATAGAGATGACAGATTGACGCACGACGGGATTACACAACATGTATCTGTTCGGAGGGAAAAAAGTCAGGTTTCGCGGACTTTTGTTCCCTCTAGCCCGGTTGATGCGGAGACGTCGACTTCTAGAACTCATACATCTCCACATTCTTCTTTCCTTATGAGATAGGTGTCATCTAGTGACGCATCACTGTCTCCATCTTTTCGTAGGCGCGACATGTTTCACTTATGCAGGCACCCGAGGCGCCAGAGGTACCCAAGTCACCGAAGGTACTTGAGGCACCAGTGTCACCCCAGACACTAGAGGGACCTCAGGTTGATGAGTCAATGTCACTTAGGTATTTGGAGGAGATCCATTAGAGTTGTCACTACTTCCTCTATACCCTGATCACATTGTCAGACATATTTGGGAAAGAAAGATAAAATTATATCATAAGTTTCTGACAATTATTTATTTTTCTTCAGGACCGTGACCTGGTGAAATTCATTAACCATGAGTGGAATATTATTGGCTTGCATCAGTCTAATGACGAGTGGTTTTAGGCTCCTTTACAACTATCTGGATCGAAGGACTTATGCAAGACCGACTATGTTACGGTGAATCACATGATGCTTAATGCATTTGTAGAGAGATGATATACTGAGATCTCATCATTTCATCTATCACTTAGTGAGATGTGTATCACACTCGACGATGTGTCGTGTCTGGTGCATCTTCCGATTAAGGGAAAAAATTTAGATCATGAGAAAATAAACAAAAATGAGGCACTTGAGTTGATGGTAGACTATCTGGGAGTTCACCCAGACGATGCCTTGTAGGAATTTGAAAAAATCAGAGGGGATGATGCTATGCTTGAATTCTTGAAAAAAGTATATAGATATGAGCTGCTTAGAGCAGAGCATGCTAGAGGAGATGAGGAGCAGGTGGGGCAGCATAAAGCGTATGTTATGAGAGCATATATGTTATATTTGGTTGAAACTTCCATTTTTATGGACAAGAGTGCCACTTATGTGGATGTCCTCTACCTACGATACTTCGAGGACTTTGAACAGATCCATGAGTACAACTAGGGAGCCGCTTGTTTGATATACTTGTACTCTAAGTTATCTGAGGGTTGTAGGTGGAAGACGAAGCAGGTGACAGGAAGCATTACACTTTTGACGATAATATTTATTGATCTTTTAGTGTTTGTGTGTCGTTTTTATTAAATATTTGCAACGCCCTTACTAATGATTTGTGTGTTCAAACACTTTTCAGATTTCGATCCTCCAGCACTCCCCAAGCATCTCCGGCTGATTGTATGTACAAACCTATACTGAGAATATGTCTCGTGCTTCTGCATTTGTCCCCTTCAGAGGGAACCAGGCGACATAGTTGTTTTGAACGTATCTTGATCGCTTTGTAGTAGAATATATGCACTTTAACACTTATGTCGATCACAGTGAGACGCGATCATTCAGAGACATAGTGTTATACTCTGGACGGTTGGCTTGCGATTCACGTTTGACATTTTCTCTTATGTCTTAGCGCATCATGCGACAGTTCTGCTACACCTAGACTATTCTCAGACACCCTGTTGTCTCTGCTCCTCCTTTTATGACACAGGGATATATGGGTGTCATGTTTGATGATTATCTTAGTCATCTGGTACCAAAGAAGGCACGAAATATCATAACTGAGAGTGATTGGAGCTATGTAGACAAGTACATCAGGTGGTTCTTAAGGGTGTCACATCTATATATGGTGCATACTGCTCCAAGCAATTCACCGAGGCCAACTCATCAGGAGATATTAGAGGAGGAGTAAGCTAGGTTACATCATACTCATGATGTGTTGCCTAGAAGTCGTTGTATTGTGGAGATTGCGTAGGCAGCCATTGACATATGTATCTTTCCTAATGATTCTGAGGTGAGGGAGGTCATAGATGCCATTATGACGGAGGCACGAGAGACACTGATGTATTAGAGACAACATCAGAGGATGGGAACAGAGGAGTCCGAGGAGCCCAATGAGCTCTAGTCCGACATACGTAGTCGTTGATTGTATTTGTAGTTTGAATTTATGTTCGATTGTTTTTCATTTTTATTTATTTTGACTTCATTGTATATTTCGACTTTTATTTTGTATATCATGATGACTTATTTTGACTTCGAGTTTATATATGTCCTTTTTTGCATATCGGTTGTATGGTTTAATACTCATCACCTAACAAGGACTTAACATTTATAATTTGTCATTTTCATCTGAGTAACCATAAAACTAACTTAACTTGACATGTTTTGATAGGTTACAAATATGCATCTTCGTAAACCCTAAACGGAGATGCATCTTTAGATCAATAAATATGTAAAATGGACCTTAAAGAGGATGCATGAGGAGTGTTTTGAAATATTTCGGAGATGCATCTCCAGGTCAATTGTAGCGTTTTGACTTAAGACAAGGTGCGTACGGAGATTCATCTCCGAAATTTAAGGAACATTTTGGGTTTTCCATAGAGTATTTTCATCCCATAGAGTTGGATAAGAAATGCTATAATGTTTTTACGGTGACATTCATATTGTCTAATAATGTTTACAAACTAAAGCATTATTTATATGGGTTTTGAAACAAACATCAAGAGTGTGGTTTGAAAAGTTTAGGACAACACTTCTTCGTTTTTCCTTCATCTAGAGCCGTTATGACTCATTTCTATTTATACAACAAACATGACACTCTTTGATTATGTGGATGACATATTGTCATCACTAATACAAATCAAGAAGCATTCAGTGTAGTTCGACAATTGATACATTCCACTTTTTACATGAATTTTTTTTGAACAACTCACTTACTTCTTGCATTTAAAAGTGCATTTTCACATGAATATACTCATGATTTAAGTCAGCTTACTAGCTCATTAATGTTGTTATCGTTGATAGTCCCATGGAAGTTAATGTCAAGTTAAAAGAAATTAAGTTGAACTCCTAACATATCCCACTTTATATCAAAAGGTGGTTGACAATCTTATCTATCAAATTCTTACTTGATATCTCTTTTATTATCTAACACAATCAGAAGATTAATGTAAAATCCTAAACAATTGCATATTTTGACATATTTTAACAGTACACTTAATCATTAAATACCCTATAGTACCCCTAGTCACGGTTTCTTATGCCCAGATCAGACCCGACCCTTGGGGTAGGCTATCAAAGCCACCGCCTAATAAAATATAATTGTTTGTATAGAAAAAATGTAATTTTTTTTATAACAATTAAACAATAATATATATATATATATATATATATATATATATATATATATATATATATATATATATATATATAGATATATATATATATATATATATATATACTAAAATAATATTTAAGCATGTTGCATTCATGTCATTTATCACACTTCAGCTCAGCATTTAAATAGAAAACCTAATTTTTTTTCACTTCCAAAAGATAGGGCATAACCTAAAAATATGCGACAATATTTGGTAGATTTTCTTGTGTCATTCAAGCTAGCTAAATCAAAATCATTATACGCTTAAAATTTTATTATTGTCCCATTATAAAAGAGAGAGTAATATGAAATTCACACTAAGGAAAGGCTATTAGATGATTTAATTAACATTGAAAGAAATTAAACAGCTTTTTGAAAATCAATATATATATATAATATATATATATATATATTATATATATATATATATATAATATATATATATATATATATATATATATATATATATATATATAATATATATATATATATATATATATATATATATTGTTTTTCAAGGAATTGTTAATTTTCTTCAAATGTCGATTAAATCATCTAATAGCCTTTTCTTAGTGTCCTTTCATATTGTCCCCTCTCTCTCTCTCTCTCTCTCTCTCTCCCTATCTTATATATATATTATATATATATATATATATATATATATATATATATATATATATATATATATATATATATATATATTATATATTGATTTTCAAAGAGCAGTTAAATTTTCTTCCAATATCGATTAAATCATCAAAGAGCTGTTAATTCTCTCTCTCTCTCTTATATATATATATATATATATATATTAATATTATATATATATATATATATATATATATATATATATAATAGATATATATATATATATATAATATATATATATATATATATATATATATATATATATTATATATAATATATATGTTTTTCAAGTAGCTGTTAAATTTTCTTCCAATGTCGATTAAATCATCTAATAGCCTTTTCTTAGTGTCATTTTCATATTGCCCTCTCTCTCTCTCTCTCTCACTCCCTATCTTATAAACTTTCCTTAGTGTCCTTTTCATATTACTCTCTCTCTCACTCATATATATATATATATATATATATATATATATATATATATATATATAATATTTGATTTTCAAGGAGCTGTTAAATTTTCTTCCAATGTCGATTAAATCATCTAATAGCCTTTTCTTAGTGTCCTTTTCATATTGCCCTCTCTCTCTCTCTCTCTCTCTCCCCTATCTTATAACCTTTCCTTAGTGTCCTTTTCATATTGCCCTCTCTCTCTCTTATATA